>NC_134102.1:60214853-60531353 GCF_000715075.1 Nicotiana tabacum | reverse complement strand
GATTGAATATGGCCTTATGATTTTGCTGGTGGCAGCACATCTGGTGTAACCGCACCTGCGAGGTTTTGGCCGCAGGTGCGGAGCCGCAAAAGCGGCCAAGAGGGTCGCAGAAGCAGTTCTGGGCGATCAAGGTAGTGGCGCAGGTGCGAGACCATTTTTGCATCTCCGATGGTGCAGATGCTGCGTCCTTGATCACATAAGCGGAATGGCTGAGGAAGGCTGGGACCGCAGATGCGGTCGAGTTTCGCAAAAGCGGAACCACACCTGCGCATGGGAAGTCGCAGAAGCGCAGGAGGGTCCGCAGATGCAGAGGTTGAGGGACCTGAGGGGAGTCGCAAAAGCGGACTCGGAGCCGCAGATGCGGCCAAGGTTCCGCAGATGCGAGATGTCGTTAGGCAGTGAGGTTTTATAAAAATGGGGTTTGGCCCCTTTTTCTTCCATTTTCACTTGGTTGGGGCAATTTTGGGGAGCTTCAAGGGGAGATGTTCATCAAGCAACACAAGGTAAGTGATTCCCACCTATTACAAGTTAAATACATGATTTATGTATGGATTTAAACATGGAAAATTGGTAGAGATTTGGGATTTTGGTAGAAAACCTAGAAATTGGTATTTTTGAATTTTGACCAAGAAATTGGACACGTAATTTAGAATAAGTTATATATTTTAGTTCGTGGTGTTATTGGTAAAGTTTATCTTTGAAAATATTCGGAATCCGGTGAGTCTGAAGGTTGATTTTGTCGACTTTTCAAGCGGAGTTGGGAATTGTTTAAAATGATTAATTATGGGTATTAGAATATATTTTGATTTGGTTTGCACATTTGTTGAATAGTTTTGGATCGACAGGCATTGGTTTGAGGTGTTAGAGAGGCTTTGGAACCGGTTATGAAACTTCGGAGTGAGGTAAGTCTTCTGTTTAACCTTGTGAGGGGGAAACTACCCCTAGGTGATAATTATTGCTATGTGCAACTAGTTATGGGTGCTACGTACGTACGGGGTGACGAGAGTCCGTACGTAGCTATAACATGTTTTATGTCCGGGTAGACTTAGGATCTTATCATGTAATATTTGAATTAGTTGAACTCATTTTTTCGGCTTAATTAATTGAAGTTATAAATGAAATTGATATAGAAATAAATATATATCATCCCTGACAATAGTGTAGCACCCCAAAAAATTTTGAAGTACTTAAGCGCTATTAAGAAAGTTGATGTGTGCTAATTATATTATTTTTTGTGCAGACGAGGACTATTAATACGATGGATATCTGTCACGCCCCATCCTCGGGAAGCGCGACCGGCGCTCAACCGAGTGAACCCGGCCAAGCAAGCTTGTTAGATACTTTCTACCTAATTAACCCATGATCAAGAAAAGACGTGATTACATTAATTATACTGTAGGAATCTCATTCATACAATCCTAAACCATTTCATTAGTCATTGCGCTTTTAAGTCCCAAAATACACATTTCTTAAAGTTCAAGTGGAACAAGTGATCAAAGACAACATGACTTGTTTAACAGTACCAACACCCATATACAACCCACATAGTGTCTACGGAGCCTCTAAAGATACAAAAGAGAGTAAAGATGGTGCCGGCAACAAGGCCCCGGCGATACCTCAAAAAGTGACCATAATATAAACAAAAGGTACAATACATTACCCCAGAATGAAATGGGGCTCATCGAGTCCGTTGAGAAGAGGATGCAACACTATCTGTGATCCCCACTGTTTGCTATGTAACCACCTATATCCATTTAAAGATGTAGCACCCCCAGCAAAAGGGACGTTAGTACCGTCGAATAGAACTAGTATGTCTAGCTAAACACCAACTCAGTAGAATGAATAATAATACAAGAGGAACAGTCAAGAATTCAATAAGGGCTTCAAATAATAGTAAAACAACAAGTCAAGGATCATATATATTTTCAAGACAGTTTTCATACTATTAGGTTCGGTGACCTTTAGTATCGATGTTCCACAATTCACAATACCTCCGTATTCTTACACGGAGTCCGATCTCGGCATGATCGGCTAGGCCGCCTCATCTGAGACATTACCACAATTTCATTATAATTTCCGGCACAGTACCACCATGTGTGCGGCATGGCGTCCGATCACGGCCCGATCGGCTAAGCCATCTCATTTGAGACATCAACCCTTTTCACAATTTCATCCACAATACCACCGTGTTCTTACACAGAGTCCGATCTCGGCCCGATCAGCTAGGCCATCTCATTTGAGACATTACCTTTTTCAGTCAATCATCTCACATCGTACTTCTTTCATATACTTTTGATTCATTGGCACTAGTGATTACGATTACAAAGTCTTTCTTGGCACTTGGCCGTATTTCATTGTTCCAGACCCCTTTTTCCACATTCAATATCATTATCATTATCAACAACAATAAGGCTTCCCATTCAAGACACTAAATTCACATATGAGCAATTTGGGAATCTTAGGCACATAGAGGCTTTTCATCCAATTTGGCATAACAACCTTTTATCTCAATTTTGACATGAAGTCTTAACAGTTCTAACACATATTCCATATTTTTGAACACGTCCACAAATAGCAAGATAACATGATGAAGCCTTTAGAATAAATATTAAGCTTATTAAAACTCTAAGATGATCCAGAATATTAGCAACTTTAATCTATTTAAACAATATAACAAAATTGAACCAAAAATTAGGAAGATGAACATGGTTTTAGCTCATTTGAACATACTATCAAACATTAGGTGTGCATCAATGTTTTAAGGCTCTTTTGTGGAAGATTCTATCATTTTCCAACCCACTCTCTACCATTATTAGCTCACAATCTTCCCACATACTACAAGGATACATGCATGCAAGGTAAGCACTCCCATCCCCATGAATTACCTTACTAATGGCCCATTCTAGTTACATTTTGAAATTAAGAGCTTCGGTGATAGAATCTTACCTCTTAGGAAGAAGACCTAGGTGCCTCTCTTGATAATCTTCAAGATTCTAAGTGAGAATTGGAGAGCAATTTGATGAAGATCACTTCTCCCTCTAGGACCCTCTCTCTCACTCTTAAAATATCAAAAAACATGCTCAATATGGTCCATGGGGTGTGTTTTACCGAAATAGGGCCGAGTTTAAAAACCCCAAAAATAAAGCTCCGGAACAAGGTCTATGGTCGCATAATCGATATGCGGACCGCATATCGGTCTCATAATCGGTGACCAAAACAGCCAAAAACATGTCTGTGTCTGCGGTCACTATATGGCCCGCAGACCTGTTCTGCGGTTGCATAATGAACCACAGAACAGTTTTGCGGTCGCAGAGTCGACCGCAAAATTTCATCCAAACCGGCCCAATTAACTGCCTAACTCTGCGGCCATTATGCGGTCCGCAGAGTGATTCTGCGATCGCATAATGGACCGTAGAAACGCATAACACTAACCAAACATTTTCCTTTACTTTCTGATGCATTGTTCAACCCAAAAAGTCCGAACTGTGGCTCGCAAGCTTGCCGCGAAGAATTTCTATAATACACAACACGTAAAACCAATTCGGCACCACGAAACATTATTAACATTATTTTTTTCTTTTGCAAAATGTTACGGGGCCTTACATTCTCCCCCACTTAGGATCATTCATCCTCGAATGAGGGTAAAAATCTGTTATTAGCATCTTATGCAACTCAGTTTTCATACCACACACCAGCAGCCCCAAATTTGACTAACTCCCTAAATTTCCAAAAATTTCGCCAGAGTTTCGTTTGTAACTAGGCCTATCCACCTGTCAGAGAGCCCCATAAACACATCTTACAAACATGTATAGAACCCAACGACATAGCATAACTCATAACCACACCAACCGTGGCCTCATGTAAACAACATATAATCAAAAGGAGCATCTTTACATTAACTGAACGAGTGATACAAAATTCTTAGGCGACAGATTCGTAAAAGAAAGGATTACACAACTATTCAAGCAAGTGAGGATACTTCTTCTTTATCTCTTCCTCGGCCTTCCACGTGGCCTCTTCAACCTGCTGGTTTCGCCATAACACTTTCACGGAGGCAATTTCTTTATTCCTCAACTTTCGGATTTGCCTATCAAGAATGGCAACTGGAATCTCTTCATATGACAATTCTTCATTAACCTCAATGGTCTCAACCGGAACAATGAGTGACGGATCTCCAACTACTTTCTTCAACATAGACACATGGAACACCGGGTGTACTAATGACATCTCAGGTGGTAGCTCAAGTTTGTACGCCACCTCACCGATCCTCTGAATGATTTTGTACAGCCCGACATACCTCAGACTCAATTTCCCTTTTTTCCCAAACCGCCTAATACCCTTCATGGGGGAAACCTTCAAGAATACCCAATCATCTTCCTTGACCTCTAAGTCTCTGCGACGAACATCTGAATAGGATTTTTGATGGCTTTGAGTAGTTTTCAACCGCTCCTTTATGATCTTAACTTTTTCCATAGCCTGATGTACAAGGTCTGGCCCTATCAACTCTGCTTCCCCAATCTTGAACCACCCAATGGGAGATCTACATCTCCTACCATATAATGCCTCAAATGGTGCCATCTGGATACTTGCATGAAACCTGTTGTTATAAGCAAACTCTATGGGTAGAAAATGATCATCCCAGCTACCCTTAAAATCAATAACACAAGCACGCAACATGTCCTCGAGCGTCTGAATAGTCTGCTCTGCTTGCCCGTCGATCTGTGGATGGAAAGCTGTACTAAGATTCACCTGATTACCCAAACCTTGCTGAAATTTCCTCCAAAAAGTGGTCGTGAACTGAGCCCCTCGATCGGAAATGATAGAAACTGGAATGCCATGTAGCCTGACTATTTCCTTGATATATAACTTAGCATATTATTCCATTGTGTCGGTAGATTTAACTGGCAAGAAGTGTGCTGATTTCGTGAGTCGGTCCACGATCACCCAAATTGAGTCAAACTTGCGCGGAGTGTGTGGTAATCCTACCACAAAATCCATATTAATCATCTCCCACTTCCACATTGGAATTTCTATGTTCTGTGCCAACCCACCAGGCCGTTGATGTTCGGCCTTCACTTGCTGACAGTTCGGACACCTTGCCACAAAGTCTGCCACATTCCTTTTCTTGTCATTCCACCAATAGACTTCCTTGAGGTCGTGATACATCTTCGTAGAACCTGGATGCACGGAATACCTAGAAGCGTGAGCTTCAGTCATGATTCTTTCCCGAAGACCATCTACATTCGGAACACATAGTCTCCCTTGGTACCTTAGTGTACCATCATCCATGCTAAGAGCAAAAGTCGTAGTCTTATATTTTTGAATCCCCTCCTTCAATGGCATCAAAAATGGATTGTTGTATTACTTATCTTTGACTTCCACAACAAGCGATGATTCGGCCCTATTTTGCACAATTACCCCTCCTTTATTAGAGTCCATATGACGAACTCCCAAACTAGCCAATCGATAGACTTTCTTGGCCAATGGCCTTTGATATACCTCCAAGTATGCTAAACTACCCATAGATTTCCGGCTAAGAGCATCCGGCACAACATTGGCTTTCCCCCGGATGATATAGAATATCGATGTCGTAATCCTTGAGTAACTCAAGCCATCTTCTCTGCCTCAGATTCAGTTCCTTTTGGTTGAAAATATATTGAAGACTCTTGTGGTCCATGAATACATCCACATGGACCCCATACAAATAGTGACGCCAAATTTTCAAAGCAAAAACCACCGCCGCAAGTTCCAAGTCATGTGGTGGATAATTTTTTTCATGATTCTTGAGTTGCCTAGAAGCATATGCTATATCTTTGTCGTGTTGCATTAACACACACCCAAGCCCAATTCTTGAAGCATCACAATATCCCACAAACCCTTCTGTACCCTCTGGCAGGGTCAACACCGGCGCCGTAGTCAATCTCAATTTCAACTCCTGGAAGCTGCTTTCACAGGCATCGGACCATTGGAACTTAACTGCTTTCTGAGTCAATTTAGTCAATGGAGAGGCAAGAGTAGAGAACCCCTCCACAAACTTCCTGTAATACCCTACTAAGCCCAAGAAACTGCGAATCTCGGTGGGCATTGTAGGTCTAGGCCAATTCTTTACTGCTGAAATCTTTTGAGGATCAACCTTGATTCCTTCTCTAGAGACAACATGACCCAAGAATGTGACAGATTCGAGCCAAAATTCACACTTTGAAAATTTTGCATATAATTGGTGCTGATGAAGAGTCTGCAACACTGCCCTGAGATGATCGGCATGGTCCTCCTGACCTCGTGAATACACAAGAATATCGTCAATGAACACTATCACAAAGGAGTCGAGGAAAGGATTGAAAACCCAATTCATAAGATCCATGAAAGCCGTCGGGGAATTTGTTAGCCCAAAAGACCTTAGCCTTCTCCAAGGCATCCTGAACCAAGTTTGTACCTAATAATCTGGCCTCGCCCGGCTCGAACCAACCCACTGGGGACCGATACTGCCTACCATACAGAGCCTCATACGGTGCCATCAGAATGCTGGACTGATAACTGTTGTTCTAGGCAAACTCCAGAAGTGGCAAGAACAGATCCCAAGAACCTCCAAACTCCATCACACATGCACAGAACATATCCTCAAGAATCTGAATAGTATGTTCGGATTGCCCGTCCGTCTGAGGGTGAAAAGCTATGCTCAACTCCACCCGAGTACCCAACTCCTGCTGTACGGCTCTCCAGAACTGCAATGTAAACTGTGTGCCCCGGTCAAAGATGATAGATATCGGTACGCCATGAAGTCTGACAATCTCACGAATGTAAATTCGAGCCAGCTGCTTGGAAGAATAGGTAGTCATCATAGGAATGAAATGAGCTGACTTGGTCAGCCTGTCCACAATCACCCAAACTGCATCAAACTTCTACTGAGTCTGTGGGAGTCCAACAACGAAGTCCATAGTGATTCGCTCCCATTTTCACTCCGGAATCTCTATCTTCTGAAGCAACCCACCCGGTCGCTGATGCTCATACTTCACCTGCTGGCAATTTAGATATCTTGCCACATACTCTACTATGTCCTTCTTCATCCTCCTCCACCAATAATGCTACCTCAGGTCCTGATACATCTTTGCGGCACCCGGATGAATGAAGTACCACGAGCTGTGAGCCTCATAGAGAATCAAATCATGCAAACCATCCACATTGGGCACACATAACCTGGCCTGCATCCTCAATGCACCATCCTCCCCAATAGTGACCTCCTTAGCATCACCGTGCTGGACCGTGTCCTTATGGACAATGAGATGGGGGTCATCATACTAACGCTCCCTAATACGATCATAAAGAGAAGTCCGAGAGACCACACAAGCCAATACTCGACTCGGCTCAGAAATATCCAATCTCACAAACTGGCTGACTAAGGCCTGAACATCCAATGCCATAGGCCTGTCTGCTACTAGTAGATATGCTAAACTCCCCAAACTCTCTGCCCTACGACTCAAAGCATCGACCACCACATTGGCCTTCCCGGGATGGTACAAAATGGTAATGTCATAATCCTTAAGCAGCTCTAACCACCTCCTCTGACGCAAATTAAGATCCTTCTGCTTGAACAGATGCTGCAAACTCCGGTGATCAGTGTAGATCTCACAAGGAACGCCGTACAAATAGTGCCTCCAAATCTTCAAGGCATGAACAATAGCTGCTAGCTCAAGGTCGTGGACAAGATAGTTCTTTTCATGCACCTTCAGCTGTCTGGACGTGTAGGCAATCACCCTACGGTCCTGCATCAACCCCGCGCCGAGGCCAACTCGCGACGCATCATAATAAACTGTATAAGACCCCGAACCTGAAGGCAATACCAATACTGGGGCTGTAGTCAAAGCTGTCTTGAGCTTCTGAAAGCTCTCCTCACACTCCTCTGTCCACCTGAACGGAGCACCCTTCTGGGTTAGCCTGGTCATAGGCGTTGCAATAGAAGAAAATCCCTCAACAAATCGACGGTAATACCCCGCCAAACCAAGGAAGCTCCGGATCTCTGTCGCTGAGGATGGTCTGGGCCAACTCTGCACTACTTCCACCTTCTTTGGATCCACCTTGATCCCCTCACTTGACACAATATGACCCAAGAATGACACGGAATCTAACCAAAACTCACATTTTGAGAACTTTCCATACAACTTCTTTTCTCTCAAAGTCTGAAGCACTGTCCTCTAGTGCTGCTCATGATCCTCCCGAGTCCGGGAATACACTAGAATGTCATCAATCAATACGATGACGAAAGAATCAATATAGGGCCGGAACACAATGTGCATCAAGTGCATAAAGGTTGCTGGGGCATTGGTCAGCCCAAATGACATCACAAGGAACTCGTAATGGCCATACCGAGTCCTGAAAGCAGTCTTCGGTATATCTGGCTCCCGAATCTTCAACTGATGATAACCTGAACGCAAGTCAGTCTTGGAAAATACTTTGGCACCCTGTAGTTGATCAAATAGGTCATCAATACGAGGCAAATGATACATGTTCTTCACTGTGACTTTGTTCAACTAGCAATAATTAATACACATATGCATATAACCATCCTTATTCTTCACAAACAAGATAGGAGCACCCCAAGGTGACACACTGGGCCGAATAAAGCCCTTATCAAGTAATTCCTCTAACTGTTCCTTCAACTCCTTCAACTCAAGAGGAGCCATATGGTATGGAGGAATAGAGATGGGCTGAGTACCTGGAAACAAATCAATGACGAAATCAATATCTTTGTTGGGCGGCATGCCCGGAAGACCAGCTGGAAACACATCTGGGAAATTCCTCACTACTGGAACTGACTCAACTGTAGGGGTATCAATACTGATATCTCTCACATAAGCTAAATACGCGTCGCACCCAATCCTAACCATTTGTTGATCCTTAAAAAATGAAATAACTCTGCGGGGAGTATACTCTAAGGTACCTCTCCACTCTAATCGTGGTAAGCCTGGCATAGCAAGCGTCACGGTCTTAGCGTGACAATCAAGAATAGCATAATGGGGTGACAACCAGTCTATGCCTAAGATAACATCAAAATCTACCATCATTAGCAATAATAAGCCGGCTCTGGTCTCAAAACCACTAAGAGCGATCAAACATGACCGATACACGCAGTCCACAACATGAGAATCTCCTACAAGAGTAGACACATAAATAGGGGAACTCAAATAATTCCGAGATACGCTCAAATGTGGGGCAAAATAAGAGGACACATATGAATACGTAGAGCCTAGGTCAAATAATACCGACACATCTGTATGACAGACTGGAACAATACCTGTAATGACAGAGTCGGAAGCAACTACCTCTGTATGAGCCGGAAGAGCATAATACGTTGCCTGGCCTCCCCCTCTAGGGTGACCTCGACCTCCCCGACCTCCACCTCGAGCTGGCTGAGCAGGTAGGGCGGTAGCTGGTGTTGGAATCATGGCCTGAGGACCCGGTGGAGCACGTGGTGGCTGAGAAGTCTGTAGAGGTACAACCCTCCTAAGTCTGGGGCAATCCCTCACCATATGGCGGGTGTCTCCACACTTAAAGCAACCCTTCGGAGGGCGTGGCTGCTGCGACTAACTCGGGCCAGGTCTGCTGGACTGGCTGCTAAAAGCACCCCGAGTAGGAGGCACACTAGATACTGGCGGTGCATAATAAGGCTCCTGGGGCCTAGCAGGGGCTGGAACACCACTGGCGGCTGGAAGAGCTGAATGAACGAGGAGATTCACATAACCCCTACTATGGCGAGTTGCTGGGGCATGAGCCCCAGAATAAGAACCAGTCTCTCGAGACCTCTTGGCCTCTCTCTCCTCTCGGTCTCGGGCAAGCATGCTCTCCAATCACATAGCACTCACAACCTACTGGTAAGGGATATCCATCTCCAACTCCCTGACCATACTAATCCTGATACTGGGTGAAGTCCCTCAATAAATTGTCGAACCCTCTATCGAACTGTGGAAACCAAGGCCGGTGCATGTCGGGCCAAATCACTGAAGCGGACTGCATACTCTGACACAGTCATAGCACCCTGGCGCAGCTGCTCAAACTCTGCACGCCATGAGTCCCTGAGGCTCTGAGGGACATACTCTCTCAAAAACATGTCCGAGAACTGAGTTCATGTAAGTGAAGCTGCCTCATCCGGACTACTCAACTTAGAAGCACGCCACCACTGATAGGCTGCTCCTCTAAGCTTTAAAGTGGTAAAAGAAACCCTACTCATCTCCTCTACGCCCATAGTACGGAAAATACAATGACACTCCTCCAGAAAATCCTGAGAATCATCTGTAGCCAATCCACTGAAGGTAGGTGGGTGGTACTTCTTGTACCTCTCAAGTTTGAGCTGCTTCGCCTCAGAAGCGGCTGTCCTGGTCTCATGCTGAACCGGGGCTACCAGCGGTATAGGAATGAACTCTGGGGCCTGATCAACCTGGACCCTCTGCTCAGGAGTGTGGGTTGTGTTAGTCTGTGCCCCTCCCCCGGCCTGAGATGTGGCAGGAGCAAACGGAATCAATCAAGCCTGAGCTAAGGTGATGAACATGCTCATGAACTGGGCTAGAGTCTCCTGAAGGGCTGGTGCAGCAATAGGAACCTCCGGTGCCTGCCCTCCAGCTAGAACTGCTGGGGGCTCCTCTGTCACAGCTCGCGCGGGTGCTCTGGCTGCACTGCATGGCCGTACTCTACCCCGGCCCCGGCCTCTAGCGGCTCTAGCAGGGGGCGCGGGTGCTTGGTCATCAGATCCTCCGGTACGGGTCCTCACCATCTGTGTGAAAGAATAGAATAGAGAATTTTTAGAATTTGATTCCAATAACTCGCACAACAAGGAATCAAAAGATGTTTGTTCCTAACAGTTCCATAGCCTCCCAAAGATAAGTAGAGATGTCTCCGTACCGATCCGCGAGACTCTAATAACCAGCTTGTGACTCACGACTCCTATGAACCTAGAGCTCTAATACCAACTTGTCACGACCCAATTTCTCCCTTCGTGAACCGTCGTGACGGCACCTAGTCTCTACGACTAGGTAAGCCTAACACTTTGCTAAAATGAAACAAAAGCATGAACATTAACTACTAACAGTAACAAATATCTAATAAGTAACTGAATGCCACTCGGCATATGCAATTATCACCTCTGAAAAAGTACGAAAAACATTCCCAAAACCCGGAAACCCGTAAGTCACAAGCTACTAAGAAGTCTTAACTGTTCTATACAACATTTATATAGAAAGAGGAAAACAAATGAACATAGGAGGATAGAGGGGGACTCCGAGTATCTGCGGGCGCGGGCAGATGTACCTTGAAGTCTCCAATAAGCAACAACAACTGCAACTAGTGATAAGGTTGGTAAGATGAACCTGGATCTGCACACGAAAGATATATGCAGGAAAGGGCATGAGTACACCACAATGGTACCCAGTAAGTGCCAAGCTAACCTCGTTTGAGTAGTGACGAGATCAGGTCAAGGCCCTACTGGTATAAATATAATGAAATAAGACAGAATGAAATATTACAGTAAAAATAAATACGGAAATCTAACAGGAACAAAATCAATGAAAGACAACAGCCCAGAACACAGTGATAACAATAGGGGATCTCCCGAGATACCGTCTCGTAGTTCCAAACGTAAATGTGCAGGGGGATCTCCCGGAATACCATTCCGTAGTCCCAAAATAAATATGCAGAATTGGGTGATCTCCCGGAATACCGTTCCGTAGTCCCAAAGTAAATATGCAGTACAAGGGGATCTCCCGGAATACCGTTTCGTAGTCCCAAAGTAAATATGCAGCGCAACCAATTGAAATAACAGTTACAGCAAGAAATCCTACAGTTTAGACTAAGTTCAAGTCAAGGAAAGCAGGTAATTTCACTAAACATGCTGCACATAGTTCAAATAGGCAATTAAACAAGCAGGCATGCTATTCTAGTGTAAACAGGATAGTTACATATGCTAGTGTGTTTCAAATAAGGAGAAAACAAGTTATGACTTAGTGAAAAATGGAGTTTTACAACAAATAGCCCGTGAACGTACAGTACCAAATCCTAAGGGGAGTTCCCCCATGCAAGGTTAGGCAAGCCACTTACCTCAAACCAAGCTCAATCAATCAGTCACAATGCCTTTCCCACGAATATCCGGCTCCGAGTGGCCCAAATCTAGCCAAAATCAATTACATAGCATAAATATAACTACAACAAACTAATCTAGCTAATGAAATCAAAGCTAATGCAAAAAATTGAAAAATTGCTCAAAAAGCCTCCCCGGGCCCACGTCTTGGAATCGGGTAATTCACTCACGAGTCTAACCATACTAAATTCACTCAAATCCGATACATAAATCTCAATCAAAACCCCAAAATTTGGTCTAAGAACTTTTCTCAAATTTTTCCAATTTTTCACCTCAAATCCGAAATTAAATGATAAAATTAATGATAGATTAGTGGGTTATAACCATAAAGGAGTTAGGCATCATTACCCAATGACTTCCTCTGAAAATCTCTCAAAATTTTATCTTCTACGGAGCTCCCAATTCAATTTTGTGATATGAACTCTAAACCCTCATTTTTGAACTTTAAATTCTTCCCAGGTATTCCCTTCTTCGCGAACGCGGTCAAAGCCTCGCGTTCGCGAAGCACAAGCTTCTTCAGACCATAATATACTCATCATGAATGCTATGCACTGGTCACGAATGCGACGATCAACTAGCCTAACCCTACGCGAATGCGGGACACTCGTCGCGAACGCGTAAGCTATCATGCCTGGAAACCATCTGACCGTTGACTTTACACGAACACGAGGTCCTTATCGCGAACTCGTAGCCTTAGTGTTCCATACCTTCGCGAACGCGAAGAACAACCTCAGCTACCTTTCCCAGATGCTCTACACGATCGCGAGACCTCTCTTGCAAACGCGATGAAGGATTGTCTGCAACAAAAACACCAGAAATCTGCTATCTTTCATGTCCAAAAACTAGTCCGTTAAGCACCCGACACTCACCCGAGGCCCCCTGGACCTCAACCAAACATACTAACCAAACCTAAAATACCATACGAACTTAGTCGAGCCCTCAAATCACATCAAACAATGCAAAAATCACAAATCACCCTCCAATTCAAACTTAGAGAACTTGAAACTTCAAAATTCTACAACCGATACCGAAACCTATCAAACCACGTCCGATTGACCCCAAATTTTACACACAAGTCTTAATCAACACTACGAACCTACTCCAACTTCCGGAATCAAAATCCGATCCCGATATCAAAAATTCCACTACCGGCCCAAAACTCCAAAAATTCGACTTTCGCCATTTCAAGCCTAAATGAGATATGGACCTCCAAAACACAATACAGACATGCCCCTAAGCCCAAAATCACACAACGAAGCTAACGAAATCGACAGAATTCCATTCCGGACTCGTCTTCACACAGTTCCGACTACGGTGCCAATCCTAAGGCTCCATTTAGGGACTAAGTGTCCCAAACACTTCCAAAAACCAAATGAAGCCTCCCGGCAAGTCACAATAGCAGAAAAGGATGCGGGGGAAGTAGTTAATAGGGGATCAGGGCTCTAACTCTCAAAATGACCGACCGGGTCGTTACAAGAACATAGATCAAGTAGAACACACAATCAAACAAGGCATAAAGTAGTCTAGAATCTACCCCGAGCATGGATACTTGTGGCACATGTATATAAACTTGTCACCTCATATATAAATCATCCTTGCATGTAGAAAACAATATCAATTATTAAGAAAAATTTCCTCAACTAAAGCTAGGCAAGACACTTACCTCATCTGGCTAGCCTAAAGCTCCAAAAATTCTTTTCTTGAGAAGTCACCTCCAACCAGATCGAATATAACCAAACATCATCCAAGGAAGTCAACCAATGCCAAACGAATAGATCCCAATATATAAAGCTTCGATCTTTGAAGAACCCCCCAAAAAGTTAACAAAAGTCAAATCGGGCCCGTGTGCCCGAAATCTGGAACCAATACCAAAATCTGATGACCCATAACCTGCCGAGTCCAAATATATAATTAATTTCCAAAACCAATTCCAAATACTACTCACATATCCAAAATAAAATCTCTTCAAGTTTAGATAAAAACCCCAAGTTTCCTCTCAATATTCCAAGTTTTAAGTGTAGAAATCCACGTGGAATCAATATATAAAGCTAAATCTAAGTGAAATTTCGTACCTCCATTGTAGTAGTGAAATAACTCTTCAAAATCTCCTCCTTTAGAAGTCCATGGCTCAAACTATGAGGGAATGAGTCAAATTCCCGAAATTCCATTTTAAATATGCTACCCAGTGATGCCCTACGCGATCACGGTCACCACTCATGCGATCGCGATGTGTAAAAATCCCGCCACCTACCAACCCTCTTACCCGATCACGAAAGCGCTCGTGCGGTAGTTCTCCATCGCCTACCAAAGCTTTGGATTATGGTCATAAACCACGCGTTCGGGATGTCCAACTTGCTCGCCAGACCTCATCTACGCGATCACACAACACTAGTTGCGACTGTGATCCAATCCACCTAGTCACACTCCTCGATCGTATCAAACCCTTCACGATCGCATAGAACAAACCTGTTGCTCCTATTTCCCTCTCGGTAATCGCAAAACACACCTTGGCGATTGCGATGCATACCACTGATTTCAAAAAATAGCAACTCAACTAGCTCTAAAATGATCCAAAATCACCCGAAACACACTCGAGTCCTCAGGCTCCCATCCAATCGTACCAACAAGTCTGAATACATCTTCGAAACTTATCCAAAGGCTCGAAACCCCACCAATAACATCAAAGCCAATAATCAAAGATCATAATCCTTCTCTTAAGTTTCAAGCATTCCAACTTCGCCAAATGCGTCCAAATCACACTTAGACATTCTGGAGACAACCAAACCTTGAACATAAGCCCCAATCAACTAAATTAACCTATCCAAGGTCTCAAAACCACTATAGGAGTCCAATAACACCAAAGTCAACTCCCGGTCAACATATGAATTCTCCAATTCTTCAAATAGCCGACTTTCGACAAATAAAGCCAAAACCTTCTAGGAACTTCCAAATCTAAATTCGAACATACGACCAAGTCTAGAATCACCTTACCAACCTATTGAAACCATCAAATCTCGATTCCTCGGTCATTTACTCAAAAGTCAAATCTTAGTAAACTTTTCCAACTTAAAGCTTCCAAATTGAGAATCACTCTATCAAATCAATCCTAAACCTTTAGAATATAGAAACCAACCATACACGCAAGTTCTAACACATCATATGAAGCTACTCAAGGCCTCAGACCATTGAACAGATATGCTAAAGCTCAAAATAACCCGTGGGGTCGTTACACATTGGTTGTGTGTTGATGTTGGACGGTAAGGTGATTGCCTATGCATCGCGCCAGTTGAAGCACCATGAGAAGAATTATCCGATTCATGATTTGAAATTGGAGGCGATTGTTCATGCACTTAAGATTTAGAGGCATCACTCGTATGGTATGTCTTGTGAGGCTTATACTGATCATCGAAGTTTTCAATATTTGTTGAACTAAAAGGAATTAAATACAAGGTAGCGGAGGTGGTTGGAGTTATTGAAGGATTATGATATCACTATCTTGTATCATCCAGGGAAGGCGAATGTTGTAGCGGATTCCTTGAGTAGAAAGACGGAGAGTATGGGGAGTTTGGCATTTATTCCAGTTATAAAGAGGACTTTGGATATGGATGTTCAGGCAATACCTAATAGATTAGTGAGATTGGATATTTCCGAGCCTAGTGAAGTTCTTGCTTGTGTTGTTTCGCAGTCCTCCTTGTTTGAGCGCATTAAGGCTCGTCAATATGATGATCCCTATTTTTTTGTCCTTAGGTACACAATGTTGCGAGGTGGTGCTAAGGAGGTGGACAATGATGAAGATGGTGTATTATGACTCCAGGTTCGGATTTGTGTTCCCAATGTAGATAGTTTGTGGGATTTGATTCTTGAGGAGGCTCATAGTTCACAGTATTCTATTCACCCAGGTGTGTCACAACCCAAAACCCCAGCCATATGGTCGTGATGGTGCCTAACATCCGCTTGCTAGGCAAGCCAATATTAGTACACATAATTGAAGCAGTTTAACAATAAAAGAGGCATTAATAATAATAAAAGTGTGAAATAGCATAAACAGATAATAAACGCACAACTATTGTTGTCTAAAAATTATTCCCAGAAATTGCTGTCACAAGTACATGAGCAACTAGAATACTACTCCCCCCGTTTCAAATTAGTTGAGATACTTTCTATTTTTGTCTGTTCCAAAATAAATGACACATTTCTAAATTTAAAAATAATTCAACTTTAAACTCTTCATTTTACCCTTAATGAGAAGTTTTTATAACCACACAAATGTCATGGCCCCACAAAACTTTTACCCCTTAAGCTTTTAAGACCACAAGTGTCAAAAGTCTTCTTTTTTTTCTTAAACTCCGTGCCGAGTCAAACTACCTCATCTAATTTGAAACGGAGGAGTACATATAAAGTCTGAAATGAAATACAAAACTGTCTAACACAAAGTAAACATCAATTAAGATAGGAAGGGTACTTCAGGGTCTACGAATGTTGTGCAACACTATCTTAAGTCCCCTGGAAGGAAGGGTCCGAGCAATCACCGCTGAACGCTTCTGGGAGCAACACTACTATCTGTACAAGAAGTGCAGACGTGTAGTATGAGTACAACCGACCCCATGTACTACGTAAGTATCGAGCCTAATCTCGACGAAGTATTGATGAGGCTATGACAAGACACTCACTATAAACCTGTACGAGTATTAAGCAAAAAAGCAATAACAAAACAGAGAAATGAATAACTACATGATAAACATAATACGAAATAAATGACAGAGGGCCCTAGAATATCATCACTTCACAATCTTACAACACAACACGGTAGCAGAATCTAACAACCAATAATAACAACAATACATCACCAATACCTTTGCGGCGTGCAGCATATATTAATACTGTTGCGTCGTGCATCCCGATCCATATATATATAATAATACTGTTACATCGTGCAACCCGATCCACATATATATAATAATAGTGTTGCGGCATGCAACCCGATCTACTTATATAATAATACTGTTGCATCGTGCAACCCGATCCACATATATAATAATACTGTTGCGGCGTGCAGCCCAATCCACATATGCAATAATAACTATTATGGCGTGCAACCTGACCCACACACACACGCACACACACAGACGACCAACCACGATGAATCTCATAACGTAACATAAAAAAGGAACTAAAATGCATAAATCCTCTAAGGTAATCCAATATAACATAGTAAAGTGAAATAGGAAGAAAGTAAGGTAAATAAGAAAGCAAAGGCATGAGACAGGTAAAAGCATCTATCTAATAACATGTAAGAGCATATAACAATTAAAAGCGGATAATAAATATCGGCATGAATAAGTGGAAGCATGTAACAACTAAAGACTTGTAACAAGTGAAGATATATATTTAACAAGTAAGGACATGTATCAAGTAAAGCACATAACAAGTAAAAACATGGAATAAATGAAGACATGGTATAATTGAAGACATGTAATTAAGTAGTACACCCCGAATGCTTGAACCCATGATAACGCATTTACACCCGTCACCTTGCTTATAAGCCGTCCCCACATATAAATCACGTAGCACATAGACCAATCAAGTCCTAATTCCCTCAAGTCAAGGTTAACCAGAACACTTACCTCTTTCCGGAACACAATCAACAATCCAACACGACTTTCCCTTTGGAACAAGCTTCCAAACCACCCGAATCTAGTCAGATATTGTTCAAACAAGTCAGAAATAAGCTTTATAAACTACCTCCTATGATAAACGTTCAATCTTTAACATAATTTAAAAAGTCAACAAAAAGTAAACCAGTACCACGTGGTCGAAATCCAAAATTTTGACCAAATCCCAATTACCAATTCACCCCCGAGCCCAGATATGTGATTTGTTTCGAAATTAATTTGAGGTCTAAATATCAATTTTACAAAATCCCTAAATTCTACCCAAAACCCCCAATTTATACTCTATAAATCTTATGTTTGATGATGGAATTTAGGAAAAAGTAATGGAAATTGAATGAAAAGAAGTTAAAGTTACTAACCTATGAAGTTGGGAAGAACTTGCTCTCCAACAATCGCCAATATAGAGTCTAGGTTTCAAAAATGGTGTAAAATGAGCTACAGGTATCACAATTATGATGTTCGTAAATGCGAACCACTGATCGCAAATGCGAACAGTTCCTGAGCCTTACAGCTATCGCAAATGCGACTCTCCCATCGCATTTGCGATGGCCCCTCTCTTCAAATGCAGACCAAAGTCGCAAATGCGAGGTCCTTCCAGTTTTCAAAAGAGATATGTTCTTCGCAAAAGTGAAGTCCCCAGTCCCAACCCCATATAGAAAATGCAAGCCTGACTTCGCAAAAGCGAAGCTCGCATTTGCGAACAGTTCTTTGCAAAAGCGAGATCTGTAGACCATGAATCCCAGCAATTCCCGAGTTGTGCCAAAACCATCCACAACACATCTGAAACCCACCTGAGTCCCTCAGGCTCCAATCCGAACATTCATACAAGTGTAATAGTATCAAATAAACTCGCTCACGAACTCAAATAATCAAAATAACATCAAAATTCAAGAATCGATCATTAAAACTCAAGATTTTCAAGTTCAAAAGTCAATTTTTTTAACTTTCCACATAACGTGCCAAAATGGCCTCGGATCACCCAGGACACCGGCCTAACATGAGTACAAGTCTAAAATAGTTATACAAACCTACCAGATTCGTCAAAATATCGATCTGAGGTCGTTTACCAAAAATGTTGATCGTGGTCAACACTAGCCAATTTTAGAGCAAAAAATCACACTTTTATTTAAATTTCACATATAAACTTTTCATAAATCGAACGAACCGTGAACACAAGCCATAAATCATCAAGAAAAGATTTGAGAGGTCTCAAAACACAAAAGGGGAGCTGGTACTCAAAATGACCTGCCGGGTCATTACATTCTCCCCATAGAAATATTCGTCCTCGAAAGGACATAGAAATATACTTGGACCAATAAAAAGATGTGGAGAGTTACTCCTCATGCCGGACTCGGACTCCCTAGTAGCCTCCTTAATTGACTGATGTTGCGACCAAACACACACGCAAGTATACATGGTCGTCAAGTAATAAAGTAGTGAGTAGAGTATCATTCCCACGGAGACTTATGATTAACTTTTGACTGATTCAAACTCAAACAAATTATATATTCAAGAGATTTTTCTCAAAATGAGTAGGCAATTAATTAATAACCAAAGAAAATATCAAACAGTTAATTAAACTAGAGATCGACTAAAATACGTAGGTAATTGGGGATAACAATCAATAGGAGAGGATATTCCAGGGTCATAGGCTAGCTAACAATCTTGTTGCGTTCTCGGCTTAAACTGACTAATTGATTTATCTGGTTTGTTGATTGACAGGGTTAATGTTACTCGTAAGAATCTGTCGAGTTCTTATGCGCCTATTCAAGCTAACTTAATGCCTATATGTCTATGAAATTATGACTAACAAGAATGCATTTACACTTCCTGTGTTTCCAGTCAAGTAAGACAATTAGGTATATTTCTATCCTAATTGCGAATCTGTTCCCCGATACCTGGGTTCAAGAACTTGTTCTATTTAATCCTATATGCAATCTAGAATTTCCACTTTTGAGTTCAACTATAGATTCGTAGATAGTATTCCACTGTTAGCTATGCAGCAAAATAATTAAAACAGAATTAAATAAATAACCTAATATGATAAAATCAAACTCGTCAATTCAAACTTCAAACATCAACATTCATGTAGCAGCCATGACCCCAGAACTAACGAGTCTAGCCACGCATGCTCATGGTAGTATTATCAAGTATTTCCAAGAATACATAAAAATCAATAAAGAGAAGGAAAAAGTAAGAACTCAAGATGAATTCCGTGGTTTCCAAACTTTGTGATGGCTTTTCTTCGCTTCCCCGTGTGTTAGATGACCTAAAAGAGGCGTTTTTGGCTTATATATTGCGTACAAAAGTCGTGGGCCAAAGTTTTCCTTTTCCTATTCCATCTCAGCTTTAAGGATTGATACTGGGGTGGATGCTTCGCATCTGCCTCAGCTTCAGCTTCTCAGCATCGCATGCTGGAGTGGATACTTCGCATCCAACCCTCTATTCCTTCATCTTTGCTGTGCCCAGGCGCGAAATAAAAGGTTTACATGCTCAATATGGCTAAATAGGGATGATTTTATTTGTGGTAGCATTATAATTCCTAAAGGATCAAAGAAAGCCTAAATTCATATTTCAAACCGAGCAACACCTAGGATTTCGCTTCAACTCACACGCAGGGCAAGTTCTAGACACAAATGTATTACATGGAACTATACAAAAATCTCACCACACAATGGCACATGATTCAATTAGGATGGCTACATTACAACTTTCAATCAAAGAAAGTACAGAGTTAAGCCACAAATTTAATGCACAAGGCACAACAATTAGCACAGGAGTAAAGAAAATGAGCCTAAACGTCACCAAAAAAAACTATTCTACTTTTCAAAGCAAAAATAGTTCTCAAAAACTCATGGAGAAAGTTATAATCCACATGCTCAGGTCTAACTCTGTTGGTATCAAACAAGTCACTGAATGTGCTGAATTTAGTCTGAGTCTTTATATCCTACACTACTCTAAAAATAAAAACTAATATCCGGTTCAAAAATTCATCCTTTGGAAAAGAACCGATGGCCAAAGAAAAACCAAGGGGGATTATTGCCTAATAGATTAAACTTTAAACTAACTACTCAAAGTAAATAAAATGTTTTTGTGCTTTTCTTTATTTTTTTGTCAATCTCCTAATACTAACACTACTTTCTAAAATCAAATGAAAATCTTTTTGTATTTTTTCAAGGACCTTAATCCCTCGAGAGAACTGTCCAGGTAGTCCGTCATCGGGAAAAAGACCTTTATTTTCTTTTTCATTTTTTTGTTTTTTAAATCTATCTACTAATAGACACACCAAGAGACCGAGAGTAACTACTTATAGAAAAATTTACTAACTATTACAGGCCATTAATTATAGCCCCAAAAGTATCAAGAGCAACAAACATTGTAATAGTTAAGTACATTCATCCACAAAAAAAAATGAATAACCCCCATCTCACACTTAGAACCATGCGTTGCCCCCAATGCACACAAATTAAGTAGATTAGGGTGAGAAGAAACTCCCTCAAGTCTAGGTGAAGGGATCCTCTGTGGTCTGTGGAGGAGCATCAGAGAGAGTGGCAACAACCGAGTGAGTACTCGAAGTATCCACGTCATCTATCATGCCCCCCTCTAGCATAGCAATAGCATCCTCACGAATAGGGGGCTCAGTCACAGTCCTATCATCACCAGGTGGAGCTGGGTCTGTAGCATGCGGCACGACGGTCTCAATAGGCATGGTGGATGGAGACCCCGGGACTATAGGAGGAGCAGACGTGGATGGTGCAAACAACTGTGAGATATCTATATCTGTACGTTGAACCAAAGCACGGAGGAGTAGTGATACCTCCCTCATCATCGTAGCCTGCTCAGCCTAGACTCGGCTTAGATATGTACGAGTCTGAATCAACTCACCTCTAGTGGCACTCCACTATGCATGAGTCGCGAACAACTCAGCCCTATTCTCTTGCGTATCAGCTTGCATCTGCTCAAACAATTGTTAAATTGTGAACTTAGAGGCCCTTCCCCTTGTTCGGCTCTAGTACATAAGTAACATCATATGGTCCTGGAGCTTTAGCCTCGATGTCATCATTCTCCTTGTCCCATATCACTCCCATCTTCGTCAAGTAAGCCGATAAGGTATTCGCAAAGAACAACCTCCACTTGTAGTTTATCCTAGTGCGCTGCATCTGGTCATGCATGTTGACTCCCATGTTGAGCGGGTCTCACAAGTGTTCAACTTCTTTTTTATCTCCATGGGCTTGTGACATATATTCCTTGTGTTAGTCAATGTTAAGATCGTAATGCAATTTCATGCATTTTGAAACCCATATCACATTCGGGGTGGTAAATTATTCTCATTTCAAGTTGAACTGATTTTCCCTACACTCCAGGAGATGACTGGTGTCACGTAGTTGGCTATTTCTCTTTGAGGCCTACTATTTCCGAACAAGGCACATATGGAATGAAACAATTATTGCTGTCCTTTTCAAGACTCTTAGTCTTCCAAGAATAATTGACGCTAATGTCTTTATCCTCCCGACCATGCCTCTCATGTGTCATGTGTCTAAAATGACTCATTTCTTTTAAATCTCATAATCATGAACATGGTCCCTACATTATCAATGCCCACTAGGCAACTCTATGCCTTATTTGTTGAATCAATAATGTCATCACAATGATTAACCATGTCATCACTATTGGTAGTAACCTTCATGTCTCTTAGGATATAACATCCTGAAATGCCCTGCTCAGCACATTGATGGATTTTTGAAAACAATCCAGCCCAATCTCGGGCGTCGTTGTTCCTATTTATAGTAACCTATGGGGGTTGAAGGTTTAAACATGTCAAAGACGAAGCATCATCCCATGATCAAACATATTAGGTAGGAAATTTTATAGTCATATTCATGATAGCACATCTTAGAATAATTGATGAAGGTCGCCAAAGGTTTAGTTTGGGTGTTTGACGTAGGGATTTAGAGTTGAAGAAAGTGAACGGGTTATTCTCAAGATTTTCTCTATGAATATATTGGGTGAATTGTTAAGGAAGGTAAAGTATGTGTAGTCACATTACGCCTTATGGAATATTGAAGGAAATAAGCCAAACTATGAGTATGATATTTTCCCATCGTTGTCCTCCATGCACCCGATGAATCATGTATCTAGGTTCTAGAAGGTTATTGGAAATCCTTTGCATATTGTTCCGGTGGAAACTATTGAAGGTGAAGTTAATGGGTAATTGGCTTATAAGAGATACCTAGTTGTCATTCCTGTTAGATAAGTCTGGAAGTTGATATCTGCCTCTGTCAAAGTAAAGGAAGTATTCTCACTTGCATGTATAACCAAATAGTTATGGTTCAAAAGGGTACTTGTTATGTGTTATGATTTAAATATGTCCAACTCATGTCTAGATACCACTTCTGTTAATGTAATGCCCTTAATGTTGAGATTAGTGATGTTGATATACATTGTGATGCTTAGTCAAGTTGTGGATATGTCGATAGGTTGATTTTGGTGATTATCTGACATGTGGATATGCTCAGTTACAGGGAAAACTCTGTCGAAAAGTTTTTTGAATTTGTAAAGATAGCCAAATTTTAAGGGCCATAAGTAAGTTTAAATTTTGGAAAAGAAGTATAAGACCCATGTAGTCGTAAGTGCCTATGCATAATGGTTGGAGGTAAAAGGATGGTAAATCTATTATTAGAAGTGACTTTTAAAACATTCGAGGACGAATGTTATTAAGTGGGGGAGAATGTAACACCCCATAAAATTTCGAAGTACTTAAGCGCTATTAAGAAAGTCGATGTACGCTAATTATATTATTTTTATGCAGACGAGGACTATTAATATGATTGATATCAATTGGATATGATAATAAGTGTACGGGGCATATTATAAGTGATGTAGGGTCTAAGGAGAGAGCCCTAAGTCCTAGTCAAGTTGGAAATTTCATGATAGACTAAAGTTTCAAATGGGTACGCACATGACCAAACATTGAACAAGCATATATACATAAATATAAGGATTTATGTGATTATCTACCTATCAAATGCAATATCTTTGAGTCTAGTTTCTAACACTTCAAACCGTTCGGATTTTGGACATTCCTACAAGAAGTTATGACCAAATTACCAAAGGCTAGCGGAGGAGTCTGCGGATGCGAAGCATTCGAGGCCGCGTCCGAAAGAAAGGCTGGCAGTGAAGTGCTTCCATAGCATCCAGGTCTGCATCCGAGCTTCAAAGAGGAGTGAAGTGGGGATGTGAAGCATCCAGGGCCGCATCCGAAACCTAGAAATCTGGGCCTATAACTACAATTTCGGGGTTCATTTTCACCATTTTCATTTGGACGAATTTTGGAGCTCTTCTCCACTTCCTCAAGATCACCAACTCCCCCCATATTCAAGGTAAGCAATCCCCATAATATTGGTGTGAAATTCCATCATTTCTACACTAGTATTGATGAAATCTACACATAAAATACTTGGATCTTCAAGAAATGTTTTCAAGAACTCAAAGGAGGGTTTTGCACGATTTCTTCCAAAAGGTAATCCTCCACCCTTAGACTTACATGTATGTATATATTATGGGAATATAAGTATGAATTAAGTATTAGAACTTTTAGTATGGTGATTGGATGCCATAAGTTCCCAATTTAAATACATAACCATTATAGAGATTGAAAGGTGATTATTTGATGGAATTTTGTTGGTTAGGTGTGGATGGATGACCATGTATGTGATGTTGAAAGTTATGAATTGTTTAAGAATTATGGTGGGATAAATTATTGGTAAATGGTAGTAGTTTGTGGAACTAATTCTATGGTTAAGAGATGTAGAGATTCATGCTTACTAGGTGTTTGATAAAATGCCTAATTGGCCTAAATTATGGAATTTGTTACTAATTTTGGTCCCATTGGATGTTGTTATTGTAGATTGAAGTTGCTTAGTGTAGTGGATCATTGTATTATCATTAAGGGACGGATTTGAGGTATGTTGGCTAAACTACTCTTTTAAAAATGAATTCTATTATCTTCCCGTAAGTTTCAAGTATTGTTGGCTCAAGTTCCAAATTCCAATGTTCCGAGTTGTTCCTAATAAATTCGATTATCCCGAGTAAGCAAAGTGTCGAGAATTATGTATTCAAAATATGTTCCGAATGTTCCTATCACATTATGTTTTCCTTCGGGAATATGTTCAAGAATGATATGGGTATTAAAATATTATGGCTTTGAGTAGTGTTTCAAATGAAAGTTATCATGCTAAATTGTGGGAGAAAAACTCGATGTGCTTAAGACCCTTAATTGATCATATATGTACCTAAAGTCTTGATTGGAAATGCGTTGTTGTTGATAATCTATAAAGATGCTCAAAAGTGAAAGAAGTGAGTTGGTGATATAAATTATGGCCACCGTTCCAAGAATGAAAGTTATACTTGTGGCCAATGGTGCCAATGAAATGAAATGATGTGAGAAAAGTTATGAAATGAGCCTTGGTTTAACTATTCCGAATTGACTTCGAAAATAGATTTTCCTAAAAGCTTATGTACTAAAGTCATGCCCAAATGTGGCTATTTTATCTAATGCTATGCTTTGTAAGTATTTACAATGTGTTTTGAACTCTTATATATTCAGGAGTTGAAATGGTGTATTGCCCTTTTTGGGAAAAAGTATTTCAAGAATAAATGATGTGTGACTTGTTTATGATTTTAACTTGTGCTTCGATTGCAAATCATTTTAATCCATTTTCTTGGAAAGAAATCCATTGTGTTTAAAACCTTCATTACTAATGAACTTAAAGTTGTGATTTCTGGAATATTATATATGTTGATATTTATGATGATGATCCATGGAAGGGAAGATAAAAAAGTGTGGAATATGAAATACGGCCACCGTGCCATGAATAAAGAATCTTGTGAATGGCCAAAAGAGCCAAGGAAGTATTGTTGTTGTGATTGGTTGAAAATACTAGTGAAGATTTATACAATGTGAAAGATTATGAGGTAAATTGCAATTTGTATCTATGTTACCTTGTGTGAAAACCAAAAATATTTTTGGGAGTAACGATAGACATCGAGAAAGGGTAGGTTGAAATAACCTAACCCCGAAACAACACGTGCCGGTGTAGGAGTGGATTGTGATTATTCCCCTTATTTGGGATGAGATTGATGTGATAAAATTATTCCTCTTATTTGGGATGAGATTGATGTGATAAAAGTATTCCCCTTAATTGGGATGAGATGATTGATACAAAAGGATGATGTTGATCCACACAGCATTGTGGTGAGATGGCCTAGCCGATCGGGTCGTGATCGGACGCCATGCCGCACACATGGTGGTGATTGTGTTGGAAATTATAATTGAAATTGTGATTGTGGTTGATGTCTCTAATGAGATGGCCTAGCCGATTGGGTCATGATCGGACTCCGTGCTAAAAGTGTCACGATCCAAACAGATGGGCCGCGACGGGCATCCAGTGCCTTACTCAACCGAGTACCAATGTTACATATCTTTCTTATCATACTATAATTGGCAAATGGGCCAAACGGGCCATCACGGGCTAATCAGAATAAACATAACTGAATACTCAATATAAGGCGACCCAATCTGATATAAAAACTTATACATGTGACATACGGGCCTATAAGGCCAAAATGATTTCTCGTACACTGAATAGACCGATAAGGCCATACAATTTTTCATATACATGACATCTATCTACAAGCCTCTAAGAGTACATAAATGTCATAAAGGTTGGGACAGAGCCCTGCCATACCAATCCACACATGTCCTAATCATACTGACCAAATAGCAACTCTGGAGCAAATGGAGTGCACCAACACCTTCCGCTGAGCTGATAGCCTACTTAGAGGACTCTCAACCTGTCTAACGGGACCTGCGGGCATCAAACGCAGCATCCCTAGGCAAAAGGAACGTCAGTACAAATAATGTACCGAGTATGTAAGGAATGAATATCAGTAAGTAATAGACATGAGAGAAACATAAAGTAAAAGACTCAACATGTAAGTCTGAATAACTCTGTGAATCATTTCAAATTTATAATATCATACATATGCGTATAAATGTCACACCATGCATAGGTATATGCGTTCATAACATCATCAAGCCTCTGAGGAAATCCTATCTTATCATCTCGGCCACTGTGGGCAAATCATCAACATATACCAGCTGATCAGGTGGTGGTGTGTATATAACGCCGTAACCTTTTTCCATATCCCATATTCATATCTATACATATATACGCGTATATAACGCCATCTGGTCATGGGTCAATGTATATGTATAAATGAATGCAATGCATGAGAAGTACGTCAATTAAATCTTTTGGAATGGCATAAGACCACTATGCCTTTTATTAATATCATGAAGTAAACTTTATCAACTTACGTATTTTCTGAGACCCATGAACAAATGATAGAATAATAGGACACATGGGGAATCAAGAACATAAGCGTCTCTAGCATTTCTATGAATAGAGTCATTTATGGAAGTTGCGTATTGTGCTCGTTTCGTTTGTATCATTTGGGTCATGCCAAAAAGAAAGAAGGGATAGCCATAACATACCTGAGCCGATTCTCTTGACAATCCCTCTAACATACGTCAATTGCGACGAAACACGTAACGGCGGATCGAAGTAGGGGAGAATCCGTATGATATTGTTGAGAAACATTGTACCGTGCTCTCTTAAAATTGCAAATCTTGTTGCGATTACACGGTATAACTTCGATGCAAATCTCTTAGAATTGCAAATCCGTATTGAAGCTTCATCCGTCTCTTGCCACACTTAGAATCATACCTTAATAAGGTAAATCTCTTAAAATTGTTGGCTTTTGTGGGCCCTACTTGATAGGGATGATTTGGCCGAAGAATGTCCAAATTATGCCACCTTGCAACATAATTTAAGAGCCATTTGATTGACTACATCTTGATGCCACATTGGGGTTCAAGAGTTTATTCAAAATGTCTTAATTAATTGGTTAATCTCCCACCAAAAATCAATAATTATCCGATTATCCACATAATTAATAATTATCTTAACTTACTTAAAATACTACTCACTTTTAACCCACTTTATATATCTTGCTATCATGGTCATGTAGTACCTTGTATGACACTAGTCCATAAATACGGGGTATTGTAGCTTGGACCGTATTTTATCTCAAAATGTCAAACTTCGACGAAATTCATTTTCTTCGATTTGCTTACCCTCTCACCTTCACGAATTTACTCATCACTAGTTTTAAATTACATAATGCTTATAATTTCAAAATAATCCCACTCTTGATCTTACATCGATTAACTTACGACAAAACTTAAACATACGAAAATGCGGGATGTAACATCATTCCCCTCTTTGGAACATTCGTCCTCGAATGTTGAATGATGCACTTATCATTCTTATAACCCATAGTTTTCCAAATACTTTATCACTCTCCTGGCAATCTAGGCAACTGTTCTGTGAATAAATCCAAAGGCCAGGGCATTCCCCCCTTTAGGCCTCTTTCTCACACCATGACTTGTGGTCGGAATCCTTTCAATCTTGTAACTGATGCTACCTTTTATCATGCAGCCTGTACGACTCTGACCTTGTAAATGCGCTTATGCGACTCTACTCTCCTTTTTCCTCCAGTTTTTAGCCAATCTCTAGGCCTCACTTTGTAAACATATACAAAGCTTTGATAAGATGTCTCTCTGGGCATCTATAGGTATACTGAAGTTCTTCGCTCGGTACTTTGTTGAACTTACTGATATTGCTATATCTTATTTCATAGATCTGTTTATCCATCCGTATGACTTTACTGCCACAACTCTTACTTTGATTTATCGTTACTGAGGTCTGCTACAAAACTCCAGGTTACTCTCGTTGCTTATCCTATATGCATAAATCTAAGTCCTTTAATGCTTTTTCATTACTGTTCATCTTAAGAATGATAGTCTAATCTCATCTCATACTTTGTAACTTTTATCCATCCATTGTTGATTCACCTTAATACCGATAACTTGACCTCTTATGTAACACTGCCGCTAGGGCTCACGTCTTATCGAGGAACATTTTCCTGATCCACCTGGGGGCGATACTATACTTCCATAACCGTATTTCATAGCATCCCAATGTGATTCACCTTACATGGGTATTTTAATCCTCTACAATTCATGAAATCTCCCCTCTTTTTTTCTTCTTCAAATCATTACTCAATCGAAGGCCCAAACGTCATCCGTTATCTATCACAATTACACCCTTATTCTACTACCAGGGCAGCATTCCATCTCTTCTAAATTCTATTAGTTTTAGACTCCTTTGAGTTCATTCCGCTATACTAAGCTTTCTATAATTTAGAGAAACCATCATCTCTCTTATTTTCATGAGCTTAATCCCGAGGATTTATCCATTCTGGTCACCTTCTCACTCGCCTTTTCTCAACCTTACTCTTGTCTTCCTAAAACTTTGTTGCTCTACCATACTTTAGCTTGCGACCTACACATGTCTATTTATACTATTCGCAATTTTCCTTCAACTTTCTTGCACCATAGATTTCCTTATGTTATTCTGGAACATCAAGTGAGACATCACATCGTCTCTAACTCTTCTTTTACTTTCTTAACTAGACCTATCGATACCTAGATACCATAGGCAATAAGATATGCCACTGACGATGCCGCTATCATTCCTGGATATTGAATCCCCGCGGTTCTAGCCTTCTATCCGAAGTACGGACTATTCCCAACTTTCTGCATCTGAGTATCTCGTATGTTGTTCACCTTAACCTTACTTACCTTAAAATCTCGCATCACATCTTCTATCTCTTTCATGACCTCCTTTCCACATAGGTATCATTCACATCCACAATTTAAAGCTCTATTATAATACTTGCACCTCTGGTGCATACACAATCCGGTGGGAGCTTCATACTGACTTCTTATGAGGCTGATACTCTTCTAACTTGCTTTCTCGTAGATCCGTTACAGAATATGGTTGTTATACTATCTCTCTTCTACCTATGATATTAAGAGTGATTCTGCAATGATCTCAATCATGATTTCTATAATTTCTCGGTTCCAATAATCATACTCCTGATTTACTTAGTTCATGTAACTCTTTAGTTTCCTCTTCCCTCCGACCAATCTTTATTTAAGCTTAAGATATCTTCCGATCTGCGACTCTTGATATTAGTTATTACTTTAGCCTTTCAGGGGCGCTATGGAATATCCATGATACATTCTTTTAACAATTCAATCCTTTGTCTATGTCCTGGACTGAATTCTTTTTTTTAACTTATATGGGACTCTTCTACGGCTGTATGATTGTCAACATATATGTTGCATGGATTATACTCCGAAATCTTTAGTTCATTCATAACGTAACTAACTCTGGATTATTGATTGAATAATTCCTTTAGTTCCTTCTCATCTTTCTTTAAACGTAAGCTATTACTTTTCCTGGTCTTTCTACCCCCTTGTTGCGTGCATACTTAGCTTATCTTAGTTCCCACACATGCCGGAATTTTCGTGCAACTTATATGATTTCGACCATTACTTTTGGTTTCACTTCCTGCTCATTAGCCACGATAGGTCCCGGACCACTTTCTTATGGAGTGCGTACAATGTTGTAGTGAGACTACTATTACAAGACCATTTCTTCTTCAAGTTACTATGTTTAGGTTGAAGCCTTCTTCCTTATTTCCTCAGCTAGTCCTTCATTATAGTACTTAGGGAGCACCCCCTGACTCTTGTAAAGCTGCGAGCTTATTGCATCGTATAATCGACAATTTTTTTTTTTGATGTCCTTCCTCGCCCATAATTATCCGTAGTTACTTACCTCCATGCCCTTGTGCTTGTAGGGTTGCTTCTAAACTGAAGTTTTGTCTGTCTTCCTAGTGGGACTCTTTTATTTTCGTAACACCCATACGGTACCTTTAACGACTCCAACTCCTATTTGAATATTTCTCACTGGTCACGATGTCATATCTGCGAGACTGAATTCCCCATGTTGGGGTTCACTATGTTTATCTTGCATGATTTGTTGATTTGTCTGTATCTTCCTGTCTAGCCATAACTAGGCTCTTCCTGAATCAACTACTAACTACTCTTTGGCCCATTCTCATATCAATATTCTGTGTGATCTTCCTTGGGTTATTTCCTTTGTCTTAACTTACGTCTCGCACGGGCTCCTTATTTATCAATAACATCTCGGACATGAACCCTTACTTCCTCTCCTTGACACCATGTTTGCATAATGTTCTGGAATTGTAGCATATCTGTAGGCTTTGAATAAGTGCAATCTCATCCCTTTCTCATTTTTATGCATTCTTCGTTTACCATTCCATAGTTATTAGAACCACTTAATTCTGACTTAACGCCTTATCACTCCATATTCCCCCCTTTAGGGGGGTATTAAGATTTAGTGCTACAATGATCTACGTATAGATGTTTTACCTCTTCATATTTGGCGTCTTTTCACATCATCGATGACCCTTACTCGCCTCGCGGTAATCCTTCTGTACCAAGGATAACGAATTTCCTTACTCGCGAGGGTGACACTTAGTATAACTGTCACACATAGTCCCTTAAGCTTAACTTTACTCATCTTGCTTGCTTTAGGGAAGCGTCTTCCTGAATGACCTTTAAGGGTTATTCTTCTGTCGTCCATTCTTTTATCACCGGAACGCAATCTAAAATTCTCATGATGCCGACTATTATCAAATCACTCAGTCCCCAATTCATGTTTAGTTTATATTCTTCACCAGCCTATACAGATTTCTATTACTCTGGGGCCTAACTTTTCCTTTTGGTAATCATGTTAGAGTCATGAACTTATTTCTCGAAATGAGGGTATGACTTTATAGCCTATGCTCTTTTGTTGTCTCAAGGCCTGTCACCTCTTGTTTTTTCCTTCACTTGACTATAGACTCTGTAATACTGTCATCCTTTTGATCTAGTGTTGTCATCCATGTATCACATCTTACTCATAATGCTTCATTAACCCTCTTCTTATTTCTCGCTAACATTTATGTCTATCACTTTATTATGAAAACTCGAACAAGACATTCTTTTTCATTTAGCTCCCCTTGCTCCATCTATTGTCTTTTCGGGTTGCCTAACATTCTTTCTCTATTAGGTACGGGAGCCACACTAAGGTTATATTTATCTCTTCAAGGCTTCCAGTGCCTATCTTTGTAGTACTCATATCTAGTTGTACTATTTTAAAGTGCGCCATCTGGGTGTCTCACAAGGAGATCTATTAGCACATTTTCAATATCCTTCGAAAATGTCAGTTAACACTAACAATCCATCCACCATTTTTGGGTTACCCTAACCCCAGCTAGATACTGATATCCTTCCTTTTCTTATACTACTTCTGTTAGCCCCCATAGGGCATAAATGAGATGGGTGTGGCCAATTGTACATACCTCTGTTATTGTTGAAGGTAACTCAAAAGGCTTATATTCCTCTGCCTGAATTGTAAATACTGATAATCTTCATTAGCTGGGTACCTCGTACCCTTTTTCATCTTGCTTCTTTTACTTGTTGAAATTTGTATCTATCTTCTGAATCTCTCATTGCCTTTCACCACAGGGGTGGATAGATATTCTTTCCTTAAGGCTCCTTATCAAGAAGCTTACACGTCTTAGTACATACATGATCTGCTGGAGACCTTACATTTACTCATCATAAGCATGATGCAAAATCGAGTTCCTCTGACTCAACTCTTCCACGACAGTATTCAATCCCTTACCACCCGTCTTTCTAGAAATAGGCATCATCTTATAACTAAGCTCTACCACACAATCTAGAGTAAGAAGAAAGCATGACAATCCTAAATGCCTTGTAGTCTTCTGCTTATAAGAGTGGTGCACAACACACCCATACATAAGACTCTACTAGACACGGCTTATAGATTCCCCAGGACAGAACGGCTCTGATATCACTTTTGTCACGACCCAAACCGATGGGCCGCTACGGGCACCCGATGCCTTACTCAACTGAGTACCGACATTACATATCTTTCTTATCGTACTATCATTGACAAATGGTCCAAACGGGACGTCATGGGCTAATTAGAATCAACATAAGGGAATACTAAATATAAGATGACCCAATCTGATATAAAAACTTATACATGTGACATATGGGCCTATAAAGCCAAAATGATTACTCGAACACAGAACATAGGCCGATAAGGCCATTCAATTTTTCATATACATGGCATCTGTCTACAAGCCTCTAAGAGTACATAAATATTATAAAGGTCAGGACAGAGCCCCGCCATACCAATCAACACATGTCCTAATCATACTGACCAAATACTAACTCCAGAGCAAATGGAGCGCACCAACACCTTCCGCTGAGCTGATATGCTACTTAGAGGTGTCTCAACCTGTCTAACAGGATCTGCGGGCATGAAACGCAGCATCCCCAGGCAAAAGGGACGTCGGTACATTGTAAGGAATGAAAATAAGTAAGTAATAGACATGAGAGAAACATAGAGTAAATGACTCAACATATAACTCTGAATAACTCTGTGAATCATTTCATATTTATAATGTCATGCATATGTGTATAAATGTCATACCATGCATATGTATATGCGTTCATAACATCATCAAGCCTCTGAGGGCATCCCATCATGTCATCTCGGCCACTGTGGGCAAATCATCAACGTATACTAGCTGATCGGGTGGTGGTGCGTATATAACGTCGTAACCTTTTCCCATATCCCATATACATATATATACATATATACGCGTATATAACGTCATCTGGTCATGGGTCAATGTACATGTATAAATGAATGCAATGCATGAGAAGTATATCAATAAAATCTTTCAGAATGTCATAAGACCAGTATGCCTTTGATTAATACCATGAAGTAAACTTTATCAACTTATGTATTTTCTGAGACCTATGAACAGATGATAGAATAATAGGACACATGGGGAATCAAGAACATAAACATCTCTAGCATTTCTATGAATAGAGTCATTTATAGAAGTTGCGTATTTTGGTCGTTTCGTTTGTATCATTTGGATCATGCCAAAAAGAAAAAAAGGATAGCCTTAACATACCTGAGCCGATTTTCTTGACAATCCCTCTAACATACGTCAATTGCGACGAAACACGTAACGGCGGATCGAAGTACGGGAGAATCTGTATGATATTCTTGAGAATGATTGTACCGTGCTCTCTTAAAATTGCAAATCTCGTTGTGATTACACAGTATAACTTCGTTGCAAATCTCTTAGAATTGCAAATCCGTATTGAAGCTTCATCTGTCTCTTGCCACACTTAGAATCATACCTTAATAAGGTAAACTCTTACAATTGTTGGCTTTTGTGGGCCCTACTTGATAGGGATAACTTTGCCAAAGAATGTCCAAATTATGCCACCTTGCAACATAATTTAAGAGTCATTTGATTGACTACATCTTGCTGCCACGTTGGGGTTCAAGATTTTATCCAAAATGTCTTAATTAATTGGTTAATCTCCTACAAAAAATCAATAATTATCCGATTATCCACATAATTAAGAATTATCTAAACTTACTTAAAATACTATTCACTTTTAACCCACTTTATATATCTTGCTATCATGGTCATGTAGTACCTTGTATGACACTAGTCCATAAATACGGGGTATTGTAGCTTGGACCGTATTTTATCTCAAAATGTCAAACTTCGACGAAATTCATTTTCTTCGATTTGCTTACCCTCTCACCTTCACGAATTTACTCATCACTAGTTTTAAATTACATAATACTTATAACCTCAAAATAATCTCATTCCCGAGCTTACATCGATTAACTTACGACGAAACTTTAATGTACGAAAATGCAGGATGTAACAAAAAGTACGGTGGTATTGGTATTGAGAGTGATTGTGGTTGATGTCTCTAATGAGATGGCCTAGCCGATCGGGTCGTGATCAGACTCTGTGCTAAAAGTACGGTGGTATTGGTATTGTGAATATTGGTACTGTGAATGGTGGTATTGGTACTGTGAATAGTAGTATTGTGAACAGTGGTATATCGGCGCTAAAGATCTCCCAACCAAAAATAATATTATTTTTCTTATGTTGAAAATTATTATGTTTTAACTTGGCACTTATATATCATTGATTGTTAGTTGTTGCTCCATGGTGTTTTCCCTTTCTTACATTGGCATTCTATTTTGAAAGAGGACAGTTAGCTTTACATACTAGTACTATTCTATATGTACTAACGTCCTTTTTGCCGGGGGCGCTGCATCTTCAATGGATGCAGGTGGTTCAGCAGCAGGCAGTTTTGGTCCTCGTTAGTAGTTACTCCCTATTCAGCAGGTTTTGGTGAGCCCTACTCTATTCCGGGCCTGATGTCACTTGATGTTATACTTTGTGTTTTGAGGTATAGCCGAGGCCTTGTTGCCGGCACTTCCATACTACTCTTCTGTTGTACTTAGAGGCTCCGTAGACAGGTTGTGGATGGTGTTTAATGTAGGGAATTGAACTAGAAATGTTGGTATTTGGCAAACATGTTTTTTATTATATCTATAAACTTGTAATATTTTTGAAATCATAAAAGAATTTCTTTTGAGAATTGGTAAATAATGGGGAACATTACACTCTCATCATGTATATCTCTTGATATTGGATTTAAATTGTTCATGGGTAAGATTGGATAGAAGGCATTTGTCACGACCCAAACCGATGGACCGCGACGGGCACCCGGTACCCTACTCAACCGAATACCAACATAACGTATCTTTTCGTATCATGCTATCAAAAGTAAATGAGACAGAAAGGCTGCCGTAGGATGACTAGAATAAAATAGGTAATACCAACTTATACATTAGACATACAGGTCTATTAGACCAAAATGATCACTCGTATACTAAACATAGGCCGACAAGGCCATACAATCTTTTACGTACATGACATATGCCTACAAGCATCTAAGAGTACATAACCGTCATAAGACCGGGACAAGGCCCCGCCATACCAATCAATACGTGTCCAATGCATACTGACCAAATAGGCAACTCCGGAGCAAATAGAGCGCACCAACACCTTCCGCTGAGCTGATAGCTTACTTGGAGGACTCTCAACCTGTCTATCGGGACCTGCGGGCATGAAACGCAGCTTCCCCAGGTAAAAGGGATATCAGTACAAATAATGTACCGAGTATGTAAGGAATGAAAATCAGTAAACAATAGACATGAGAGTAACATGGAGTAAAAGACTCAACATATATATTTGAATAGCTCTGTGAATCATTTAATATTATAATGTCATGCATATGTGTACAAATGTCATACCATGCATGGGTGTATGTGTTCATAACATCATCAGGCCTCTGAGGGCATCCCATCATATCATCTCGGCCACTGTGGGCAAATCATCAACATATACCAGCTGATCAAGTGGTAGTGCGTATATAACGCCGTAACCTTTTCCTGTATCCCATATACATATAATATACATACATACATACATAAATATATATATATATATATATATATATATAACGCCATCTGGTCATGAGTCAATGTACATGTATAAATTTTTCCAACTGCGTATTATTCTGAGACCCACGAGCAGAAGATAAAATATTATGACACATGAAAATTCAAGAACATAGATATCTCTAATACTTCTATGAATAGAGTCATTTATGGAATTTTTGCATTTGCTCGTTTCGTTTGTGTCGTATAGATCATGCCAAAAGAAAGAAGGGATAGCCTTAACATACCTGAACCGATTCTCTTTTGCAAAAACACGTAACAACGGATCGAAGTTGGGAAACATCCGTATGATATTCTTGAAAAAGATTGTACCGGGCTTTCTTTGAATTAGCATTTCACTTTAGACCTTGTAGAATTTCAGAGAATTCATGTTGGACCTTGTAACATCATTCCTTAAGAGAATTTCACATTGGACCTTCTAATATTTCATGTTGTACATTGTTATTTCTCTTCAATGATGTAGGAAGATGGTTTATTTTACCAAAGAGAGTGGGCCCCACTTGTGATGACTAGCCACCAACTCCCCTAACACATGCCACCTAGTCTTGTGATTTAAGACTCATCATCAAGGTCTCCTAGGGCTGCCACGTTTGGGGGTTCAACATTATCCAAAATCATGATTAATTATCCATTAATCACTTGATTAACTTGTTAATCTCCCATTAATCAATAATTAATCAATTACCCACATAATTAAGAATTATCTCAAATTACATAAAATACTACCCACTTTTAACATTATATACCTCACTATCATGGTCATGTGGTACCTTGTATGGTACTGGTCCATAAATACCGGGTATTATAGCTCGGACAGTATTTTATCCCAAATTGACAAACTTCGACGAAACATTAACGTCCGAAAATGTGGGATGTAACATCTCATTTTTGAGCTTTCATCAATTTATTTATCGCGTACTTTCACGTACGAAAATATGGGGTGTAACATCATTCTCCCCTTTGGAACATTCATCCTCGAATGTTGACTGATGCACTTATTATTCTCATAACCCATAGCTCTTGCGAATACTTTAGTACTCCTCTTGACATCTAGGCAACTGTTTTGTGAATGAATCCCAAAGGCCAGGACATTCCCCCTTTAGGCCTCTTTCTCACACCACGACTTGTGGTTGAGATTCTTCCAATCTCGCATTGTTGCTACCTTTTGTCATGCAGCCTGTACGACCTTTTCCTTTTATGTGTGCCTATGCGACTCTTCTCTCTATTTTCCTCCAGCTTTTAACCAATCTCTAGGCTTTACTTTGTGAACATATATAGAATTATGACAAGCTGTCCCTCTAGGTGTCTATAGGTATATTGAAGTTCTTCGCTTGGTGCTTTGTTGAATTTACGAATATTGCGATATATTGTTTCATAGCTTTGGTTAAATATCCTTATGGATTTACTACATCTAGCTAGGTTAGTATACCATCACTCTTGCTTCGATTTATCGTTACTGAGGTCTGCTACCAAATTCCAGCTTACTCCTGTTGCTTATCCCATATGTATAAATCTAAGTCCTTTAATGCTTCCTCATTACTGTTCATCGTAAGAATGACGACCTAATCTCATCTTATACTTTGTGATTTTTGTCCATCCATTAGTGATTCACCTCAATATTGATCTACAATATACCACTGATAACTTGAAACTTCTTACTTAATACCTTGCCACTAGGGCTTACGTTGCATCGAGGAATATTTGAAGTGACTTTCCTAATCCACCTGGGTGCGATACGATACTATACTTACATAATCGTATTTCATAGCATCCCAATGTGATTCTCCTTACGTGGGTATTTTAATCCTGTACAATTCATCAAATCATTACTCAATCGAAGGCCCAAACGTCATTCTTTATTTATCGTGATTATACCCTCATTCTACTACCAGGGCATCATTCTATCTCTCCTAAATGCTATTAGTCTTAGACTACTTTGAGTTCGTTCAGGCTATACTGAGCTTTCTTAACTTAGAGAAACCATTAGCTCTCTTATTTTCATGGGCTTAATCATGAGGACTCATCCATTTCTCGTCACCTTCTCACTCGCCCTTTCTTATCCTTATTCTTTTCATAAAACCGTGTCACTTTACTATACTTTAGCTTGCGACCTATACGTATCCATTTATACTGCTCGCAACCTTCCTTCAACTTGCTTGCACGATAGATTTCCTTATGTTATTCTGGAACATCAAGTGAGACATCACATCGTCTCTAACTCTTCTTTGCTCTGTTAATCAGGCTTCTAGATACCTAGAAACCATAGGCTGGAAGACATGCCACTGACGACGCTGCTATCATTCCTGGATATTGAATCCTCCCGCTTCTAGCCTTTTATCCGGAGTATGAACTGTTCACAACCTTCTGCATTTGAGTATCTCATACGTTGTTTACCTTTGACTTAAAATCTCGCATCATATCTTCTATCTCTTTAATGACCTCCCTTCCACATAGGTACAATTCACATCCACAACTGGAAGTTCTATTATAATACTTGCACCTCTGGTGCATACACAATCCAGTGGAAGCTTCATACTGACTTCTTATGAGGTTGGTACTCTTCTAACTGGCTTTATCGTAGAGCCGTTATAGAATATGGCTCCTGTACTATCTCTCTTGTACCTCTTATATTAAGAGTGATTCTGCAAGGTTCTCAATCATGATGTCTATAATTTTCTGGGTCCAATAATCAGACTCCTGATTTACTTGGTTGATGTAACTCTTTAGTTTCCTCTTCCTTCTTATCAGCAATTATGTAGGCTTAAGCTATCTTCCGATCTGCGGCTCCTGGTATTAGTTATTACTTTAGCCTCTCATGGGCGCTATGCAATATCCATGATACAATCTTTTAATAATTCAATCCTTTGTCTATGACCTGGGCTCAATTCTTTCTTTTAACTTATACCGGAATCTTCTACAGATATATGATTGCCAACATATATGTTGCATGGATAATACTCCAAAATCTTAAGTGGAGCTAACTTTGGATCATTGATAGAATAATTCCTTTCGATCATTCTCAGATTTCTTTAAATGTAAGCAATTAATTTTCCTGGTCTTCATGCCCCCTTGTTGCATACATACTTAGCTTATCTTAGTTCCCATGCATGTCGGAGTTTTTCGTGCAACTCATATGATCTCGAATATTACTTTTGATTTTACTTCCCGTTCATTAGCTACGATAGGTGCCACTTTCTTATGGAATGCATACAATGTTGTTGTGAGACTGTTGTTATAAGGCCATTTCCTCTTTAGGTCACCGAGCTTAGGTGGAAGCCTTCTTTCTTATTTCCTCAGCTAGTCTTTCATTGTAGTACTTAGGGAGGACCTTCTGACTCTTGTAAAGCTGCGAGCTTATTACATCGTATACCCGACGGAATTTTTATTGATGTCCTTCCTCGCCTATAATTATCCATAGTTACTTACCTCCACGCCTTTATACTTGTAGGGTTGCTTCTGAATTGATATTTTGATTGTCTTCCTAGTGGCATTCTCTTTTATTTACCTTTAACTACCCCAACTCATATCTGAATATATCTCAAGGATCACGATGTCATATCTACGAGACCGAATTCCCATGTTGGGGTTCACTATGTTTATCTTGCACGATCTGTTGATTTGCTTGTAACCTCTTATCTAGCCATAACTAGAGTCTTCTTGAATCAACTACTAACTGCTCGTTGGTCCATTTTCATATATGTATTTCCGTGTAATCCCTCTTGGGTTATTCCCTTTGTCTTAACTTACCTTTCGCACTGGCTCCTTATTTATCAATAACATCTCGGGCAGGAGCCCTTACTTCCTTTCCTTGACGTCGTGTTTGCATAATGTTCTGGAATAAGTGCAATCTCATCCCTTTTTCATTTTTATCGCATTCTTCCTTTACCATTCCATAATTACTAGAACCACTTAATTCTGACTTAATGCCACATTACTCCATATTTCCCACTTTAGGGGAGTACTAAGAGTTAGTGCTACGATGATCTACGTATAGATTTTTTTACCTCTTCATCTTTGGCGTCTTTCCACATCATCGATGATCCTTACTTGCCTCGTGATAATCTTTCTGTACCAAGGATAACAAATTTCCCTACTCGTGAGGGTGACACTTAGTATAGCTGGTACATACAGTCCCTTAAGCTTAACTTTGCTCACCTTGCTTGCTTTAGGGAAGCGTCTTCCTGGATGGCCTTTAAAGGGTATTCTTTTGTCGCCCATTCTATCATCGCCGGACGCAATCTCTGAAATTCACATGATGTCGACTATTACTCAGTCCCTCGTTCATGTTTAGTTTACCTTGTTCATCAGTCCATACTGATTTATATTACTCCGGGGTCTAGCATTTCCTTATGGTAGTCGCGTTGGAGTCACAAACTTATTTCTCGAAATGAGGATATGACTTTATGGCCTATACTCTTTTGTTGTCTAAAGGCCTTTCACCTCTTGTATTTTCCTTCACTTGACTATAGACTCTGTAATACTGTCATCTTTTTTTTATCTACCGTTATCATCCATGTATCACATCTTACTCATAATGCTTCATTAACTCTCTTCTTATTTTCCCGCTAACATCTATGTCTATCACTTTATTCTCAAAACTCGAACAACACATTCTTTTGCTCTTAGCTCCCCTTGCTCCATCCATTGGCTCTTCGAATTTCCTAACATTCTTTCTCTACTAGGGACGGGAGCCACACTAAGGTAATATTTATCCCTTCAAGGCTCCCAGTGACTATCTTTGTAGTACTCATATCTAGCTGTACTATTTTAGAGTGCACCATCTAGGTGTCTCACAAGGAGATCTATTAGGTTACCCTTACCCCAACCGGATCCTGATATCCTGTCCTTCTCTTAAACTACACCTGTTAGCCCCCATAGAGCATAACTAAAATGGGTGTGACCAATTATACATACCTCTGTTATTGTTGAAGGTAACTCAAAATGCATATATTTCTATGCTTGAATTGTAGATAATGTTCATCTCTACTAACTAGGTACCTCGTACCCTTCTCCACCTTGCTTCTTTTACTTGTTGAAACTTGTACCTTTTGATTCTTTCATTTCTTTTTACCACAAGAGTGGATAGATATTCTTGCCTTAGGGATCCTTATAAAGAAGCTTACACCTTTCAGTACACACATGATCTGTTGAAGACCTCATATTTACTTATCATAAGCATCATATAGAATCGAGTCCCTCTGACTCAACTCTTCCACAACCGCATTCAATCATTTACCAATTGTCTTTCTGGATGTAGGCATCGTCGTATTGCGAATAAGATAGAGTTTAAGAAATTGAGTTCTTACAACTGAGCTCTACCACATGATCTAGAGTAAGAAGAAAGAGTGACAGTCCTAAATGCCCTATAGCCTCCTGCTTATAAGTGTGGTGCACAACACACCCATAAATAAGACTCTACTAGACACGGCTTGTAGACTCCCTAGGATAGAACTGCTCTAATACCATTTTTGTCACGACCCAAACAGATGGGCCGTGACGGGAACCCGGTACCTTACTCAACTGAGTGCCAACATAACGTACACTTTCGTATCATGCTATCAAAAGTAAATGAGATAGAAAGGCTGCCGTAGGATGACTGGAATAAAATATGTAATACCAACTTATACATTAGACATACGGATCTATAAGACCAAAATGATCACTCATATACTAAACATAGGCCGACAAGGCCATACAGTCTTTTACGTACATGACATATGTCTACAAGCCTCTAAGAGTACATAACCATCATAAGATCGGGACAGGACCCCGACATACCAATCAATACGTGTCCAATGAATACTGACCAAATAGGCAACTCCGGAGCAAATGGAGCGCACCAACACCTTTCGCTGAGCTGATAGCTTACTTGGAGGACTCTCGACCTGTCTATCAGGACCTGCGGGAATGAAACACAGCATCCCTAGGCAAAAGGGACGTCAGTACAAATAATGTCCCGAGTATGTAAAGAATGAAAATCAGTAAACAATAGACATGAGTGTAACATAGAGTAAACGACTCAACATGTATATCTGAATAGCTTTGTGAATCATTTAATATTATAATGTCATGCATATACATATAAATGTCATACCATGCATGGGTATATGCGTTCATAACATCATCAAGCCTCTGAGGGCATCCCATCATATCATCTCAGCCACTGTGGGCAATTCATCAACGTATACCACCTGATCAGGTGGTGGTGCGTATATAACGCCGTAACCTTTTTCCATATCCCATATACATATAATATACATACATACGCGTATATAACAACATCTGGTCATGGGTTAATGTACATGTATAAATGAATGCAATGCATGAGAAATACATCATTAAAATCTTTCGGAGTGTCATAAGACCATTATGCCTGTCATTAATATCATGAAATAAACTTTATCAACTTACGTATTTTCTGAGACCCATGAACAGACGATCGAATAATATGACATATGGGAAATCAAGAAAATAAGAATCTCTAGTATTTCTATGAATATAGTCATTTATGAAAATTGTGCATTTGCCGTTTCGTTTGTGTCGTATAGATCATGCCAAAAGAAAGAAGGGATAGCCTTAACATACCTGAACCGATTCTCTTTTGCGAAAAAACGTAACGGCGGATTGAAGTAGGGAAAAATCCGTATGATATTCTTGAAAAAGATTGTACCGGGCTTTCTTTGAATTAGCATTTCATGTTAGACCTTGTAGCATTTCAGAGAATTCACGTTGGACCTTGTAACATCATTTCTTAAGAGAATTCCACGTTGGACCTTCTAATATTTCATGTTGAACATTGTTATTTCTCTTCAATGATGTAGGAAGATGGTTTATTTTACCAAAGAGAGTGGGCCCCACTTGTGATGACTAGCCACCAAACTCCCCTGACACATGCCACCTAGTCTTGTGATTTAAGACTCATCATCAAGGTCTCCTAGGGCTGCCACGTTTTTTTGGGGGGGGGGGAGGGGTAAACTTATCCAAAACAAATTGTAATTAATTAGCTAATCACCCACCAAAAATTATTAATTATCCAATTATTCACATAACTAAGAATTATCTCAAATTACTGAAAATATTACTCACTTTTAACACACTTTATAAACCTCACTATCATGGTCATGAGGTACCTTGAATGGTACTGGTCCATAAATACCAGGTATTATAGCTCAGACCGTATTTTATCCCAAATTGACAAACTTCGACGAAACTTTAACGTCCGAAAATGTGGGATGTAACATCTCATTTTCGAGCTTTCATCAATTTATTTATGGTGTACTTTCACGCACAAAAATATGGGGTGTAACAGCATCAAGCAGGTCGTGCTCCACGAAGTCGGGGCATGGCAGCGGGATGCCCTCTGATAAAGCATACAACACTAGTGCTCGGTATCGAGGGACATTAGTTTTGTGTTGGCACGGCATCAACCGGTTGCATATGAAATCCAGAACCACACGTGCTAATGCGCTCATGAATTCTTTGGCCAGAGAATTGTACTCTACACTCCCATACTTCCAATTTGCATCTTTCTTGGTAGGCATAGGACGGACTAAATATGTGGGTAATCAAGCTCCTTGCATATAGAGTCATACATGTCCGTTGGTGTGTCTGGCTCCCCTAAGAACTCGTTCAGAGCTTCAACTGAGACATTGATATCCACTCCTCGTACTCTCACAATGCTACCCCGTGAGTGACACCAATTGGCGTAAAGCTCTCTGACAATAGTAAGGCTAGCCTTGCAGTGGCCCTTCAAGATAGGTCCCCATTATTGCACCTCTTGAATTGATTTAAGAAGATCTAGATAATTTTTCTTCAGTTCTCCAATGTTGATTGGCATTTCTGGAATATATTTCTTTGAATCCAGGATCTTCTCATAATCTTGGAATGCCTTTTCACTAACAAAATTCTTCTCCCAAGCAGCTCGGTCAATTGGTTCACCCTCATCTTCGTCGCTCATGTTGACATTTGTGAGCTCAAAGTCCGAATCAGACTCGGACTCAGATTCTGAGGTAGTCTTCTGCTTCCCTTTGTTTTTCGGATCAATCTTCTTTGTGGAATTGGTCTGGTGCGGCCTCTTCTTGCTTCGATTTATCAATTAACTACCTAGTCGGCGGTACCTTTGCTTTCTCAGTCCGCTTTCTTTTGTTATGTGGGTTTGGAGCACATGTCGCTTTTCCAGTAGGCTTTTTAGGCGGTTGCCTGTCACTATCTCTTTCTTGTTGTTTGGACGTTTTGCTCGTTGCCTCCATTAGGAACCTTTGTATCTGCAAAGCAAAGTCAACAATTAGTGTGCAGAACATTAAAGTTTCATACGTGAAGCAGTTGTGCAAGAGTGTGCAGTTCCAATCGTCCGCACACTTATGCCATTCAGTACTTCAATCAAACATAGCCCATGGCTTTCAGCAGGAATCAATTAACTGATAGTACACGAGTGAGTAATGCACTTATAGAAATCATTATGCCAACGAGAGATAGATTCAAGTGTTGCTCAAAGCATGTTCTATTACCTACAATAGCTCACTTTGAATTTACTCAGCTATATCATCATAAACTTCTCGCAACCCCACACTTAATCTCAAGACATACGATACACATAGAGTGCACATAATTCAAATTGAAGTAACACTTTACAATACAAGCAGTCAAACATGTGCCAGATGTTCAGCTTATTAGGACAAATCTACCACAGGCTCGAAACATTTGGACAAGGCTGTACACAATCAGTCAAACGACTCTACGCTTGTTCATTAGCATATACTAGTGTTGCTCGGTTACTCAGACTTCGCCAGCGCCTAAATTTACCTCTTAGGCATTTTGTCGAACAATTAAAATGCAACAGTTTGGCGTGTTTTCTTACAATTGGGCAATTCAAATACCCTCCCAAAATTGTTTAGATGATGGGAATTATAGTTTGTTATCATTAAACATCAACAACCAACATAAACGACAACCCCAAGCCTCAAACGTTTTCTCAAATCCCCTCCTTGTATAATCTATAGTATTCAAGTTGGTGAGGCCTAATGTCATTTGACGTTGTACTTTATGTTTTGAGGTATAGTTGGGGCCTTTTCGCTAGCACTTCCATACTACTCTTTTATTGTACTTAGAGGCTTCGTAGATAGGTTGTGGGTGGTGTTTGGTGTTGGGAATTAAACTAGTAAGTGTTGGTATTTGGGAAAACATATTTTTCATCATATTTATAAACTTGTAATATTTTAAAAATCATAAACGAATATCCTTTGGGTAATGGAAAAAGAATGTGGAGCACTCGACTCTTCTCATGTCTATCACTTGTACTAATTCTTATATTGTTAATGGGCAAGGTTGGGTAGAAGGCATCTAGCAGGCTTGCTCGGCGGGGTTATCTCGGTTGAGCGTCGGTCGCGCTCTCTGAGGTAGGGGCGTGACAGAAATGGTTTGTTTTATTTCTTGTTTAAAGGCTAATGATGCTTCACATGTTGCTGATCTATTTGTCACTGAAGTTGTTACATTGCATGGTATACCTACAACTATTCTTAGTGATAGGGATGCTATGCTTTTGAGCCACTTTTGGCGTGTGTTTTGGGGAAAGTTAGGCACTAAATTATTATTTTCTACTTCTTGTCACCCACAAACTGATGGAAAAACTGAAGTAGTTAATAGAACCTTAGGAAACATGTTGAGGGTTGTTTTGAAAGGTAAATTAACTTCTTGGCAAGATCACCTACCTATGATTAAATTTGCTTATAATAGAACAATCCATTCTTCTACAAGTATGACTCCTTTTGTGGTTAGTTGTGGTTTTAGTCCCCTTACTCCCCTTGATTTATTACCATTACCTACTAATGATATTGCTAATCTTGATGGTAGGACAAAGGCTGAAATGATGAAAAAAATTCATGAGCAAACAAGGTTGGCAATTGAGAAGAAAAATGAGCAAACTGCCTTGAGAAAGAATAAGGGTCGAAAACAAGTTGTTTTTAAACTTGGAGATTTAGTTTGGGTTCAATTTAGAAAGGAGAGATTTCCTTCCAAAAGGAAGTCAAAGTTGCATCCTAGAGAAGATGGCCCATTTCAAGTCCTTGAAAGGATTGGAGATAATGCTTACAAGCTGGACCTTCCTGGTGAGTTTCAAGTAAGTACTACATTCAATGTTGCTGACTTGTCTTTGTTTGATATATGATCGAATTCGGGGATGAATGCTTTTAAAGAAGAGGGGAATGATAGCATCAAGGACAAGGATAGAGTTTTGGAAGCTCCAAGATAGCCATTTACAAGATCTCAAGCTAAAGAATTGCAGACTAAGGTTGCTGGACTTCAATGGCAAATAAAGAAGCTTTTAATTATAGAGGGAGAGCTCAAGCCCAAAGGAGATGAATTGTCCAAGTTTTACAGTTATTTGGTGACCAAAATTGAAGTCCAAGAGGAAGAAGATTGGCTACAAAAATCAGCTCTTGAAGTCCACCAAAAGGGCACCCAGAATAGCTTAAAATGAGCTTAAAAGAGGTACAAAAGGGAGTGTTTCAGAAGGAGCCCAATTGGAGTCCAAACTAATGGCCCAAACTAGTAGTTTTAATGCCCAAATCTACCCCCAAAGTGATTTGGCCACCCACCCTCTTATTTTTATTAGTTTTTATTAGGTTTTCAAGTATTTAGCTTAGCCTCCAAGTTAGGGTTTGCCTTGGCAGCCACCCTACCTTGTTTGAAAGACTTTATACTCCTATAAATAGGAGTTCTTTTTATTCATTTTGGTACTTCATTATTAATTAATAATAATATACTTTGAGAGTTCTTTTGAACCTTTGTTACTTATGCTTTGAGATTTATCTTTCAACCTTTACTAGTTCATAGTTCAAGGTAGTAAGATAACTTACTTATTGTGAAATCATTGATTCCTTTAGGGTATTCTTAGAAGGCGATTAATACTAGTTATTAATTATTGTCTCAAGTTACTCGTAAAGCAGTCAAGATCCAAATTTATTATTTTGGTTTGTTCTTAAGTAAAGGCATTTTGATTTCTTCAATAAATCAAAATGTTATTGCTTGGATCTTGTCTAGGATATGGAACTTGCGTTCTTGGAATTCTTTCCTTGAATTTTTCCATATCTTTTATTTTCTGCACTTTAATTCTATTCGTTCAATTCCTTATTGTTATTGCTTTCACATTTACTTTTCAAATTCTTACTCTAGTTTGGATTCCCGACCTTGCTGTTATCAAGAGACACTACCGAGCCCACATGTGGCCGGGTACGATCGAGATCTCTTGAGGCTGGGTGTGATGTGACAAAAGAAATAAACTTTACCGAGTCCCTTGCGAGGCGGGGTACAATATGAAGTAACATGCCCCAAAGAAGGTCTAAGTAAAATTATGTTGCATTTAATGTGCAACCTTCACGAGTGGCTCGACCTTGCATAAAGCTTGCATATTTTCTTAAGTTATAGTTTTTACAGTTTATGCCCTCGCTGGCTTGTCGTCGGACTTAAGTTGAAAGCAAATACTCATATCTTTTATCCCACTAATTTTGCATGATTTATTAACCTTACATACTTAGTATATTTTCCATACTGACACCCTTTTATTCATGCCCATAGGTACATACAGACCCGGTGATGTCCCTCCCTAGTAGGGTGTTTGCTCCAGTTGATTGGTCGTTGCACTCCACTACTTTGGAGCAGCTATTCGGAAGTCGTTAGGTATCTAAGCACATGTTCTAGTGATTTTTGGCATGGTGGGGCCCTGTCCCGACCAAGTCATGTATATGTATATTTCTTTTGGTACTCTTAGAGGCTTGCAAACTAGGGTTTGGCTTAATGTAAAAGAATGCGTTATAATCAAGTTGGGTATAGTCATGAATGTGTATAAAATGTCAATGTTTGTTTTGCAAGTCAACTTTCCATATTTTAGATTTCCATTATTACTACGTGGAGGCCTCGTAGGCCCAAACTCTAGAGTTGAGGGAGGATAAGAATGGACGTCAGTTCACACGGGTCTTCGGGCATCATGTGTCGGTCGTACCTCCCAAGGTTGGGGTGTGACAAACATGGTATCAGAGCAGGTCGTGTCCTAGGGAGTCTACAAGTCGGATCTAGTAGATTCTTGTTTATGGGTATGTTGTGCACCGTATATATAAGAAGGAGGCTACAGGATATCTAGGATGAATACCCTTCTTTCTGATCTAGATCATGCGATAGAGTTGAGTCGTAAGTTTTCGCCTCTAATTCTCACATTGTTTATATTTATAGCAATGCCTACCATGAGACGTCAGACAATTATTCAAGGATTGAATGAAAAAGCAGTAGAAGGTACCACCCAGGTACCACCTGCCCCTATGAATCAACATGGACCACAAGATAGGGATGGAACTCAGGTTTCGGGGATAGCACCACCAGCCCCAGAACAACACAAAAGAAGTAATGCACCTCCTATTCTTCCTCCGGTTGCTCCGAACCAAGATTTAGATATGAGAAGTGCAATGTAGCTGTTGACTCAATTAGTGACCTCTCAAGCCCAACGTCAGGCCCCTGCCACCGCAAATAGAGAATTTAGCATGAGAGTTCGGGATTTCATTAACTTGGACCCCCAGTATTCACAGGAACAGATCCAAATAAAGACCCCCATAATTTCCTAGATCAAATGCAGCAGAATTTATGAGTAACGCATGTCACTGATACTGAGTTTGTTGAGCTTGCCTCTTATAGATTGAGGGATATAGATATTATATGGTATGAGGCTTGGGAACTGTCTAGGGGATCTCTCACCCCAGCAGCAAGTTGGAAGGAATCCTCTATGGCATTCTTGCATCAGTATTTGCCCGTTGAACTTCGCCGAGCTAGACAAGATAGAGTATTGCGGTTGGAGCAAGTTATATGAGTGTCCGGGAGTATAGCATGCAGTTTAACTCCTTGGCCATGTACGATCCTTCAGTGGTGGCTGAGATGAGTGACCAGGTACATCGATTTGTGGGCATATTGGGAACACGTTTGATAAATGAGTGTACTACAGCTTCTCTAAATCCGAGTATGAAAGTTGCTCATATTCAGGCCTATGCACAGAACTAAGAGAGCCCAGTCTATGGTTGACACGAGAGAATTTCGAGGCTGGTTTAGGTCTCCATTTTCTTGGCATTCGCCTAAATCAGCGGCCAACATTCCATCACATTCCCAAGGCTAGAATCGAGAATGGACCACTTATTCTACTCAAGGCCGAAACTTTCGATGACAGAATTCGCAAAATAGTAGGGATCCTACAAGGGTGAGGCCCCCGATGCCACAATGTGGACGATGTGGTATGAATCATTTTGGGCATTGCCGTCGGGGTTCAGATTTGTGTTATTCATGCGGGCAACCCGGTCATATCATGCGCTTTTGCACGGTGATAAATGTGGGCAGGTGTTATACCACCAATGGGATCTCCAATAGCTTCTTCATTGACATCACATCCTCATGGGCAAGGTATGCAACCTCTGGTTGGATAAGGTGGAGGTAGAGGTGGAGTGACTACCTCGGTGGACTACAAAACTGCATTTATGTGTTTTTAGGACGGCAAAACCTAGATTCATCACTAGACGTGGTCACTGGTACATTATCCATGTTTTCCATTAGTGTGTATGCTTCGATAGATCCAGGTTCTACCGTGTCATATATTATTCTAATTATGCTAGTAAATATGGTAAAGAACCTGAATTGTTACGAAAACCGTTCGAAGTATCCACGCCCATGGGCGAGTCCGTGATAGTCAGGCGGGTATATTGAGATTGTGATGTGATGATTCATGACCACCATACATTGGCTGATTTGAATCAATTAGAAATGATAGAATTTGATGTCATCATGGGCATGGATTGTTTGGCCTCTTGTTATGCTACAATCAATTGTTGGAAAAATGTTGTATGCTTTAAATTTCCAAAAGAGACCGTTGTCGAATGGAAGGGTGATGTGGCAGTGCCAAAAGGAAAGTTTATTTATTACCTTAAGGCTCGAAAGATGATTACGAAAGGATGTTTGTACCATTTGGCATGGGTGCGAGATGGGAAGGCGAGGCCTCCCACCCTTCAGTCGGTACCAGTCGTTAGTGTATTTCTCGATGTGTTCCCTAACGAGCTCCCGGGTATTCCACCCGAGAGGGAGATTGTGTTTGCCATCGATGGGCCACCCAACATGCATCCGATATCAATTCCCCCGTACAGGATGGCTCTTGCCGAGTTGAAAGAACTAAAGGATCGGCTGAAGGATAATCTTGATAAGGGCTTCAATCGACCCAGTAAGTCCCCCGTGGGGAGCCCCAGTACTATTTGTTCAAAATAAAGATGGTTTGCTAAGGATGTGTAAATAATTATCGACAACTGAATAAGGTAATCATCAAGAACAAATATCCATTTCCAAGAATCGATGTTTTGTTTGATCAGTTGCAAGGGGCTAAGTATTTTTCCAAGATCGATCTCAGATCTGGGTATCATCAGTTGAGAATCAAGGAAGATAATGTTCCAAAGTCAGCTTTTTGGCCTAACCAATGCCCCAGCGGCCTTCATGGATCTGATGAATGGGTGTTCAAGCCATTTTTGGATATCTTCGTTATCATGTTTATAGATGATATTTTGGTGTATTCTCGATCGAAGGCAAAGCACGCAGAGCATTTGTGAAAGGTGCTACACACCCTCCAGGATCACAAGTTATACGCCATTGTCACGACCCAAAATCCAAATAGTTGTAATGGCACCTAACCCAACCCGCTAGGTAAGCCAATTAGCAACAATCCAATTCAAATGAGATTTACAGAGAAAATAAATGATGAAATAACTGAACTTATATACAACTTCCTAAGGACTGGTAGTACAAATCATGTGCTTCTAAGATTTAGAGTTTACAAAGCTGGTATGAAATCAATAAATCATCCGTTCAAAACATACATAAATAAATTTATAAATCTAAAGCTACCAAGAACAAGAGGCAGCAATAACAGGAATGTAGTTAGATCTTCAATGCCGTCTCCCTCCATATGCAATAACATCAACTCCAAAATCTCCACGCAAGAAGTGTAGTATGTGTACAACTGACCCTATGTACTCAATAAGCAACAAACCTAGCCTTTGGTTGAAAGCAGTGATGAGCTTGACAACAGTCAGAGTCCAACACCAATAGCCAAGAATAACTCTTAACAATATAATGAAAGCTATACAAGTAATAACTCAAAGATATGATGCTCAACTCGTTCATAGTTACGAAAAACAGGCAGGATTTTCAGGTATAACAGTAAAACCCAAATCCTTCACCGAGATCACCAAAATATGAGTATATTAGAAAACTGTGATTTTTCCCAAAAGCTTTCAACAATAGATAATATGTTTCATTATCCGATAGCATGAGGAAAATACATCTCTATGCCTACATGTCAATGTGCATGTGAAGCCATGAATGTCATAATACCATTTAGCATGAGGAAATGTATCTCTATGCCTACATGCCAAGTATGCATGTCAAATGTAATATATCACTGTGATGAACTCATGTACTCACACTCTCAGAGTACTCAATCAATCGCTACTCTCAATCACTTGGCACTCGGTACCTGCGCTCACTACTTGTATGTCAGACTCCGGAGGGGTGGATCCTGCACAAGCACTAATATAAGCCAATATGGCCTGCTGCGGCGTGCAGCCCGATCCCACCGTTAATCAATAAAATCTGTTGCGACATGCACCCTGACCCAATTATGAATCAATAAAACTGGTCCTATAAATATCACTCACAATCCGGCCCTCTGGCCCAAACTCAGTCATCAATCTCTCTAGTCTCTCGGACTCACAAATCTCATACCAATCAGCCCAAATAATGATAACATGATGAGACAAAAAATGATAACATAGACTAAGATATGATATGAAAATGAATGAATATGACTGAGTATGTAATTGCAATTTAGGCAAATAACTCAACAATAGAGATCACCTCAGTGGGTCCAAACAGAATAAGCATATGGCTTAAACATGATTTCTAACATGATTCATAACTCATACAATCAAACAAGTAGGGAGAACATGGATGTAACAAGATATAACAGCAAATCAAGTCCGGTCATAGTCTAATATAGTCGACTAAAATCATGATTTCCTCTGGTTACACCCACACGCTCATCACCTAGCATGTGCGTCACCTCCATACATCTTTTATAACACAATTCCCAGGGTTAAATACACTCAAATCCAAGTTTAGATATGTTACTTACCTCGAACAAGCCGAATCCAATACCGAGCAAGACAAACAATACTCTAGAAATGCCATCCTGTGCATACCGACCTCCGAACGGCTCAAAACTAGCCAAAATCAACTCAAGAACATCAAATATGCCAAAAGAAACAAACTCAACCGACAAAGGTCGAATCTTTAATCAAAAGCCCAAAGTCAACCAAAAAGTCATACTCAGGTTCGCACCTCGAAACTCGACAAAACTCATAAAATACGACAATCCATTCAATTACGAGTCGAACCATACTAATTTTATCCAATTCCGACTCTGAATCGATGTTCAAAACTCAATTATTCACTTTAGAAAAGATTTTGATAAAAAATGCCAATTCTCCAATCAAAGTATGAATTAATTCAAAAATGAACTTTTGTAATCATATTAAAATACAAAAAATTTAGTTAGATAGTGATCCCCATAAAAATACGAGAAGAACGCCGCAAAAATCACCTCAATCAGAGCTCTAGAACTCATGATATACTCAAAATATCAAAAGAACGCAGTCTGTTTTTTTATACACAGGTATTTCACTTTTGCGACAAAAATTTTGCACCTGCGCATTTCCATATGTGATTTCCTCTTATGTGGACCATTTATCGCACCTGCGGGGTCGCAGATGCGGACCCAACTTCGCATCTGCAAAGTACCAGCACCAGTTTTCTTTTCCGACACTAAGTTGAACATAATTTCCTCATACGATGTCCAAATTCGATGATTCTTTTGGCTATAGATCTTAATTATGTTATGGATCTAATTCTCCAATCAAAATAAAAATTGGATCTCATTTGCTTAATTTGGTACCATTTATGCTTGAAGAAACAACGTTTTAACATTAAAAAAAACGAGCGCAACACATCCCAAACCTATCCAAAACTCACCAGAGCCCCTCGGGACTCCGTAGGAACATACCAATACGTCCCATAACATAAAATGGACTTACTGGAGGCCTCAAACCATGCATAAAAATATCAAAACCATGAATCGCACCTCAAATAGAAATTAATGAATTTTTGAACTTTTAACTTCCAAAACTCATGCCGAACCATATCAAATCAACTCGGAATGCCCCCTAATTTTGCACACAAGTCCCAAAAGACATAACGAAGCTATTACAATTCCCCAAATAAAATCCGACCTCGATATCATCAAATTCAACTCCCGGTCAAATTTATGAACATTCCAAACCTTCAAATTGCAAACTTTTGCCAAATAGTGCTGAAACCTTCTAGAAATATTCAAATGAAAATTCGGGCATACGCCTAAGTCCAAAATCACCATCCGGACCTAACGAAACAATCAACACTTCGATCCGGGGTCAAATACACAAAAGTTGAACTTGGTCAACTGTTCCGACTTTAAGCTTCCTAGTTGAGAATCATTCTCCCAAATCAATCCCGAATCACCTGAAAACATAAACCAACGATTCACACAATTCATAATACATCATATGAAGATACTCAAGACTTCAAATGGCTGAACGAAATGCCAATGCTCAAAATGACCGGTTGGGTCGTTACAGCCATGTTTTCCAAGTTCGAGTTCTGGCTGAACACAGTGGCGTTTCTTGGGCACATAGAATCCAGTGAGGGTATCAAAGTCGATAGTCAAAAGGTTAAGCAGTTAAGAACTGGACAAGGCACATAACACCAACCAAAGTATGCAACGTTTTGGGCTTAGCAGGCTATTACCAAAGATTTGTGGGAATTTCTCATCCATAGATGCTCCATTAACGAAGTTGACGCATAAGAAAGCGAAACTCAGGTGGACCGATGTCTATGAGGAGAGCTTCCAAGAGCTACAGGATAGGCTAACCTCGGCGACAGTTCTCACTCTTCCCGAAGGACCCGTGGGGTACGTTATATATTGCGATGCCTCTACTGTATGCTCGGGCAATATTATTGTAACGACCCGACCGCTCGTTTTGAGCTTTAGCATTCCATTCGGTGATTTGAGACTTTGATTAGATTCATATTATATATTATGACTTGGGTGTATGGTTGGTTTCGGGTTTCGATCGGTTCGGGATTGATTTGGAAGAATGATTCTCGTTTTAGAAGCTTTAAATTGGAAGAGTTAACCAAGGTTTGACTTTTAGTAAACGGACTCGGAATTTTGTTTTAATTATTCCAATGAGTTTGTATGATGATTTTGTACATGTCCACAAAGTTTGGTTAAATTTCGATGAGTTTTGGATAAGTTTGGGTTGTATGGTGATTGTTTTCGATTTCGACGTGGATTTGAGCATAAAAGTCACCATATTGAGAAAACAGCCTTTGATTCATATTTCGATTAAACAATTATATCTGTATCATAATTTTGAAACCATAGAACCTCAAATCATCAAGTTTCGATATCGTATGATAAATTTATGGTCATTTTACTAAGAATTGTGTTGTGAGATTTTTTTAGATTAATTACGAAATTGCTATTGAATTCGTATTTAATAATATGCGCTATTTCCAAATACTGTAACCAACATATCTCCTTCGTTATAAGGTCAAATGGAGTGATTCAAAAGCCTAACGTGACTGGAATTTTACAAGAATTCCATTGGAGGCATCAAAAATGAGTTTTGGAATCCAACATATTTCCATTTGATTCATTCCCTTGGTTTAAGCTTTAATCCATGATTTTATTGAAACTCCATTTAATTCTTTAAATCTAGATCTGGGGTTATGTCCTAAATTTTAAAAATTAAAAATGAGTTAGAGGCGTTTATTTACCGATTTCTTTTGGGGTCTTATTCTCCTATATTAGGAGAACAACATACTCGAATTTGGCGAGTTTTAGAGGAGTATTTCGGGAGATGTGGGACCCAACCAGTGTGGGTTGGACTCTTGGGCTATGAACACCCAAAAGCGATGTTTCAGCGAATTGGTTGAGCTATCGGACTCTAATTGAGTCGGTTTCCATTCGTGTGAGCTTGTATAGGTTCGGGCTTCGCTCGGATAAACTTGGATTCGAAACCCAAGGCGGGCCCGACGTTGACTTTTGTTGACTTTTTGGGGAAAATATAAAGATCATAACATTATTTATTCTAATTGGTTTTTCTTGCATTATTTGATAATATTAAGTCATTTTTGGTTAGGTTTGAGCCACGTGGAGGCGAATTTTAAGGCAAAAGCTATTTCGGAGGGTTGAGTTGGCCTAGTTGAGGTAAGTATCTTGCCTAACTTTGTGTGGGGGAACTACTCCCTTAGGATTTGAGTCGTTTGTGCTATTTTTTTGTCATGTGGAAGCCATGTACACGATGTGACGAGTGTGTACACGGGATTATATAGGGTATTTGGCCAGTGTAGACTTAGACTTTTTCCATGCATTTAATTGTATTTGTCACAACATGTTATATCTTTCATTGATGAATTTGCTCTTACATGCCTTACTTGAAGTTGTTAGTACATGTTCTATCTTTTATTGCCAAGTTTACTCCTTACCTGCTTTAATTGTTAATTGCAATTAGTTGTTGAATTCATGCCTTATCTGTTACGTGCCTTAACTATTAATTGATTCTTTGTAACTGTACCTTAATTCATGAACCGCCACTACTTGCTATTTGACTATGTGAGTCTTCATGTAACTATTTTATCCATATGTGACCTTCTTTGTTTATTTATTTATTTTGTTTAAGTTTGTGATACATCGTAGCTGGTTGTAGTTTGTTTGCTTAATTCATATTGTTTGAGGATCGGGTTGCACGCCCAACGGTAATGAAATGATATGAGCAGGAGCAATAAGGACAGATGATATGATATAGGTGGGATCGGGTTGCACGCCGCAACGAATATTGTTATTATTGTGTTGTATCGGGTTGCACGCCGCAACGGATAATGTTATTATTGTGAGGGATCGGGTTGCACGCCGCAACGAGTTAATATGTTGTAATAATTTATGAAAGTAAAGTAAACCTCAGTTGTTATTCTAGCATTGGAACTATGTCGACTTCTTGTGTGAGTCATGCATCCTACGTGAATTATTGTATTACTTCAATGTGTCAATCTATGACTCCGTGGTTACTTGGTGAATTTATTTTCAAGATGAATTTACCGCGTGAAGTCATTATCTCATGTACTGTTGAGTTGTTGGTAACATAAAGGTTTTAAATAAAAGAATTATGAACATGCTTACCTTTTGGGACTATTAAGTTAAAACTCTTTGTTTCACTTGGGACTTTACTATTCTTAATAGTTATCATATTTTACTTTAATTGATTTCTAAAATTATACTCATTACCCTATCTGATGTTTTTACTTTACTTTAAAATCGTTATTATGTTTTATTTTAACAAATTCTATATTTATTTCGGTAACTTATCTGATGCTTTGTTTTATTTGAAAATGTCTATTTCTTTACCCAAATGATCTCTAAACTAAACTCATTTGAAACCATATCTTGTATAAATTGGAGCTTATTTCACTGTTTTTGGTTTCTAAAATAAACTCATTTTCTCATTTGATTCCCTACTTTATTCAAGATTGTTATTATGCCTTACTGTATATAAGTAAGTCTCTCAATCATTTTATTTAGCATTTGAAAAGGATACAATGTACATGGTAGCACATGAACTTTGTCGTGCGAAAGTGATTTGGAAAATATGGGCACGAGGTGCCATACGTGTAAGATTTGAAATTGTGACTTATGATTTGAGATTACGAGGAGTAGTACTTTGGGTAATTCTTGTTGTAACTCATTCATTAGGAACGATTGGATTAATTGAGTTGTCATCGATTTTCCTTGAGCTCATTCATATTTCATCTGTATTCTAACTATGTTGTTGCTTTATTACCTGGTTATTTCCTATTGCCATTTGTGCTTCTATTATTTTCACTGTTAGTTGTAAATTGTGATCCTTCTACTATTGGTCTTACATTGATGTTGTCTCCATTGTTAGCTTTATGTCTTCATAGATTTACATGTATGGTAGGTGTCTTGACCTGGTCTCGTCACTACTCTACCGGGGTTAGAGTAGAAGGTATACTTACTAGGAACCTCTGTGGTGTACTCATGCTCCGCTTTTGCATATTTTTGTGTAGATCCAGGTACTTCTGATCGAGTTCGTTTTGAGCCTAATGTCTTTGCGGCTGAATACTTCAAGGTATACCTGCTCGACATTCGCAGGCCCGAAGTCACCTTCTGTGTTCTTTTATTTCCTTTTTTTTACTATTATTTCAGAACAATGATGTACTTGGTATTACTAATTACTCTTAGGGAAGCTTATGACTTGTACTACAAGTTTTGGGATTGTATGACTGATGTTGGCTCAGCTGTGTTATTTCAATTATTATTTAATGTATTGCAGTGAAATTAGTTAAATTCCATTAATAATCAGTATGTGCTAGGCTTACCTAGTCTTAAAGACTAGGTGCCATCACGACATCCTAAGGTGGGAAATTGGGGTCATGATAAGTTGGTATTAGAGCTCTAGGTTCATAGGTATTAGGAGTCATAAGCAAGTTTGGTAGAGTCTTGCGGATCGATATAGAGACGTTTGTACTTATCTTTGAGAGGCTACAGAACTATTAGGATATTCCACTCCTTTCATTCCTTATCGTGCAGAATTGATTCAGCTTGAAGCATATATCATATATCCATTTACATCCACTCGTATATGATATTGCGCGCTCAGTATCAGCTATGCTCCGATGGTTTGTAATGTTGGTGATGGGCTACGAGGGGGCCATCGATGGTCGATCATTGTCACGAGGTATTGCCCAGACTTAGGATGCAGACGTGTTAGTAGATCTTCAATTGTTCAAGTGCAGGATGCAACTGATTCGTGTTGTATGAGCTTATGAAGGCTGGTAATGTGGATCATCGAATGTTGTGCCCTAATGACTTCGCGCCAAGTGGGGGAGTCTACTATCGATGATCAGATTGCATGGACAAGTGTCATATATGTCTTGGGTTTGAGGTATATATGCAGTGTTGAGGGGTTCCCCATAATTGTACATGACTAAGATCTGAGATATTTATAGGATGGTACTAGAACTTGTAGTATATCTGTATCATTGCTAAATCTACATTCCAGTATCAGAGAGGTTAGAGACACATCTTCAGATTCACATAAGGTCTCTACGGAGTGGGTATCTCGGTTGCAGCATAGTTGGATGCTCTAGAGGAAATACAACGATTTATGGGTTTCCGGATGACGTGGTTCGTGCTAGGGTCTTTCGCAGCGAGCTTTGACTTAGTATCATTGTGTATTGTTAAGGAAAAGTGTTGATCTGAAGACAAATCGAGGATGATTAGAATAAATGGGTCATCTCGGTGGTGTTGGGTCAGCATAGCAACAAAGGTAACTGGTCTTTTGGTGTGGTACTGCTTCACTAGCACTCTATGGAATTACTCTTGGGTTTGACGGCTTGCGTGACTTGGTTGAGTTGGGATAGTTCAGCTCTAATGGCTTGGTGATGTGTGGACTGCCCTCAAAGATCTCTTGATAGTGTCGACCACAGCTTGAGCTAGGTGTCTGCTACCAGCATTAGGATCGTGTTGCATGTTATGGTTTTTGCCTAAATGGGGTCACAAGTTCTAGACAGCATGGACGATTTCACTTGATTAGAAGAATGCGAGCATTATTTGATACCACCTAAGAAGGGTGCACACTCCAGAAGGCGCACTGTGTTTCGACTAGCGGATGCCTAACTGGTATTAGGGTAATCGCATGTTTGATCGACTGCTGATGTCTAGATTTTTCTTTGTGGCACAAAAGAATTATAGTAGTACTTCTCGTGGGCTAACCGCATGTGAGGAATGTGTCAGTTATTTGAGTAATGTAGTGCAATGGGGTATAAAGATTCTAGTAATCAAGGGATTGAAGACTAAGAGGGTTCTCGAGGCATATTATTCCATGGTTGTGAACAGTGACGGTATGTTAAGAGGTTAGCAACTGATGGTATGTACTATAGATATGTTATTGTGGGCTTTTCGAATATGTCTCATGTGTTGCTCTCCTATGCTGCAATAGGTTGTGATCTGTTGGTTATCTGCATACCGATGTGGTTATGTTTAGGCTTTGCAGTGAAATTCGAGCGAGATTGCTCTTGGGGTGTTGAATGGTTAATTGTGCCTTAGTTACGGTCTTCCTATTTCTGGTATATAGTGATATCCATATCTCAATAGTTATGGTCACGCGCTTCATGTGTTTGATGTTGATATGCTTATGGTTATTGATTGTGAGTATCATGGCTAGACGTATTCAAGGTGGATCGGTGTCGAATTTTGTCATGCATCACATCGACGTTATGCTAGGATATGATCCTTTTTGCTTATTTCGTGTGTTATGTTTCCCTTTGTGTGGTGGATTGATAGCATTGCGCTTCGTGGTAGTATATGTTGAGCTGGCGAGATGGTTTCTTCATTTCCATTCTCTTTCTATCATTGGGTATATTTAAGTTATTGTTCGTTGGTGCACGAATTGCATGGTATGTGGCTCTAGGTAGGATTTGTGTGATAGGTTGGTCGAGTAGCTTGTACTGGACGAGGTGAGGTTATTGGGCCTGAAATGAGTGCCATAAGATTTGATTAAGTTTACGAAGGTTCAGAACAAGGTTTTAGTTGATATGAGGTTTGTTACTGGTGTCGGGTTAGTTATCTAGCAGCTATTGCGAACGGAAGTTATTGCTATGAGTATTTGAGTTAAGTGGTATATCATGTGATTTATGTCTTGAGATATAGTTATGGATTGATAAAACTTATTCAGAGTTATGCAGTGCATAGATGCAAGAATCGAGTCATATAATGAGTTCCGAATGTTGTGGATTTGGGTTTTAAGGTTTATGGAATAAGGTTAAAGTAAGGAGCCTCTATTAGGTGGTGTTTTCATAATTATATGGATTGGGGTGATGTGGGATTACCCATGGTTTTGTGTATGGTGAGGTTATATGGCGATTTGATGGCTTTGGAACGACTCTTGGCACGTTCGAGGACGAACGTATGTAAGTGAAGGAGAATTTAACGACCCGAACGGTCGTTTTGAGCTTTCACATTCCATTCGGTGGTTTGAGATGCTGAGTAGCTTCATATTATGTATTATTACTTGCGTGTATCATTGGTTTCGGTTTTCGAGCGGTTCGGGATAGATTTGGAAGAATGATTCTCGTTTTAGAAGCTTTAAGTTGGAAGAGTTGACCAAGGTTTTGTGTAAATGGATTCGGAATCCGATTTTAATTATTCCACTAAGTTTGTATGATGATTTTAGACATGTCCATAAATTTTGGTTAAATTCTGATGAGTTTTGGATAAGTTTGGGTTGTATGGTGATTGTTTTCTATTTCGACGTCGATTTAAGCATAAAGGTCACCATATTGAGCAAACGGACTTTGATTCGTGTTTCGACTAAACCATTTTATGTGTATCATAATTTTGTAAACCTAGCAACTGAAATCATCAAGTTTCGAGATCGTATGAGGAATTTATGGTCATTTTACTAAGAATTGGGTTGCTAGTTTTTTCAGATTAATTACGAAATTGCCACTAAATTCGTATTTAAAAATCTGCAATATTTCTGAATATTGAAACCAACATATCTTCTTCATTATAAGGTCAAATAGAGTGATTCAAAAGCCTAACTTGACCGGAATTTCATGAGGAATTCATTAGAAGCATAAAAAATGAATTACAGGATTGTCTAGCACAAACAACAAGGCAGAATAGCTGGGCATTTTTGGCTATTAATGTTATTGGAGTTTTTCTCATCTTGAAAGTTTGGGATTAGGAAAATTCAATGATGTTCTTCAAATGTTTTTCATTGGGTAAGGTCTAAACCATAACCTAAGTATTTTTCTTTGATTCATTCCCTTGGTTTAAGCTTTAATACATGATTTTACTTCAAACCCCATTCAATTCTTTTAATCAAGACCTAGGGTCATGTCCTAAATTATAAAAATTGAAAAAGGGTTAGAGGCATTTATTTCCCGATTTCTTTTGGGGTCTTGTTCTCAATGGAGAACAACATGCTCAAATTTGGCGAGTTTTGGAGGAGTATTTCGGGATATATGGGACCCAATTAGTATGGGTTGGACTATTGGGTTATGAACACTCAAGAGCGATGTTTTGGCGAATTGGTTGAGCTATCGGACTCCGATTGAGTCGGTTTTTATTCGTCTGAGCTTGTATTGGTTCGAGCTTCGCTCGGGTAAGTTTGGATTCGAAATCCAAGGCGGGCCCGTCGTTGACTTTTTGAGAAAAATATAAAGATCATAGCTTTATTTATTTTAATTAGTCTCTCTTGCATTGTTTGATGTTATTAAGTCATTTTGGTTAGATTTGAGCCGTGTGGAGGCAAATTTTAGGGGAAAAGCTATTTCAGAGGGTTGAGTTGGCCTAGTTGAGGTAAGTATATTGCCTAACTTTGTGTGAGGGAACTATCACCTTAGGATTTGAGTCGTTTGTGCTATTTTTGTGTCACGTGGAAGCCGTGTACACGAGGTGACGAGTGTGTACACTGGCTTATGTGGGGTATTCGACCGGTGTAGACTTCTAGACTTTCTCCATGCATTTAATTGTATTTGTCACAACATGTTATATCTTTTATTATTGAATTTGCTCTTACGTGCCTTACTTGAAGTTGTTAGTACATATTCTATCTTTTATTGTCAAGTTTACTCCTTACCTGCTTTAATTGTTAATTGCAATTACTTGCTGAATTCATGCCTTATCCGTTATGTGCCTTAATTGTTAATTGACTCTTTTCTAATTGTACCTTTATTCATGAACCATCACTACTTGCTATTTGACTTTGTGAGTCTTCATGTAACTATTTTATCCGCTCGTGACCTTCTTTGTTTAGTTCTTTATTTCGTTAATTTTGTGATACATTGTAGCTGGTTGTAGTTTGTTTGCTTAATTCATATTCTTTAAGGATCGAGTTGTCCGCCGCAACGGTACTGAAATGATATGAGCAGGAGCGATAAGGTCGGATGATATGATATAGGTGGGATCGGGTTGCACGCCGCAACAAATATTGTTATTATTGTGTGGGATCGGGTTACACGCGCAACGGATATTGTTATTATTATGTGGGATCCCAAGCGTAACAGATATTATTATTATTGTGTGGGATCGGGTTGCACGCCGCAATAGATATTGTTATTATTGTGTGTGATCGGTTGCACGCAACATCATATATTTTTATTATTATGTGAAATCGGGTTGTACGCCGTAATGGATATTGTTATTATTGTATGGGATCGGGTTGCACGCTGCAACAGATATTGTTATTTATTATGTGTGATCGAGTTGCACCCCACAATGGATATTGTTATCATTGTGTGGGGTCGGGTTGCACGCCGCAACTAATATTGTTATTATTGTGAGGGATCGGGTTGCACGTCGCAATAGGTTAATATGTTGTAATTGTTTGTGAAAGTAAAGTAAACCTCGATTGTTATTCTAGCATTGGAACTATGTAGACTTCTTGTGTGCGTCATGCATCCTACGTGAATTGTTGTATTACTTTAATGTGACAATCTGTACTTCCATGGTTACTAGGTAAATTGATTTTCAAGATGAATTTACTACGCGGAGTCATTATCTCATACCTAATTGAGTTGTTGGTAACATAACGGTTTTAAATAAAAGAATTATGAACATGCTTACCTTATGTGACTCTTAAGTTAAAACTCGTCGTTTCACTCGGTACTTTACTATTATTAATAGTTATCATATTTTACTTTAATTAATTTCTCAAATTAAACTCCTTACCCTATCTGATATTTTTACTTTACTTAAAATCGTTATTATATTTTATTTTAACAAATTTTATATTTAATTCAGTAACTTATCCGATGCTTTCTTTTATTTGAAAATGTCACTTTCTTTACCCAAATGATCTATAAATTAAACTCATTTGAAACCATATCTTGTGTAAATTGTAGCTTATTTCACTGTATTTGGTTTCTAAAATAAACTCATTTTCTCATTTGATTCCCTACTTTATTGAAGATTGTTATTATGCTTTATTATATATAAATAAGTCTCTCAAACATTTTGTTTAGCATTTGACACGGATACAATGTACATGGTAGCACATGGACTTTGCCGTGCGAAAATGATTTGGAAAATGTGGGCACGAGGTGCCATAGGTGTAAGATTTGGAAGTTGTGTCTTATGATTTGAGGTTAAGAGGACTAGTACCTCGGGTAATTGTTGTTGTAACTCGTGCATTAGGAATGATTTGATTAATTGAGTTGTCATCGGTTTTCCTTACTTGAGCTCATTCATATTTCATATGTATTCCAACTATGTTGTTGCTTTATTACCCAGTTATTTCCTTTTGCCATTTGGGCTTCTATTATTTTCACTGTTGATTGTAAATTGTGATCCTTCTGTTGTTGGTCTTACATTGATGTTCTTTCCTTTGTTAGCTTTATGTTATTATATCATGCACAAGTTTACATGTCTGGTAAGTGTCTTGACCTGGCCTCGTCAATACTTTACCGAGGTTAGGCTTGATACTTATGGGGTACCGCTGTGGTGTACGCATGCTACACTTTTGCTCATTTTCGTGCAGATCCAAGTCTTTCTGATCGAGTTGGTTTTAAGACTTATGTCTGTGCGACTGGAGACTTCAAGGTATACCTGCTCGACGTTCGCTGGCCCCGAAGTCACCTTTTGTTGTCTTTTATTTCCACATTTTACTATTATTTCAGAACAATGATGTACTTGGTATTTCTAATTACTCTTAGGGAAGCTTATGATTTGTACTACCGATTTTGGGATTGTATGACCGATGTTGGCTCAGCTATGTTGTTTCAGTTATTATTTAATGTATTACAGTTAAGTTAGTTAAATTCCATTAATAATCAGCATGTGTTAGGCTTACCTAGTCTTAGAGACTAGGTGCTATCACGACATCCTAAGGTAGAAAATTGGGGCCGTGACAGTTATCATGCAACATGGGAAGGTCGCTGCTTATGCTTTAAGGCAACTAAGGAAACACAAGCGGAACTACCCCACTCATGATCTGGAGCTAGCAACCATTATATTTTCCTTGAAAATATGGTGTCACTATCTGTATAGGGTTCATGTTGACATATTTACCAATAACAAGAGCTTGTAGTACATATTTAAGCAAAAAGAATTAAATCTGAGGCAACAAAGATGGCTTGAATTGTTAAAAGACTACGATGTTGATATCCTATACCACACAGGGAAGTATTAAGTCGAAAATCCATGGGCATCTACGACATGTGGAAAATGACAAGTTGGAAATGACTAATGACTTATACCAGTTGGCTAACTTAAGTGTACAACAGTTTGATACCGTTAGTAGAGGATCCACAATTTGAAATGCTGCAAAATCCTCGTTAGTAGTTGAAGTAAAGGCACGGCAATTTGAAGGATGAAAATAAAGAAAAGCATTCCCTCTCAAAGAGAACAAGTGTTCAAGTTATCTGAGGATGGGGTCCTAAGATATAATGACCGGTTATGTGTGCTCGATGTCAGGGGACTCCGAGAGCAGATCATGGAAGAGATTCATCTGTGCCTGTAACGACCCGGCCAGTCATTTTGCATATTATAACCCCGTTCCCTCATTTACTACTAAATTTATGTCTTGCAATTGATTTATGACTTATCGGGTTAGTTGGTTCGGGTCCGAAAGGAACTCGGAGTGAAATGAGACACTTAGTCACATAATTAAAAAAATTTAAGTTAGAAAAGTGGACCGGATATGGATCTATATGTAAACGACCTCGGATTTGAATTTTTATGATTCCAATAGCTCCGTACAGTGATTTTGGGCTTAGGAGCGTGTCCGGAATATTATTTGGAAGTCCGTAGAGGAATTAGGCTTGAAATGCCGAAAGTTTAATTTTTGAGAAGTTTGACCGGGGGGTTGACTTTTTGATATTGGGGTCGGAATCTGATTCTGAAAATTGAAATACCTCTGTTATGTCAATTATGACTTGTGTGCAAAATTTGAGGTCAATCGGACGTGATTTGATAGGTTCGGGAGTCTTTTATAGAAATTAGAAATTTCAAAGTTCATTAGGCTTGAATTGGGGTGTAATTCATGGTTTTACCATTGTTTGAGGTGATTTGAGGATTAGACTAAGTCCGTATGATGTTTTAGGACTTGTTGGTATATTTTATCGAGGTCCCGAGGGGCTTGGGTGAGTTTTGGATAGTTAACGGGTTGGATTTTGGACTTGGAACTCTGCTGGAATTTTTCTGATGCACCATCTAGTTTCCTTCATCGCGTTCGCGAGTGGAGCCTCACTTTTGCGAAGATGAACTGAGAGGCTGGCAATATTTTCTCTTCGCTTTCGCCAAGAGAAGCACACATTCGCGAAGGGTGGACTGGGTGAGCATCGCGAACGCGAGAGGTGTTATGCGTTCGCGAAGAAGAGAGGTAGTAGCTGGGGACCCCATGCAATTGGTCTACGCATTCGCGTAGAGGGTGTCGAGTTCGCGTAGTGAGGGGGAACGAAGCATCGCATTCGCGATGGGTTGAACGCGTTCGCGTAGAAGGCATTGAGGCAGAGGCATTTTGTGCTTCGCAAACGCAAGGGTGATGTCGCGTTCGCGAAGGAGGAATTTGGATGGGAGATATTTTGTGCTTCACGAACGAGAGGCACTGACCGGGTTCGCGAAGAAGAAAAGCCTGGGCAGTGAGTTTAAGTTCTGAAAATGGGACTTTGTCCCATTTTTAGTTTTTGACGATTTGAAGCTCGGATTTGAGGCGATTTTGGGTGATTTTCAGAGGAAACAATGGGGTAAGTGTTCTTAACTCAATATTGGTTAAATTACCTGAATCCATGGTTATTTTTATCATTTAATTGGTGAATTGAGTTGGGAAAATTTGAAAAACCCTCTTGGTTTAAATTGAAGATTTGAGGGACCAAACGATGTCGTATTTTGATGAATTTGGTATGGTTAGACTCGCGAGTGAATGAACTATCTAGTTTTGAAAATATTGTTGGATTTTGAGACGTGGGCCCTGGGACCGGGTTTGAGCCAATTTTGGGTTTTGGTCTAATTTGATAGTTTTGCTTGTGGAATTCATTCCATTAGCGTATATTGATGTTATTGTACTAATTGAGAATAGATTCGGAGTATTTGGAGACCGAGTTCAGAGACGAGGGCATCCTAGAGTAGGATTTTTACGCTATTAAGGTAAGTAACAGTTTTAACTCTGGCTTTGACAGTATAAACCTGAAGATTTAACATCACGTGATTGTTTGGAAGTGATACCCACGCTAGGTGACGAGCGTGTAGGTATGCACCATGAGGGATTGAGACTTGGTTCGTCCCGTGAGGCTGTGAGGACTAATGGCTATTATCTATGGTTACGTGTTTATTTGTTGTTGAACTTGTTTGCCTTCATGTTAGAGATCATGGTTAGGCTTTATTCATGCTCACATTATTTGTACTCATTCATAGAAATTATTGTACATGTTTACCTCAGTCTCTATTAATTGCTAATACGCGGTGATACTTGATGTGGTCTATGTTCCCTTATTATTGATGATGGTGAGGCTAGTGAGGTACATGATTGAGTGAGGTCGAGGGCCTGGTTTTGAGAATATTAATAACATAGCGCGTGAGTTGTCCGCGTAGCATGTGAGTTGACCATGCGGGTCCAGGTATTGATACCATAGCGCGTGAGTTATCCGCGTAGCACGTGAGTTGACCGTGTGGATCCAGGTATTGATATGATGGCATGTGAGTTGTCCGTGCTTAGCGCTTGGGCTTTGGGAGCCCCTCCGGAGTCTGTACACACCCCTAGTGAGCGCAGAGTGTTGAGTGTTTTGAGTATTGAGTGCTGAGTGCGAGTGATGAGTGATGGAGTGACATTGCTGTGAGGTTGTATTGTTGCTGCATTTATCTGTTAAACTTCTTTGTGGCATTTACTGAGTTATGTAATTTACCTATTTATTTCTGTTTATTCTTAAATTGTGAAAATAAATAATTGAACTGTTTTACTTAGCTCGTCACTATTGCTCAGTTCCTTAGTTATTTCTGTTACTTGCTGAGGTGGTTGTACTCATGCTACACCCTGCACTTTATGTGCAGATTCAGGTGAGTTAGAGCGCGGCGATCGTTGAGTTCAGGCCGGCTATCTGTGGAGATTGCAAGGTAGCTGCTAGCGTCCGCAGGACCTTGTTACTCCTTTTATCATTTCTTCTTTTGGATTGTATTGACAGTTAGACAGTTTCATTTCTTAGTTCATAGATTTAAACGCTCATGACTTTGTGACAGCCCGATGTTTGGGGCTCGTTTCCTTATTTCTAAAATTATATTTAGATTTTATTTAGTTATGAGAAATTCAAATGTTGAAATGTTTTATTAAATTCTTATAATCGGTTTAGTAGAAATATTTTGGGAAGTAGGCTTGCCTTGTAACACGATAGGCGCCATCACGACCATGGTCAGATTTTTAGGTCGTGACAATTTGGTATCAGAGCCTATGTTACATAGGTCTCACGAGTCATGAGCGGGTTTAGTAGAGTCTTGTGGATTGTTACGGAGACGTCTGTACTTATCTTTGAGAGGCTGCAAAACCTTTAGGAAAAGTATTTCACATTCTTGGATTCTTACTGTGCGTTCTATGTATTCTAGTAACTAAACATCTGTATTTCATTCTCTCACAGATGGTGAGGACTCGTGCTACCGGTCAAGAGGGTCAGCCGCCAGTTCGGGCAGCGAGAGGCCGTGGTAGGGGCAGAGGTGCAGCCCGTACAACAGCTGGGGCAGTACCTGCAGATCCACCCGTTGTCCCAGATCAGGACCAGGTTCCAGTTGTTGATGCGCCAGCTCAGGCACCACCTGTGCCTATTGTGATTCCTGGCCTTCAGGAGGCCCTAGCTGATATTCTGACAGCGTGTACCGGCCTTGCTCAGGAGGTCTCTATTTCGATGGCCGCAGCCACTTCTCAGGCTGGGGGAGGCACTCAAACTCCCGTTGCTCGCACACCCGAGCAGGTTATTCAGTGACTTCAGACACCGGAGGCACCACCAGCCCAGCCGGTTGCAGCTGCACATGATTATGTGGTTCCTGCTATGCCTGAGGATGATCAGCGTAGGTTGGAGAGGTTTGGGAGACTCCAGCTGCCACCTTTCAGTGGTACAGAGAGAGAGGACGCTCAGGATTTCTTGGATAGGTGTCAGAGGACACTCCGTACTGCTGGTATTTTGGAGACTTGTGGGGTCTCATTCACTACCTTTTCAGTTTTCTGGGGCTGCACTCAGATGGTGGGAGACTTACGAGAGGCGTAGTCCTGTTGGCGCAACACCCCTTACTTGGCAGCAGTTCTCCGTTCTTTTTCTGAAGAAGTTTGTACCTGAGTCCCGTAGAGAGGAGCTGCGCAGGCAGTTTGAGGAGCTTCACCAGGGTGAGATATCTGTTACACAGTATGAGATACGGTACTCCGAGTTAGCTCGTCATGCGGTCTGGTTGGTTCCCACAGACCGAGAGAGGATTAGGAGGTTTATAGATGGCCTCGGTTTTCAGCTTCGATTACTTATGACCAGGGAGAGAGTATCTGGGTTACCTTTAATGATGTTGTCGACATTGCTTGACAGATTGATATGGTTCAAGGCTAGGAGAGGACTGAGAAGGAGGCTAAGAGGCCTCGTGGTCAGGGTGGTTTCAGTGGTGCTCCTTAGGGAGGTCAGTTTCAGCAGGACCAGTTTCAGCAGAGTCAGTCATCATTCAGTGCAATTCCAGCACATGGTTCTCATTATGCCCCGCCCGTTCAGGTATCATCGGGTAATTTATTTGGGCATCAGGAGCAACAGTTTTGTCATGGAGGGGTTGTTTTGAGTGCGGGGATTTTGGTCACATTGCGAGATATTGCCCTAGGCTGTTGGGTGGGACTCCGCAGCGGAGTACTCGGCTAACGGCACCAGTACCAGTTCCTCCACCACCCGCCCAGCCAACTAGGGGCGGAGCCCAGTCAGCTATGGGTCGCCCAAGAGGGGGAGGCAGATCAGGGGGTGGTCAGGCCCGTATCTATGCCCTCCCAGCCAGGCCAGACACTATTGCTTTAGATGTTGTGATTTCAAGTACGTTCTTCTATTAGACTCGTTCGAGGACGAACGTTTGTTTAAGAGTGGGAGAATGTAACGACCCGGCCAGTCATTTTGAATATTATAACCCTGTTCCCCCATTTACTGCTAAATTTATGTCTTGCAATTGATTTATGACTTATCAGGTTAGTTGGTTTGGGTCCGGAAGGAACTCGGAGTGAAATGAGACACTTAGTCTCATAATTAAAAATATTTAAGTTAGAAAAGTGGATCGGATATGGATCTATGTGTAAACGACCTCGTATTTAAATTTTGATGATTCCAATAGCTCCGTATGGTGATTTTGGGCTTAGGAGCGTGTTCGGAATATTACTTGAAAGTCCATAGAGGAATTAGGCTTGAAATGCCGAAAGTTTAATTTTTGAGAAGTTTGACCGGGGGGTTGACTTTTTGATATTGGGGATGGAATCCGATTTTAAAATTGGAATACCTCTGTTATGTCATTTATGACTTGTGTGCAAAATTTGAGGTCAATCGGACGTGATTTGATAGGTTCCGGAGTCGTTTGTAGAAATTAGAAATTTCAAAGTTCATTAGGCTTGAATTGGGGAGTAATTCATGGTTTTAGCATTGTTTGAGGTGATTTGAGGATTTGACTAAGTCCGTATGATGTTTTAGGACTTGTTGGTATATTTGGTCGAAGTCCCGAGGGGCTCAGGTGAGTTTCAGATGATTAACAGGATGGATTTTGGATTTGGAACTCAGCTGGAATTTTTCTGATGCACCATCTGGTTTCCTTCATCGCGAAGAGGAACTGAGAGGCTGGCAATATTTTCTCTTCGCATTCACGAAGATGAACTGAGAGGCTGGCAATATTTTCTCTTCGCTTTCGCCAAGAGAAGCACGCATTCGCGAAGGGTGGACTGGGTGTGCATCGCGAACGCAAGAGGTGTGACGCGTTCGTGAAGAAGAGAGGTAGCAGTTGAGGACCCTAGGCAATTGGTCTACGCGTTCGCATAGGGGGTGTCGCGTTCGCGTAGTGAGGGGAAACGAAGCATCGCGTTCGTGATAGGTTGAACGCGTTCGCGTAGAAGGAATTGAGGCAGAGGCATTTTGTGCTTCGCGAATGCGAGGGTGATGTCGCGTTCGCGAAGGAGGAATTTGGACGGGAGATATTTTGTGCTTCGCAAACGCGAGGCACTGACCGCGTTTGCGAAGAAGAAAAGCCTGGGCATTGAGTTTAAGTTTTGAAAATGAGTTTTTGACGATTTGGAGCTCGGATTTGAGGCGAATTTGGGTGATTTTCAGAGGAAACAATGGGTAAGTGTTCTTAACTCAATATTGGTTAAATTATCCGAATCTATGGTTATTTTTATCATTTAATTGGTGAATTGAGTTGGGAAAATTTGAAAAACCCTCTTTGTTTAAATTGACGATTTGAGGGACAAACGATGTCGGTTTTTGATGAATTTGGTATGGTTAGACTCGCGAGTGAATGAACTTTCTAGTTTTGTAAATTTTGTCGGATTTCGAGACGTGGGCTCGGGGGCCGGGTTTGAGCCAATTTCGGGTTTTGGTCTAATTTGATAGTTTTTCTTGTGAAATTCATTCCATTAGCGTATATTGATGGTATTGTACTGATTGTGAATAGATTTGGAGCATTTGGAGACGGAGTCCAGAGACGAGGGCATCCCAGAGTAGGATGTTTACGTTGTTAAGGTAAGTAACAATTTTAACTCTGGCTTTGAGGTTATAAACTCGGAGATTTGACATCACGTGATTATTTGGAAGTGATACCTACGCTAGGTGACGAACGTGTGTGTGTGCACCGCGAGGGATTGAGACTTGGTCCGTCCCGTGAGGCTGTGAGGCTTAATGGCTATTATCTGTGGTTATGTGTTTATTTGTTGTTGAACTTGTTTACCTTCATGTTAGAGATCATGGTTAGGCTTTATTCATGCTCACATTATTTGTACTCAGTCATTGAAATTATTGTACATGTTTACCTTAGTCTCTATTAATTGCTAATACGCGGTGATACTTGATGTGGGTTGTGTTCCCTCATTATTGATGATGGTGAGGCTAGTGAGGTACATGATGGAGTGAGGCCGAGGGCCTGGTTGTGAGGATATTAATACCATAGCGCATGAGTTATCTACATAGCATGTGAGTTGATCGTGCGGGTTCAGGTATTGATACCGTAGCGCTTGAGTTGTCCGCGTGGCACGTGAGTTGTCCGTGCTTAGCGCTTGGGCTTTGGGAGCCCCTACGGAGTCTGTACACACCCCCGGTGAGCGCAAACTGTTGATTGTTTTGAGTATTGAGTGCTGAGTGCGAGTGATGAGTGATGGAGTGACACTGCTGTGATGTTGTATTTATTTGTGTTGTTGCTGCATTTATCTGTTAAACTTCTTTGGGGCATTTACTAAGTTATGGAATTTACCTGTTTATTTCTGTTTATTTTTAAATTGTGAAAATAAATAATTGAACTGTTTTACTTAGCTCGTCACTATTGCTCAGTTCCTTAGTTATTTCTGTTACTTGCTGAGGTGGTTGTACTCATGCTACACCCTGCACTTTATGTGCAGATTCAGGTGAGTTAGAGCGCGGCGATCGTTGAGTTCCTGATGGCTATCTATTGAGATTGCAAGGTAGCTGCTAACATCCGCAGGACCTTGTTACTCCTTTTATCCTTTCTTCTTTTGGATTGTATTAACAGTTAGACAGTTTCATTTCTTAGTTCCTAGATTTAGATGCTCATGACTTAGTGACACCCCGATGTTTGTGGCTCGTTTCCGTATTTCTAAAATTATATTTAGAGTTGATTTAGTTATGAGAAATTTAAATGTTGAAATGTTTTATGAAATTCTTATAATCAGTTTAGTAGAAATATTTTGGGAAGTAGGCTTGCCTTGTAACACGATAGGCACCATCACGACCATGGTCAGATTTTTGGGTCGTGACAGTACTGGTATTCCGTTCATTCGGGGTCAACTAAGATGTACCATGATCTTTGACAACTATACTGGTGGAACGAGATGAAGAGGAACATTGCTGAATATGTTGCTCGGTGTACAAGTTGCCAACGAGTTAAGGTTGAACATCAGAAACTGAGAGGGTTGCTGAAAGATATGAAAATTCCGACCTGAAAATAGGAAGTGATCAACATGGATTTCATTACCGAATTACCACGATCACGCTGAAGATTTGATTTCATATGGGTCATCGTGGATCGACTTACCAAGTCAGCTCATTTTCTACCAGTAAAGACTGCATTCTCAGCTAAATATTATGCTAAGTTATACATAAAGGAAATAGTTTGACTCCATGGGGCTTCGGTTTCCATCATAACAGACCGAGGTGCCAAATTTACAGCTAACTTCTGGAGATCATTCCAAAAGGGGTTGGGTACAAGGTTCAACCTTAGTACTACTTTCCATCCACAAATAGATAGCTAGGCCGAGTGCACTATTCAAATGCTCGAGGACATGTTACGAGCTTGTGTTTTGGACTTCAAGGGAAATTGGGAGGAGGATCATCTACCGCTCATCGAATTTTCTTACAACAACATTTACCATGCTAGAATTCAAATGGAACCGTATGAGGTCCTATACGAACGAAAGTGCAGATCTCCTCTCAGCTGGTTCGAAGTTGGGGAAACAAATTTACTAGGTCCTGAGTTGGTACAACAGGCTGTAGAAAAGGTGAAGATAATTGGAAATCGATTGTTGGCCACCCAAAGCAGGTAGAAATCATACTCAAATAATCGACAACGAGATTTGGAGTTCGCTATGAGAGACTGGGTGTTCTTAAAGGTATCTCCCATGAAAGGTGTGGTGAGGTTTGGTAAAATGGGAAAACTCGGTGCCCGGTATATAGGTCCATACAAAATTATTCAAAAAGTTGGTCAAGTGACTTATAAACTCAGCCCCCAGAATTAGAAGCAGTGCATCCAGTGTTCCATATATATATATATATGCTCTGCAAGTGTTTAAGCGATCCATCGCATATTACTCCTATTGATGGTATTCAAGTGATGGAGGACCTATCTTACGAGGAAATTCCGGTGGCCATCTTAGATCGACAAGACTGTAAGCCACGAACTAAAGAAGTAGCTTCAGTTAAAGTACTTTAGAGGAACAATAGTAAAGAAGAAATGACCGGGAAGCTGAGGAAGACATGAAATCCAGGTACCCCCATTTGTTCCATGCTATGAGAGGAGAGACTACCACGGTAAGCATGTTACATCCCACAATTTCGTAATTTAAAGTTTCGTCCTAAGTTAAGCGACGTAAAGTTCGGGAATGAGATTATTTTGAGATTATAAGCATTATGTTATTTCAAAAAAGTGATCAGTAAATTTGTGAAGGTGAGAGGTAAGCAAATCGAAGAAAAGGAATTTCGTCAAAGTTGACATTTTGGGATAAAATACAGCCCGAGCTAAAATACCCAATATTTATGGACTAATGTCATACAAGAGTGTGTTAAAAGTGAGTAGTATTTTAAGTAATTTGAGATAATTTCTAATTATGAGGATAATTGAGTAATTATTAATTTTAGTGGGAGATTATCACTAAATTAAGGTGATTGGTGGTTAATTATTGGATAAGGATAACCATCAACGTGGCAGCCCTTGTATTAAGAGATGGTGACTCTTAAAGTCATATAAAAGGTGGCATTTTAAGAGGTATTTGAGTGGCTAAAGTAGGCCTTACCAAGTGGGGTCCACACCACTATAAAAAGGGACTTTCCTAAGATTCATTCATTCATTTTCTGGGAATGAATTCATACGGATCAGTTATTACAAATTCAAAATTTCACACGATGTATTATACTATGTAATAGCAACGCGATTTGTAATTCTAAGAGAGCACAGTACAATCTTTCTCAAGAATATCAAATGGAATTTTTTCCTACTCTGATCCGCCGTTACATGTTGTCGCAAATGATGTGTGTTGGAAGGATTGTCGAGAGAGTCGGCTCAGGTATGTTAAGCTAAGCCCTTCCCTCATTTTGGCATGATCTCGTAATTACATATGTTTGATAACGAGACATAAAGAGAAGTTCATACTCCCGAATTTATATATATTATCGTAGTCTCCTAAGTTACAGTATTCTCCCTTATCGAGACTTCATATTCAATTGTGTATTATCTTCTTTAAGTCAAGAGAGCAGAAAGTCTATATATACAGTATTACAATATTTTCACTACCATCGAGCTATAATCGATGGGCAGGCCCCCTATTTGGCAACCTCTTATCATATGGTTAGTTATATACCGAGCCTATTATGGCCGAGCGCCTATGAGCGAGCCTAGTTGGTCAAGATACATAGCCTAGTCTGGCCGAGCGCCTATGAGCGAGTTGAGTCAGTATCAGCATGTGAGCATATCTTTAGATTATCTTTGACTCCCAGTTACTTTCAGTTATTATATTATCAATTCAGTTTCAGCTTTCAGTATATTGCATTACATACTCGGTACATTATTTCGTACTGACGTCCCTTTTCTGGGGGCGCTGCATTTCATGCGTGCAGGTCAGACAGACAAACGGGTAGACGTCCTCGTTAAGTGTTGCCCGAGTTCAGCTTGATCGGTAAGCTCCATGCCCTTCGGAGTTGCCGGGTCTAGAGCTTTATGTACATCTTGTGTATATATGTATATATGTTATGAGTAGGTCGGGGCCCTGTTCCGATCATAATATATACCATCGGTAGAGCCTTGTAGACATATCCCGTCAGTTAGTGCAGTATATTGGGCTTGTAGACCTTTTATGTATATTTTGTTGGTCTCCCAGCTGTAGTCGTTATGACGGCCTTGTCGGCCCAGCATTATATTGAAGTTTAGTCAGCATTCGCAATTGTCTTGCAATGTGGCCCATGGCCAAAGTATGATATTATATGTTCAGAATCCCTTAGTCGCAAGTTGGTACACAAGGATAGGTGAGGCACCGGGTGCCGGTCTCGCCCCCCAAGTTCGAGGCATGACAAAAGTGGTATCAGAGCAGTTCTATCCTAGGGATTCTACAAGTAGTGTCTAGTAGAGTCTTGCTTATGGGTGTGTTGTTCACCACACTTATAAGCAGGAGGCTACAGTGCATTTAGGACTGTCACTCTTTCTTCTTACTCTAGATCGTGTGGTAGAGCTCAGTCGTAGAAATTCAAATTCCTAAATTCTATTATATTCGTAATACAATGATACCGACATTTAGAAAGACGGTTGGTAAGGGATTGAATATGGCTGTGGAAGAATTGAGTTAGAGGAACTCAATTTTGCATCATGCTTATGATGAGTAAATGTAAGGTCTCCAACAGAATATGTGGATACTAAGACGTGCAAGCTTCTTGATAAGGAGCCTTAAGGCAAGAATATCTATCCACCCCTATGGTGAAAGGCAATGAGAGATTTAGAAGATAGATACAAATTTCAACAAGTAAAAGAAGCAAGGTGAAGAAGGGTACGAGGTACCCAGTTAGTAAAGATGAACATTATCTACAATTCAAAAAGAGAGATATAACCATTTTGAGTTAGCTTCAACAGTAACAGAGGTATGTACAATTGGCCACACCCATTTCAGTTATGCCCTATGGGGGCTAACAGGTGTAGTTTAAGGGAAGGATGGGATATCAGGATCCGTCTTGGGTTAGAGTAACCCAAAATGGTGAATGGATTGTTTGCGTTAGTTGACATTTCCGAAGGATATAGCAAATGTGCTAATAGATCTCCTTGTGAGACACCCAGATGGTTCACTCTAGAATAGTACAGCTAGATATGAATACTAGAATGTTCAAAGACGTGCACTGGAATCCTGGAAGGAATAAATATTACCTTAGTATGGCTCCCGTCCCTAGTAGAGAGAGAATACTAGGCAACCCGAAGAGCCAATGGATGAAGCAAGGGGAGCTAAAAGCAAAAGAATGTCTTGTTGAAGTTTTCAAAAGAAAGTGATAGTCAGAAATATTAGCGAGGAAATAAGGAGAGAGATAAGGAAGCATTATGAGTAAGGTGTGACACATGGATGAAAACGGCAGATAAAAAAAAAGAAATTATAATAGAGTCTATAGTCAGGTGAAGGAAGAAACGAGAGGTGATCGGCCTGGAGAAAACAAAAGAGTATAGGCCATAAAGTTATATCCTTATTTCGAGAAATAAGTTCGTGACTCTAACATGGATTAGGGACTGAGTGATTTGATAATGGTCGACATCATGAGAATTTCAGATTTCGTTCCGGCGATAATAGAATAGACAACAAAAGAAGATTCATGAAAGATTCAGAGAATGGTCATTCAGGAAGACACTTCCCTAAATAAAGCAATGTGAGCAAAGTTAAGCTTAAGGGATTGTATGTGCTAGTTACACTAAGTGTCACCCTCACGAGTAAGGAAATTTCGTTATCCTTGATACAGAAAGATTACCGCAAGGCAAGCAAGGGTCATCGATGATATGAAAAGACGCCAAAGAGGAAAGGGTAAAACATTTATAGGTAGATCCTTGTGGCTCCAACTCTTAGTGCTCCCCTAAAGGGGGGAATATGGGTGATGTGGCATTAAGTCAGAATTAAGTGGTTCTAGTAACTATGGAATGGTAAAGGAAGAATGCAAAAAAAAAAAGAAAGGAATGGGATTGCACTTATCCAAATCCTACAGATATGTTACAATTCAAGAACATTATGCAAGTACAACGTCAAGGAGAAGATGTAAGGGTTCCGGCCCGGGATATTTTTGATTAATAATGAGCCAGTGCGCGACGTAAGTTAAGACAAAGGAAATAACCCAAGAAAGATTATGCAGAATATTGATATGAGAATGGGCCAACGAGTAGTTAGTAGTTCATTCAGGAAGAGCCTAATCATGGCTAGACAAGAAGTTACAGACAAATCAACAGATCGTGCAAGATAAACGTAGTGAACCCCAACATGGGAAAATCAGTTTCGCAGATATGACATCGTAATCCTTGAGAAATTTTCAGATTGGAGTTGGGTTAGTTAAAGGCACCGTATGAGTGTTACGAAAATACAAGAGAGTCCATCAAAAAAAATATAGGTGAGTGGAGAAGAAATCGTACGAGCACATAAGCGTGGAGGTAAGTAACTAAGGATAATTATAGGTGAGTACGACCATCAAAAAAAAATATGATGTCATAAGCTCGCAGCCCTGCAAGAATCAGAGGGTCCTCCTTAAGTACTACAATGAAAGACTAGCTGAGGAAGTAAGGAAGGAGGCTTCAACCTAAGCATAGTGACCCAAAGAGGAAATGGTCTTGTAACAAGAAGTCTCATAAAAACATTGTACGCACTCCGTAAGAAAGTGGCACCTATCGTGGCTAATGAACGGGAAGAAGAAAAAAAAATCAAAAGGTGATATTCAAGATTATATGGGTTGTATGGAATTCCAATATGTGTGGGCACTAAGATAAGCCAAGTATTCATGTAACAAGTGGCAGGACGACCAGGAAAAGCAATTGCTTGCATTAAAAGAAAGTTGAGAAGGATCGAAAGGAATTATTCGATTAATGATCTAGAGTTAGTTACGTGATGAACGCACTTAAGCGTTCGGAGTATTATCCATGTAGCATATATGTTGACAATCATACAGCCATAGAAGACTCCGGTATAAGTTAAGAGAAAGAATTAAGTCCAAGACATAGACAAAGGATTGGATTGTTAGAAGATTGAATCATGGATATTCCAAAGCGTCCATGAAAGGCTAAAATAATAACTAATACCATGAGCCGCAGATCGGAAGATAGCTTAAGCCTACATAAAGGCTAATCAGAAGGAAGAGAAAACTAAAGATTTACCTCATCGAAGTAAATCAGGAGTCTGATTATTGGACTCAGAAACTTATAGAAACCGTGATTGAGAACATAGCAGAGTCACTCTTAATATCAGAGGTACAAGAAAGTTAGTACAACAACCATATTCTATAATGGCTCTATGAGAAAGCCAGTTAGAAGAGTATCATGCTCATAAGAAGTCAGTATGAAGCTCCCACTGGATTGTATATGCACTAGAGGTGCAAGTATTATAATAAAGCTTCAAGTTGTGGATGTAAAATATACCTATGTGGAAGGGAGGTCATGAAAGAAATAAAAGATGTGATGCAATATTTTAAGGCAAGTAAGGTAAAGGTGAGCAACGTACGAGATACTCAAGTGCAGAAGGTTGTGAATAGTCCATACTTCGGATAGAAGACTAGAAGCACTGGGATCCAGTATCCAGGAATGATAGCGTCGTCGTCGATGGCATATTATCCAGCCTATGGTTTCTAGGTATCGAGAGGACTAGTTAAGAGAGTAAAGAAGAGTTAGAGACGATGCAATGTCTCGCTTGATGTTCCAGAATAACACAAGGAAATATATGGTACAAGCAGGTTGAAGGAAGGTTGTGAGTAGTATAAATAGATATGTGTAGGTCGCAAGCTAAAGTATGGTAAAGCGACAAGGTTTTAGGAAGACATGAGTAAGGATAAGAAACGGCAAGTGAGAAAGCGACAAGGTCAAAGTATGACGATATTCGTAAGTTCAACAAAGTACCGAGCGAAGACTTCAGTATACTCATAGATTCCCAGAGGGACATCTTATCATGCTTTGTATATGTTTACAAAGTGAAGCCTAGAGATTGGCTAAAAGTTGAATGAAAAAAAGGAAAGAAGAGTCGCATAGGCACACTTACAAGGTCAGACTCGTATAGGCTGCATGAAAGAAGGTAGCGACAATTACAAGATTAGAGGTATTCCGACCACAAGTCATGGTATAAGAAAAAGGCCTAAAGGGGGGAATGCCATGGCCTTTGGATTTATTCACAAAAAAGTTTCCTAGATGGCAAGGAGAGTACTAAAGTATTCGGAAGACATAGGTTATGAAAATGGTAAGTGCATCAGTTAACATCTGAGGACAAATGTTCCAAAGGGAGGAATGATGTTACATCCTGCATTTTCGTATATTAAAGTTTCGTCGTAAGTTAATCGACGTAAAGTTCGGGAATGAGATTATTTTGAGATAATAAGCATTATGCTATTTCAAACAAGTGATCAATAAATTCGTGAAGGTGAGAGGTAAGCAAATCGAAGAAAAGGAATTTCGTCAAAGTTGACATTTTGGGATAAAATACGACCTGAGGTAAAATACCCGATATTTATGGACTAGTGCCATACAAGGTACCACATGACCATAATAGTAAGGTGTACAAAGTATGTTAAAAGTGAGTAGTATTTTAAGTAATTTGAGATAATTTTTAATTATGCGGATAATTGGGTAATTATTAATTTTAGTGGGAGATTATCACTTAATTAAGGTGATTGGTGGTTAATTATTGGATAAGGATAACCATCAACGTGGCAGCCCTTGTATTAAGAGATGGTGACTCTTAAAGTCACATAAAAAGTGGCATTTTAAGAGGTATTCGAGTGGCTAAAGTAGGCCTTACCAAGTGGGGCCCACACCACTATAAAAAGGGACTTTCCTAAGATTCATTCATTCATTTTCTAGGAATTAATTCATACGGATCAGTTATTACAACTTCAAAATTTCACACGATGTATTATACTGTGTAATAGCAACGAGATTTGCAATTCTAAGAGAGCACGGTACAATCTTTCACAAGAACATCAAATGGATTTTTTCCCTACTCCGATCCGCCGTTACATGTTGTCGCAAGTGACATGTGTTGGAAGGATTGTCGAGAGAGTCGGCTCAGGTATGTTATGGCTAAGCCCTTCCTTTATTTTTGCATGATCTCATAATTGCATATGTTTGATAACGAGGCATAAAGAGAAGTTCATACTCCCGAATTTATATACATTATCCTAGTATCCTAAGTTACAGTATTCTCCCTTATCGGGACTTCATATTCAATTGTGTATTGTCTTCTTCCAGTCAAGAGAGCAGAGAGTCTCTATATATACAATATTACAGTATTTTTATTACCATCGAGTTATAATCGATGGGCAAGCCCCTATTGGGCAACCTCTGATCAGATGGTAAGTTATATACCGAGCCTACTGTGGCCGAGCGCCTATGAGCGAGCCCAGTTGGTCGAGATACAGAGCCTAGTCTGGCCGAGCGCCTATGAGCGAGCCTACTACGGCAGAGCACTTATATATATACCGAGCCTTGTAAGGCCGGACAACTATTTTACTTACTATATTGAGAGAGTTGAGTTAGTATCAGCAGGTGAGCATATCTTTAGATTATCTTTGACTCCCAGTTACTTTCAATTATTATATTATCAGTTCAGTTGCAGCTTTCAGTATATTGCCTTACATACTCGGTACCTTATTTTGTACTGACGTCCCTTTTTCGGGGGCGCTGCATTTAATGCATGCAGGTTCAGACAGACAAACGAGTAGACCTCCTCATTAGGTGTTGCCCGAGTTCAGCTTGATCTGTAAGCTCCATGCCCTTCAGAGTTGCCGGGTATAGAGCTTTATGTACATCTTGTGTATATATGTATATATGATATGAGTAGGTCGGGGACCTGTTCCGATCACAATATATCCATCAGTAGAGGCTTGTAGACATATCCTGTCTGTTAGTGCAGTATTTTGGGCCTATAGGCCTTTTATGTATATTTTGTTGGTCTCCCAGCTGTAGTAGGTATGACGGCCTTGTCGGCCCATCATTATATTGATGTTTAGTCAACCTTCGCAATTGTCTTGCAATGTGGCCCATGGCCAAAGCATGACATTACATGTTCATAATCCCTTAGTCGCATGTTGGTACGCAAGGATAGGTGAGGCACTGGGTGCCAGTCTCGCCCCCCAAGTTCGGGGCGTAACATAGCGCGACTCTAGGCGACTAATGAAGTTTGTAGAAAGTAACTACGATTCAACATTCGAGGATTAATTATCTGAAGGAGGGGATGATGTTACACTCCACACCTGAAAATTTAAGATTTGTGAGTTTGTGTTTAGCCTGGCCAATTGGCCGGTGAAACGTGTGAAAGAAAAGGGTATTACACGTTTCAACAAGCTTGCACCAGCTGCCCCGCCCGGTGTTGTAACCGGGGCAGGGCGACCCATTTTGCATATGGAAGTAAGACAGTCTTTATTTCATTCTAGAAGATATCGCCAAGATTAATGTTACATCTCGCAATTTTGTACGTTAAAGTTTCATCGTAAGTTAATCGACGTAAGCTCAAGAATGAGATTTTTTTGAGATTATAAGCATTATGCTATTTCAAACAAGTGATAAGTAAATTCGAGAAGGAGAGGGTAAGCGAATCAAAGGAAATGAGTTTCGTCGAAGTTTGACATTTTAGGATAAAATACGGTCTAAGCTATAATATCTGATATTTATGGACTAATGCCATACAAGGTACTACATGAACATGATAGTAAGGTATATAAGGTGTGATAAAAATAAGTAGTATTTTAAGTAATTTGGGATAATTCTTAATTATGTGAATAATTGGGTAATTATGGATTTTTAAGTGGGAGATTAACTTATAATTAAGATATTATGGATAAAGCATAAGGTGTCTCAAAATGTGGCAGCAAATTAGGTGGGAATTAAAACTCAAATGAGTGACTCTTACCCTATAAATCTAGGTGGCACAATTAATGAGATTGGTGGCCAAGTCATCACCCACTTTGATAAAAACAATTAAGGAAGACGTATAAGCTTGCTAAGCTTATGGATAGAATTCACAAAGCCATAATCTCAATGTGATGGCTTCAGTAAATATCATACAAGGTTATGATTAAACTCACAAAATAGAGATGCTCATCTCCTCCCATCTCCAAGTAATGATCTCCATAGCAATGTACATTGCTTCAGCAAAACAAAATTGTTAGTAACGTGAGTTACTTCACAAAAGAGAGGTGCATAATCTAATCTACAAAGTGACGGATCTCCACCCAACAAATTCATACGAAGTTATACTACGTAATAGCAACGGGATTTGCAATTCTAAGGGAGCCCGATATAATCTTTTCCAAGAACATCATACGGATTTTTTCCTACATCGATCCACCATTATGTGTTTTTTTCTCAATTGACGGGTGGTAGAGAGATTGTCAAGAGAATCGGCTCAGGTATGTTAAGGCTATCCCTTCTTTCCTTTTGGCATGATCCAAATGATACAAATGAAACGAGCAAAATATACAACTTTCATAAATGACTCTATTCATAGAAATACTAGGAGTGTCTATATTCTTGATTCCTCATGTGTCTTATTATTCTATCATCTGTTCATGGGTCTAAGAAAATTCGTAAGTTGATAAAGTTTATTTCATGATATTAATCAAAGGCATAGTGATCTCATGACATTTTGAGAAATCTTATTAACGTATTTCATATGCATTTCATGCATTTATACATGTACATTGGCCCATGACCAGATGGCGTTATATACGCGCATATTATATGTATATGTGATATGGGAAAAGGTTACGGCGTTATATACGCACCACCACCTGATCTGCTGGTATACGTTGATGATTTTCCCACAGTGGCCGAGATGATATGATGGGAGGCCCTCAGAGGCTTGATGATGTTATGAACGCATATACCTAAGCATGGTGTGATATATATACGCATATGCATAACATGGTAAATATTAATGATTCACAGAGTTATTCAGACATACATGTCGAGTCTTTTTACTCCATGTTTTTCTCATGTCTATTATTTACTAATTTTTATTCCTTAAAAATACTCGGTACATTATTTTTGCTGACGTCCCTTTTGCCTGGGGACGCTAAGGATATAGAGCATTGTGGAGCAACGAATCAAACGAGTTTTCCCGCCTTTTCTCTTTAATTTGTAGTTTAATGTCTTTGAATATCGTGATGATTGTTCCTACATTTATGAGTGGCTAAACATTCTCATCTAGGGTTTGATGTAACTTATTGGAGATAAGTAGAATAAAACATGGGTAAATACTCGACATTGGATGACCCAACATGTAATCCGAACTTATACGTATGGCGTACGGGCCTATATGGCAACAATAATCATTCGTACAATGAACATAAGCCGACAAGGTGTCACACCCCAAAATCGAGGAGCGCGACCGGTGCTCAACCGAGTGAACCCGACCAAGCAAGCCTGTTAGATTTCATTCTACCCAAACTCATCCACGAATAGAGATAATACATATTTTCATTAATTAGACGAAAATGTGTTCGTGTTTACAATACCAATTCATTTCCAATAGTTTCATCATTTTTAAAGTCTCAAATGGACAAGTGATACAACCACAACATAACATAGTTTGTCTTTCCCCAGCACCAATACACAACCCACACTATGTCTACGGAGCCTCTATAGATAAAGAAGAGTACAATGATAATGCCGGCAACAAGGCCCCGGGTATACCTCAAACCGAATACACAAAGTACAAAACATACATGACCCTGGGATGAAGTGGGGCTCACCAAGTCAGTTGGGAAGAATGTGTACTGCTATCATTGATCAATATCTCCAACTGTGGAACCACCTGCATCCATTTAAAGATGCAGCGCCCCCGGCAAAAGGGACATTAGTACCGTCGAATAGCACTAGTATGTATAACTAAACACCCTCTCAATAGAATGACAAATAATACAAACAAGATTATCATAATATCAATGAAAGCCTTAATCAACATCAAACCTCAATTTAGGATCAAGACAGTGTTCAAATTAATTTCCATATCTCACATTGGGAGATTTTTAGTATCGATATACCATTGTCCACAGTAAACAATAGAGATGAGAAAAATATGGAGTAAAAGACTCGACATGTATGTCTGAATAACTCTGTGAATCATTAATATTTACAATGTCATGAATATGCATATAAATATCATACCATGCTTAGGTATATGCATTCATAATATCATCAAGCCTCTGAGGGCCTCCCATCATATCATCTCGGCCACTGTGGGCAAATCATTAACGTATACCAGCTGATCAGGTGTTGGTGCGTATATAATGCCGTAATCTTTTCCCATATCCCATATATATATAATATATGCGTATATCACGCCATCTGGTCATGGGTCAATATACATGTATAAATGCATGAAATGCATATGAAATACGTTAATAAGATTTTCCAAAATGTCATGACATCACTATGCCTTTGATTAATATCATGAAATAAACTTTATCAACTTACGTATTTTCTGAGACCCATGAACAGATGATAGAATAATAAGACACATGGGGAATCAAGAATATAGACACCCCTAGTATTTCTATGAATAGAGTCATTTATGAAAGTTACATATTTTGCTCGTTTCATTTGTATCATTTGGATCATACCAAAAGGAAAGAAGGGATAGCCTTAACATACCTGAGCCGATTCTCTTGACAATCTCTCTAACACACGTCTTTTGCGAAGAACACATAACGGTGGATCGAAGTAGGGAAATATCCGTATTATATTCTTGAAAAAGATTGCACCGTACTTCCTTAGAATCGCAAAATCCCACCTTGCTTAATATTAAGTAGTCTTGTATGAGATTTGATTGTGGCAAATCACATATATAATTTGTATGAAATTATACACGATTTTGACAGTATACCAGCTCCAACCATTGTCAAATTTGGCTTAACTTTGTGCTAAAATTATGCTTGTAGCTCCTAATTTCAAGGGGGGTAAGCAAGCATTAGCTTGCATGTGCTAAAGTGAAGATTTGTATGCAAATCTCGTTCAGAAGATTAAAGAGTGGTGAATCACTTAATGGACACCTTGCTACATAATACATGAGTCACAAATCACTTAATGGACACCTTGCTACATAATACATGAGTCACATAATGTAGTTTTATGTGGCTTCCACGTTTTGTGTCCAATCTTTATCCCAAGACTTCAGTTAATCAATCACTAATTATTAATTAACTAGGTAATGTCCCATTACCCAATAATTAACTAATTACCCACATAATTAAGAATTATTTCCACTTACTTAAAATACTACTCACTTCTCACATACCTTATACATCCTACTATCATGGCCATGTGATACCTTGTATGGCACTAGTCCATAAATACCGGGTATTTTAGCTCGGGCCATATTTTATCCCAACATGTCAAACTTCGACGAAACTCATTTTTTTCGATTCGCTTACCCTTTCACCTTCACGAATTTACTTATCACTTATTTGAAATAGCATAATTTTTATAATCTCAAAATAATCTCATTCCCGAACTTACATGATTAGCTTACGACGAAACTTTAACGTACGAAAATGCGGAAGATAACATCTCATTTCCGAGCTTATATCAATTTACTTATGATGTACTTCCACGTACTAAAACATGGGGTGTAACATCATTCCCCCTTTGGAACATTCGTCCTCGAATGTTGACTGATGCACTTATCATTTTTGTAACCTATACCTTCCGAATACTTTAGTACTCTTCTTGCCATCTTGGCAACTGTTCTGTGAATAAATCCAAGTCCTTTAATGCTTCTTCCTTACCATTCATCTTAAGAATGATTGCCTAATCTCATCTAATACTTTGTAACTTTTATCCATCCATTGTTGATTCACCTCAGTATTAATCTACAATATACCACTGATAACTTGAAACTTCTTACGTCATACCTTGCCACTAGGGCTTACGTTGCATCGAGGAATATATGAAATGATTAGACTGATCCACCTGGGGCAATACCAAGCTTTCATAACCGTTTTTCATAGCATCCCAATATGATTAATCTTATGTGGGTATTTTAATCCTATACAATTCATGAGATCCCCTTCCCCTTCCTTTATTTTTGTTCTTCAAATCCTTACTCAAGCGAAGGCCCAAACGTCATCCTTTATTTATCACAATTACACCCTCATTCTGCTACCAGGGCAGCATTCCATCTCTTCTAAATGCTACTAGTCGTAGACTCCTTTGATTTCATTCAGGCTATACTGAGCTTTTTATAACTTAAGAGAAACCATCAGCTCTTCTTGTTTTCATGGACTTATCCATTTTCGTTACCTTCTTACTCGTCTTTCCTTATCCTTGCTCATGTCTTGTAAACCTTTGTCGCTCTAACCATACTTAGCTTGTGACTGATTTCCTTATAATTTTATGGAATATCAAGTGAGACATTACATCGTCTCTAACTCTTCTTTACTCTCTTAATTAGACCTTTCGGTACTTAGAAACCATAGGCTGGAAGGTATGCCACTGATGACGCTGCTATCATTCCTGGATACTGAATCCCCGCACTTCTAGCCTTTTATCTGCAGTATGGGCTACTCACAACCTTCTGCATTTGAGTATTTCGTACGTTGTTTACCTTTACCTTTCTTACCTTAAAATCTTGCATCGTATCTTGTATCTCTTTCATGACATCCCTTCCACATAGGTATAATTCACGTCCACAACTTGAAGCTCTATTATAATACTTGCACCTCTGGGGCATACACAATTAGTTGGGAGCTTTATACTGACTTCTTATGACGCTGGTACTTCTTCTAACTGGCTTTATCGTAGAGCTATTATAGAATATGGCTAATGTACTATCTCTCTTGTACCTCTGATATCTAAAAGGTAATCCTGCAACGTTCTCAATCACGAGGTCTATAATTTTTTGGGTCCAATGATCAGATTCCTGATTTACTTTGTTGATGTAGCTCTATAGTTACCTCCTTCTTCTGATCGACCTTTATGTATGCTTAAGCTATTTTCCGATCTACGACTCATGGTATTAGTTATTACTTTAGCCTTTCATGGGTGCTATGGAATATCCATGATACAATTTTCTTATAATTCAATCCTTTGTCTATGACCGGGACTCAATTTTTTTTCCTTTTAACTTATACCGGAATCTTCTACGGCTGTATGATTGTAAACATATATCTTGCATGGATAATACTCCAAAATCTTGAGTGTATTCATAATGTACTAACTCTGGATCATTGATCGAATAATTCCTTTCATTCCATCTCAGCTTTCTTTAAACGTATGCAATTACTTTTCCTGGTCTTTCCGCCCCCCTTGTTGGTACACACTTAGCTTATCCTAGTTCCTACGCCTGCCAGAATTTTTGTGCAACTCATATGGTCTCGAATATTACCTTCGATTTTCTCCCCGTTCATTAGACACAGTTGGTGCCACTTTCTTTTGGAGTGCATACAATTTTGTTGTGAGACTATTGTTACATGACCATTTCCTCTTAGGTCACTTTGCTTAGAATGAAGCCTTCTTCCTTATTTCCTAAGCTAGTCTTTCGTTGTAGTACTTAGGGAGACCTTCTGGCTATTGTAAAGCTGTGAGCTTATTAAATTGCATTCCTGATAGAATTTTTGGTGTCCTTCCATGCCTATAATTATTCGTAGTTACATACCTCCATGCCCTTGTGCTTGTAGGGTTGCTTGATATTTTGAAAGTCTTCCCGGTGGCATTCTCTTTTATTTCCGTAATACTCATACGGTACCTTTAACTACCCCAACTCCTATCTGAATATTTCTCAAGGATTCATGATGTCATATCTGCGAGACTGAATTCCCCATGTTGGGGTTCACTCTTGTTTATCTTGCACGATCTATTGATTTGTCTGTATCCTCTTATCTAGCCATAACTAGGCTCTTCCTGAATCAACTACTAACTAATCGTTGATCCATTCATATCAATATTCTGCATATTCTTTCTTGGGTCATTTCCTTTGTCTTAACCTACGTCCTGCACTGGCTCTTTATCTATCAATAACATCTCGGGTAGGAACCCTTACTTCCTCTCCTTGACATTGTGTTTGCATAATGTTCTGGAATCGTAGCATATCAGTAGGATTTGAGTAAGTGCAATCTCATCCGTTTTCTCATTTTTATCATATTCTTCCTTTACCAGTCCATAGTTACTAGAACAACTTAATTCTGACTTAATGCCAAATCACTCCATATTCCCCCCTTTAGGGGAGTACTAAGATTTAATGCTACGATAATCTACGTATAGATGTTTTACCTCTTTATTTTTGGCGTCTTTTCACATCGTTGATGACCCTTACTCGCCTTGCGGTAATCCTTTTGTACCAAGGATAACAAAATTCCTTACTCGCGAGGGTGACACTTAGTATAACTGGCACATACAGTCCCTTAAGCTTAACTTTGCTCATAATGCTTGCTTTAGGGAAGCGTCTTCCTGAATAACCATTCTCTGAATTTCTCATGAATCTTCTTTTGTTGTCTATTCTGTTATTGCCAAAATGAAATCTTAAATTCTCATGATGTCGATCATTATCAAATCACTCAATCCCTAATTCATGTTTAGTTTACCTTGTTCACCAGTCCATGCTGATTTCTATTACTCCGGGTCTAACTTTTCCTTTTGGTAATCACGTTAGAGTCACGAAATTATTTTTTTCGAAATGAGGACATGACTTTATGGCCTATGTTCTTTTGTTGTCTCAAGGCCTGTCACCTTCCGTCTTTTCCTTCACTTGATTATAGACTATGTAATACTGTCATTTTTTTTATCTACCGTTGTCATCCATGTATCATATCTTACTCCTAATACTTTAATGACTCTCTTCTTATTTTCCGCTAATATTTATGTCTATCACTTTATTCTGAAAACTTTAACAAGACATTCTTTTGCTTTTTGCTCCCCTTTGATCCATCCAGTGGCTCTTCAGGTTGCTTAACGTCCTCCCTCTACTAGGGACGGGAGCCACACTAAGGTAATATTTATCCCTTCAAGGCTTCCAGTGCCTATCTTTGTAGTGCTCATATCTAGCTGTACTGTTTTAGAGTGCACCATCTGGGTGTCTCACAAGGAGATCTATTAGCACCTTTGTAATACCCTTCGAAAATGTCAACTAACTCAAAAAGGATTCATCCATCATTTTGGGTTACTCTAACCCTAGCCAGATCCTGATATCTTGTCCTTCTCTTATACTACTTTTGTTGACCCTCATAGGGCATAACTGGAATGGGTGTGACCAATTGTACATACCTCTGTTACTATTGAAGGTAACTCAAAATGCTTATATTCCTCTGCCTGAATTGTAAATACTGATAATCTTCATTAACTGGGTGCCTCGTACCCTTCCTCATCTTGCTTCTTTTACTTGTTGAAACTTGTATCTATCTTCTAAATCTCTCATTGCCCTTCACCATAAGGGTGGATCGACATTCTTGCCTTAAGGCTCCTTATCAAGAAGCTTACACGTCTTAATACCCACAAGATCTACTGAAGACCTCATATTTACTCATCATAAGCATGATGCAAAAATCGTGTTCCTCTGACTCAACTCTTCCACAGCCGCATTCAATCCCTTACCAACCGTCTTTCTAGATGTAGGCATTGTTGTATTATGAATAAAATAGAATTTAGGAATATGAATTCTTATAAGTGAGCTCTACCACACGATCTAGAGCAAGAAGAAAGAGTGACAATCCTAAATGCTCTGTAGCCTCCTGCTTATAAGTGTGGCGCACGACACACCCATAAACAAGACTCTACTAGACACGGCTTGTAGACTCCCTAGGATAGAACTGCTCTGATACCACTTTTGTCATGACCCAAACCGATGGGCCACAATGGGAACCCGATACCTTACTCAACCGAGTACCTACATAACGTATCTTCGTATCATAATATCATAGGTAAATGAGCCAGAGAGGCTATCGTGATATAAGTAGAATAAAACACGGGGAAATACTCTACATTAGACGACCTAACATGTAATCCGAACTTATACGTCTGGCGTACGAGCCTATATGGCCAAAATAATCATTCGTACACTGAACATAGGCCAACAAGGCCATACAATCTTTCATATACATGACATATGTCTACCAGCCTCTAAGAGTACATAAACGTCATAAGGCCGAGACAGAGCCATGACATACCAATCAATACATGTCTAAATTATACTAACCAAATAAGCAACTCCGGAGCAAATGGAGTGCACCAACATCTTCTGCTGAGCTGATAGCCTACTTGGAGGACACTCGACCTGTCTATCAAGACCTACGGGTATGAAACATAGCGTCCCCAGGCAAAGGGACGTCAATACAAATAATGTACCGAGTATGTAAGACACATAAATAAGTATACAAAAGACATGGAAGAAATATAGAGTAAGTGACTCAACCTGTATGTCTGAATAACTCTTTAAATCATGATATACTTATAGTGTCATGCATATGCGTATGAATGTCATGTCGTGCATAGGTACATGTGTTCATAACATCATCAAGCCTCTGAGGGCATCCCATCATATCATCTCGGCCACTGTGGGGCAAAATCATCAACGTATACCAGCTGATCAGGTGGTGGTGCGTATATAACGCCATAACCTTTTCCCATATCCCATATACATATAATATACATATATACGCGTATATAATATCATCTGGTCATGGGTCAATGTATATGTATAAATGCATGAAATGCATAAGAAATACGTTAATAATATTTTCTTGGAATGTCATAAAAATAATATGCCTTAAGATATACGTTAATAAGATTATACCTCTGATTAATATCATGAAACAAACTTTATCAACTTACGTATTTTCTGAGACCCATGAACAGACGATAGAATAATAATACATATGGGAATACAAGAACATAGACACCTCTAATACTTCTATGAATAGAGTCATTTATGGAAGTTGTGCATTTACTCGTTTCGTTTGTATCGTATAGATCATGCCAAAAGGAAAGAAGGGATAGCCTTAACATACCTGAGCTGATTCTCTTGACAATCTCTCTAACACACGTCTTTTGCGAAGAACACATAATGGCGGATCGAAGTCGGGAAAAATCCGTATGATATTCTCGAAAAAGATTGCACCATACTTCCTTAGAATCGCAAAATCCCACGTTGCTAAATATTAATTAGTCTTGTATGAGATTTGATATTAGCAAATCGTATATACAATTTGTATGAAATTATACACAGTTTTGACAATATACCAGCTCCAACTATTGTCAAATTTGGCTTAACTTTGTGCTAAAATGATGCTTGTAGCTCCTAATCTCAAGGGGGTAAGCAAGCTTTAGCTTGCATGTCTTAAAGTGAAGATTTGTATGCAAATCTCGTTCAGAAGATTAAAGAGGGGTGAATCACTTAATGGACACCTTGCTACATAATACATGAGTCACAAATCACTTAATAGACACCTTTCTACATACTACATGAGTCACTTAATGTAGTTTTATGTGGATTCCACATTTTGTGTCCAATCTTTATCCAAAGACTTCAATTAATCAACCAATAATTATTAATTAACTGGGTAATGTCCCATTACCCAATAATTAACCAATTACTCACATAATTAAGAATTATTTTCACTTACTTAAAATACTACTCACTTCTCACATACCTTATACATCCTACTATCATGGTCATGTGGTACCTTATATGGCATTAGTCCATAATACCGGGTATTTTTGCTCGGGCCATATTTTATCCCAACATGTCAAACTTCGACGAAACTCATTTTCTTTGATTCGCTTACCCTTTCACCTTCACGAATTTACTTATCACTTGTTTGAAATAGCATAATGCTTATAATCTCAAAATAATCGTATTCCCTAACTTACGTGATTAGCTTACGACGAAACTTTAACATACGAAAATGTGGAAGGTAACATCTCATTTCCAATCTTATATCAATTTACTTATGGCGTACTTCCACGTACGAAAACATGGGGTGTAACACTATCAGCTCAACGGAAGATGTTAGTGCAATCCACCTGCTCTGGAGTTGCATGTTTGGTCAGTATAATTTAGATATGTATTGATTGGTATGGCGGGGCTCTGTCCCGATATTTATGACAATTATGTATTCTTAGTGGCTTGTAGAAAGATGTCATGTACGTAAAAGATTATATGGCCTTGTCGGCCTATGTTCAGTGTACGAGTGATTATTTTGGTCTTATAGGCCCGTATGTCTTATGTATAAGTTGGTATTACATATTTGATTCTACTTATCTCACGACAGCCTCTCCGGCTCAGTTATCTATGATAGTATGATACGAAAAGAGATGTTATGATGGTACTCGATTGAGTAAGGTACCGGGTGCCCGTCGCGGCCCATCGGTTTGGGTCGTGACAATTAATTCTCCCAAAATTCTCTCAACACACCATTAGAATTCTCAAATAATTTAAGACAAGGTCGAAGGTGAATGTAGGAGAATCTAGTGTGAAGGAGCTTGGGAACGTCGCAGTTATACCTATCATCTTGTTGTACTGATTCTGGAGATTCGTTGCAGGCAAAAGTTTATCATCATATGAGTATAGCTAATTCTTCGACAAGGTATGTAGGGCTACTTTCTTTCTTGGTATGAGTTAGTGTAATTCTCTCCTTCCTTCTCTATGATCCCTGCATTGTAAGGTTTGGTAGTTCTAAGCCCCTCCCAATGGCGTTGTTTTGTTTTTGTACATTCTTGCCGGTAGCATTCAATTCAAAGTCTATAAAATTCCCAGCTGGTATCCTGAGGTCGGAACACATGATCCATTCAGAGTCTAAACCTAATAACTCTTGAAATTGATTCTGCGTTGCACTTACATGTATGTATATCTATTTTACTTTACCGAGCCGTGCTATAGACGGCCGGGTACGACACCTATTGTGCAACCACCAATCAGTTCGGTAGGAAGAGATACAATGTGATACACTATCAAACCCTCATGTGGTCGGGTACGACTGAGCCCTTGTGTGGCTGTGGATGGAATAATGTGATAAGAGATACTACTAATGTCATGACCCAAACAGATGGGCCGCGACGGGCACCCGATACCTTACTCAACCGACTAACAACGTAACGTATTTTTCTTATTACATCATCATAGGTAAGTGGGCCAGAAGGAGCGTCATGAGATAACCAGAGTAAACATGAGGGAATATCCGACATAGAATGACCCAACTTGATATAGAAACTCATACATGTGACATACTGGCCTATAAGGCCTATGTGATCCATTATATACTTAAAATATAGGCCGACAAGGCCATACAAGTATCTGTATACATGACATCTCTCTACAAGTCTCTAAGAGTACATACTTATCATAAAGGTCGGGACAGGACCCCGTCATACCAAACAATACGCGTCTAAATCATACTGACCAAACAATCAACTCTGGAGCAAATGGAGCGCACCAACATCTTCCGCTGAGCTGATAGCCTACTTGGAGGACTCTCGACTTGTCTATCGGGACCTGCGGGCATGAAACACAGCGTCCCCAGGCAAAATGGACGTCAGTACAAATAATGAACCGAGTATGTAAGGAATGAAAATCAGTAAATAATAGACATGAGAGAAACATGGAGTAAAAGACTCGACAAGTAAGTCTGAATAGCTCTGTGAATCACGTAATACTTATAATTTCATGCATATGCGTATAAATGTCATACCATGCATGGGCACATGCGTTCATAACATCATCAAGTCGTTGAGGGCATCCCATCATATCATCTCGGCTACTGTGGGCAAATCATCAACGTATACCAGTTGATCAGGTGGTGGTGTGTATATAACGCCGTAACCTTTTCCCATATCCCATATACATATATATACATACATATACGCATATATAACGCCATCTGTTTATGGGTTAATGTACATGTATAAATGAATGCAATGCATGAGAAGTACGTCAATAAAATCTCTCGGAACTTCATAAGACCATTATGCCTTTGATTAATTTCATGAAGTAAACTTTTTCGACATACGTATATTTTGAGACCCATGAACAGATGATAAAATAATATGACACATGGGGAATCAAGAATATAAGCATCACTAGCATTTCTATGGATAGAGTCTTTTATGGAAGTTGTGCATTTACTCATTTTGGTTTGTAACATATGGATCATGCCAAAAGGAAAGAAGGGATAGCCTTAACATACCTAAGTCGATTCTCTTGATAATCCCTCTAACACACGTCTTTTGGGAAAACACGTAACGGCGAATCGAAGTAGGGAAAAATCCGTATGATGTTCTTGAGAAAGATTACACCGGGCTCCCTTGGAATTTGCAAATTCACGCTGCTGCAGTTTCATATGAAATAGTTAACCTCCATCCGTTCCTTAGCAAGTCTTAGCATCACTATTTTAATAATGTTGTGAGAGATTAAGTCTTAGCATCACAATTTTAATAAGGTAGGAAGATCTCTTAAAGTTACATGTTGTGCGCCCCAATTTGATAATGACTTGGCCACAAATCTTACCAATTCTTGCCACCTTGAAATGTGACTTAAGAGTCACAAATTGGGCTGCCACATTAAGGCTTTATCCAAATGCCTTAATTAATCACCCACCCACTCTTAATTAACTAGTTAATCTTTCATTAACCAATAATTAACCAATTACCTACATAATTAAGAATGATCTCCTTAAAATACTACTCACTTTTAATACACTTTATACATCTTGCTATCATGGCCATGTGGTACCTTGTATGGTACTAGTCCATAAGTATCGGGTATTATAGCTCGAACCGTATTTTATTTCAAAATGACAAACTTCGACGAAACTCATTTTCTTCGATTTTCTTATTCTCTGACCTTCACGAATTAACTTATAACTTGTTTGAAATAGCATAATACTTATAACCTCCAAATAATCTCATTCATGAGCTTACGTCGATTAACTTACGACGAAACTTTAACGTACGAAAATGCGGGAGGTAACATCTCATTTTCAAGCTTTCATCAATTTATTTTTGTCATACTTTCACGTACGAAAATATGGGGTGTAACATCATTCCCCCCTTTGGAACATTCATCCGCAAATGTTGATTGATGCACTTATTATTCTCATAACCCATAGCTCTTGCGAATACTTTAATACTCTCCTTGCCATCTAGGGAACTGTTCTGTGAATAAGTCCAAAGGCCAGGGCATTCCCCCCTTTAGGCTTCTTTCTCACACCATGACTTGTGGTCCTTCTAATCTCGTAACTGTTGCTACCTTCTATCATGCAGCCGGTTATTCTTCTTTCCTTTTTCCTCGAGTTTTTAGCCAATCTTTAGGCCTCACTTTGTAAACATATATAGAGCTTGACAAGATGTCCCTCTGGGCATCTAGAGGTGTACTGAAGTTTTTCGCTCGGTACTTTGTCGAACTTACGAATATTGCTATATCTTATTTCATAGATCCGTTTATCCATCCATATGACTTTACTGCCACAACTCTTACTTTGATCTATCGTTACTGAGGTTTGCTACCAAACTCCAGGTTACTCTTGTTGCTTATCCTATATGCATAAATCTAAGTCCTTTAATGCTTCTTTACTACTGTTCATCTTAAGAATGATGGTCTAATCTCATCTCATACTTTTGTAACTTTTATCCATCCATTGTTGATTAGCCTTAATGTTAATCTACAATCTACCACTGATAACTTGAAGCTTCTTACGTAATACATTGACACTAGGACTTACATTGCATCGAGGAATATTTGAAGTGATTTTCCTGATCCACCTAGGGGCGATACTATACTTCAATAACCATATTTCATAGCATCCTAATGTGATTCACCTTACGTGGGTATTTTAATCCTGTACTATTCATGAAATCTCCTTTTTTGTTTCTTCAAATCATTACTCAATCGAAGGCCCAAGCGTCATCCTTTATCTATCACAATTACACCTCATTCTATTACTAGGGAAGCATTCCATCTCTTCTAAATGCTATTAGTCTTAGACTCCCTTGAGTTTATTCAGGCTATACTGAGCTTTCGATAACTTAGAGAAACCATTAGCTCTCTTATTTTCATGGGCTTAATCCTGAGGACTTATTCATTCTCGTCACCTTCACACTCGCCTTTTCTTATCCTTACTCCTGTCTTCCTAAAACCTTGTCGCTTTACCATACTTTAGCTTGCGACCTATACATATCTATTTATAATACTCGCAACCTTCCTTCAACTTGCTTGCATCATAGATTTCCTTATGCAATCCTAGAACATCAAGTGAGACATCACATTATCTCTAACTCTTCTTTACTCTCTTAAGTAGGCTTCTCGATACCTAGAAACCATAGGCTACAAGATATTCCACTGACAGCGCCGCTATCATTCCTAGATACTGAATCCCAATGCTTCCATCCCTTCATATGAAGTTATAGATTATTCACATCCTTCTGCACCTAAGTATCTCGTACTTTGTTCACCTTTACCTTACTTACCTTAAAATTTCGCATCACATCTTCTATTTCTTTCATGACCTCCCTTCCATATAGGTATGATTCACATCCACAACTTGAAGCTCTATTATAATACTTGCACCCCTGGCGCATACACAATTCGGTGAGAGCTTCATACTGACTTCTTTTGAGGCCGGTACTCTTCTAACTGGCTTTCTCGTAGAGACGTTATAGAATATGGCTACTATACTATCTCTTTTGTACCTCTGATATAAAGAGTGATTCTATAATGTTCTCAATCATGATGTCTCTAACTTTCTGGGTCCAATAATCAGACTCCTAATTTACTTAGTTAATGTAACTCTTTAGTTTCATCTTCCTTCTGATCGGCCTTTAAGTAGGCTTAAGCTATCTCCCGATTTGTGGCTTCTGGTATTAACTATTACTTTAGCCCTTCATGGACGCTATGGAATATCCATGATACGGTCTTTTAACAATTCAATCCTTCGTCTAACACCTGGAATTAATTCTTTATGTTAACTTATACCAGACTCTTTTACGGCTGTATGATTGTTAACATATATGCTGCATGGAAAATACTCTGAAATCTTAGGTGTATTCATAATGTAATTATCTCTGGATCATTGATCGAATAATTCCTTTTGTTCCTTCTCAACTTTCTTTAATTGCAAGCAATTGCTTTTCCTGGTCGTTCTGCCACTTGTTGCATGAATATTTGGCTTATCTTAGTTCCCACGCATGATGGAGTTGTCGTGCAACTCATATGATCTCGAATATTACTTTTGATTTTTTTTCCCGTTGACTAGCCACGATAGGTGCCACTTTCTCATGGAGTGCATATAATGTTGTAGTGAGACTATTTTTACATGGCCATTTCTTCTTCAAGTTACTATTCTTAATTTAAAGCCCTCTTCCTTATTTCCTTAGCTAGTCTTTCGTTGTAGTACTTAGGGAAGATCCTCTAACTCTTGTAAAGCTGCGAGCTTATTACATCGTGTACTCGACGTAATTTTTGATGTCCTTCCTTGCCTATAATTATCTGTAGTTACTTATCTCCATTCCCTTGTGCTTGTAGGGTACCTTTAACTACCCCAACTTCTATATGAATATTTCTCAAGAATCACGATGCCATATATGCGAGACTGAATTCCCCATGTTGGGGTTCACTATATTTATCTTGCATGATCTTTTGATTTGTCTGTAACCTCTTGTCTAGCCATAACCGGACTCTTCCTGAGTCAACTACTAACTGCTCATTCGTCCATTCTCATATTTGTATTTCGCGTAATCCCTCTTGGGTTATTCCCTTTGTCTTAACTTACGTCTCGCACTGGCTCCTTATTTATCAAAAACATCTCGGGTAGGAACCCTTACTTCCTTTCTTTGACATCATGTTTGCATAATATTCTGGAATCGTAGCATATCGGTAGGATTTGAATCAATGCAATCTCATCCCTTTTCTCATTTTTATCGCATTCTTCCTTTACCATGCCATAGTTACTAGAACCGCTTAATTCTAACTTAATGCCACATCACTCCATATTCCCCCCTTTAGGGGAGTACTAAGATTTAGTGCTACGATGATCTACGTATAGATGTTTTTACCTCTTTATCTTTGGCATCTTTTCACATCATCGATGACCTTTACTTGCCTTGCAGTAATCCTTATGTACCAAACATAACAAAATTCCTTACTCACGAGGAAGACACCTAGTGTAACTGGCACGCACAATCCCTTATGCTTAACTTTGCTCACATTGCTTGCTTTAGGGAAGTGTCTTCCTGAATGACCTTTAAGGGTTATTATTCTGTCGTCCATTCTATTATTTCCGGAATGCAATCTCTGAATCTCCCATGATGCCGACTATTATCAAATCACTCAGTACCTAATTTATGTTAGTTTATCTTGTTCACCAGTCCATACTGATTTCTATTACTCTGGGGTCTAACGTTTCCTTCTGGTAGTCGCGTTGGAGTCACGAACTTATTTCTCGAAATGAAGATATGACTTTATGGCCTATACTCTTTTGTTGTCTCAAGGCCTTTCACCTCTCATCCTTTCCTTCACTTGACTATAGACTATGTAATACTGTCATCTTTTTGATTTACCGTTGTCATCCATGTATCACATCTTACTCATAATGCTTCATTAACTCTCTTCTAACATTTATGTCTATTACTTTATTCAGAAAACTTCAACAAGACATCCTTTCGCTTTTAGCTCCCCTTGCTCCATCCACCGGCTCTTCGGGTTGCCTAACATTCTCTCTCTACTAGGGACGGGAGCCACACTAAGGTAATATTTATCCCTTCTAGGCTTTCAGTGCCTATCTTTCTAAAAACATTTCTGAACATTCTAGTATTCATATCTAGCTGTACTATTCTAGAGTGCACCATCTGGGTGTCTCACAAGGAGATCTATTAGCACGTTTGCAATATCCTTCGGAAATGTTAGCTAACATAACAATCCATCCACCATTTTGGGTTACCCTGACCCCAGCTAGATTCTGATATCCTGCTTTCTCTTATACTACTTCTGTTAGCCCACCATAGGGCATAAATGAAATGGGTGTGATCAATTGTATATACCTCTGTTATTGTTGAAGGTAACTCAAAAGGCTTATATTCCTCTGCCTGAATTGTAAGTACTGATAATCTTCATTAACTGGGCGCCTCACTCCCTTCTTCATCTTACTTCTTTTACTTATTCAAACTTGTATCTATCTTCTGAATCTCTCACTGCCTTTCCACCGTAAGAGTGGATAGATATTCTTGCCTTAGGGATCCTTATCAAGAAGCTTACACATCTTAATACATATATGATCCGCTGAATACCTCATATTTATCCATCATAAGCATGATGCAAAATCGAGTTCCTCTGACTCAACTCTTTCACAGCTATATCTCTTACCAACTGTCTTTCTGGATGTAGGTATCATCTTATTACGAATAAAATAGAATTTAGGAATCTAAATTCTCTTACAAGTGAGTTCTACCACACAATCTAGAGTAAGAAGAAAGAGTGGTAGTCCTAAATGCCCTGTAGCCTCCTATTTATAAGTATGGTGCACAACACACTCATAAACAAGACTCTACTAGACACGGCATGTAGACTCCCTAGGACAGAATTGCTTTGATACCACTTCTGTCACGACTCAAACAGACGGTCCGCGATGGGCACCCGGTACCTTACTCAACCTTGTACCAACGTAACGTATTTTTCTTTTTACATCATCATAGGTAAAGGAGCGTCATGAGATAACTAGAGTAAACATGAGGGAATATCTGACATAGAACGACCCAACCTGATGTAGAAACTCATACCTGTGACATACAGGCCTATGTGATCCAATATATACTTAAAATATAGGCCGACAAGGCCATACAAGTATTCGTATACATGACATCTGTCTACAAGTCTCTAAGAGTACATACTTATTATAAAGGTCGGGACAGGGCCCTACCATACCAAACAATACGCGACTAAATCATACTGACCAAACAAGCAACTCCGGAGCAAATGGAACGCACCAACATCTTCCGCTGAGCTGATAGCCTACTTAGAGGACTCTCGACCTGTCTATCGGAACCTGTGGGCATGAAACACAGCATCCTCAGGTAAAAAGGACGTCAGTACAAATAATGTACCAAGTATGTAAGGAATGAAAATCATTAAATAATAGACGTAAATAATAGACATGAGAGAAACATGGAGTAAAAGACTTGACATGTAAGTCTGAATAACTCTGTGAATCATTTAATACATATAATGTCATGCATATGCGTATAAATGTCATACCATGCATGGGCACATGCGTTCATAACATCATCAAGCCGTTAAGGGCATCCTATCATATCATCTCGGCCACTGTGGGCAAATCATCAACGTATACCAGCTGATCAGGTAGTGGTGCGTATATAACGCCATAACCTTTTTCCATATCCCATATACATATATATACATACATATACGAGTATATCGCACCATCTGGTCATGGGTCAATTTACATGTATAAATGAATGCAATGCATGAGAAGTACGTCAATAAAATCTCTCGGAACTTCATAAGACCATTATGCCTTTGATTAATTTCATGAAGTAAACTTTTTCAACATACGTATATTTTGAGACCCATGAACAGATGATAAAATAATATGACACATGGGGAATCAAGAACATAAGCATCACTAGCATTTCTATGGATAGAGTCATTTATGGAAGTTGTGCATTTATTCGTTTCATTTGTATCGTATGGATCATGCCAAAAGAAAAGAAGGGATAGCCTTAACATACCTGAGCCGATTATCTTGACAATCCCTCTAACACACGTCTTTTGCGAAAATACGTAACGGCTAATCGAAGTAGAGAAAAATCCGTATGATGTTCTTGAGAAAGATTATACCGGGCTCCCTTGGAATTTGCAAATTCACATTGTTGAAGTTTCATACGAAATAGTTGAGCTACATCCGTTCCTTAGCAAGTCTTAGCATTACTCTTTTAATATGGTTTTAAGGTAGGAAGATCTCTTAAAGTTACATGTTGTGGGCCCTTCTTTCATGATGACTTGGCCACAAATCTTACCAATTCTTGCCACCTTGAAATGTGACTTAAGAGTCACAAATTGGGCTGCCATGTTAAGGCTTTATCCAAAAGCCTTAATTAATCACCCACCCACTCTTAATTAACTAGTTAATCTCACATTAACAAATAATTAACCAATTACCCACATAATTAAGAATTATCTTAAATTACTTAAAATACTACTCACTTTTAACACACTTTATACATCTTGCTATTATGTCCATGTAATACCTTATATGGTACTAGTCCATAAATACCAGGTATTATAGCTCGGACCGTATTTTATCTCAAAATGACAAACTTCGACGAAACTCATTTTCTTCGATTTGCTTACTCTCTCACCTTCACGAATTTACTTATCACTTGTTTGAAATAGCATAATACTTATAACCTCCAAATAATCTAATTCCTGAGCTTACGTCGATTAACTTACGACGAAACTTTAAAGTACAAAAATGCGGGACGTAATATCTCATTTCCGAGCTTTCATCGATTTACTTATGGCATACTTTCACGTACAAAAACCTTGGGTGTAACAACTAATCCCTCACGTGTCTAGGTACAACTGAGATCTCTTGAGGCCGGGTATAACCGGGATCTCCTGAGGTCGGGTACGATGTGACGAAAGAAATAAACTTTGCCGAGTCCTCTGCGAGGTCAGGTACGATATTAAGTAATATACCCCAAAGAAGGGCTAAGTAACATTATGTTGCATTTAATGCGCAACCTCCACGATTGGCTCAACCTTGCATAAAGCTTGCGCATTTTCTTAAGTTATAGTTGTTACAGTTTATGCCCCCAGTGGCTTGACATCAGAATTCAAGTTGAAAGCAAGTACCCATATCTTTTATGTTATGCCACTGATTTTACATGCTTTCTTAGCCTTACATACTAAGTATATTTTTGTAATGATGGCCCTTTCTTTTGGGCATTGCGTTCATGCCCACAGGTACAGACAGACCCGGGACGTCCCTCCCCAGTAGGGTGTTTGCTCTAGTTGATTGGATGGTGCACTCCACTACTTCGGAGCAGTTGTTCAGAAGTCATTAGTTATAGAAGAACATGTTCTAGTCATTTTGGGCACGGTGGGGCCCTATCCCGGCCAAGTCGCGTATATGTATATTTATTTTGGCACTCTTAGAGGCTTGCAGACTAGGGTTCAGATGAATTTAAAAGAATGGGTTATAATCACGTTGGGCACGGTAACGAATGTGTATAAAATGTAAATGTTTCTTTTGCAAATAAGTTGTGCATATTATAGATTTCCTACATTACTACTTGGAGGCCTCGTAGGCCGAAACTCTAGAGTTGAGGAAGGATAAGATTGGACGTCGGTTCGTACAAGCCTTCAGGTGTCGTGTGCTGGTCGCACCTCCCAAGGTTGGGGTGTGACACGACCCAGACTCCCACTGGAGCCGTTACGGTGCCTAACACTACTTGCTAGGTAAGCCAACAGTTTTACAATAACAATGTACTCAATAAATAGAACTTAATAATCTCAACAGCGGAAATATCAAGTAATATCGGAGAAAACAACGATAACACAACTACAACTATCCCAAATATCTAGTGTCAACGAGTACATGAGTACTACAAAATCTCAAAATACATGGCCAAATCCTCACTACAATTGTCTGAACAATAGAAAAGTAATAATATAAATTAATGAAAAAGGACTTCAAGGTTTGCGAATGACATAAAAGCTACCTCGTAGTCTCCACATGCCGGTACAGGTATGAGCTCTAGCAATCACCACTCTTCAGCAACCAACATCTGCACACAAGGTGCAGAAGTGTAGTATGAGTACAACCGACGCCATGTACTCAATAAGTAACAAACCTAGCCTTGTGCTAAAAGCTGTTACAAGCTCGGAAGAAAGTCAGGGTCCAACAAAAATAATCAATAACAACTCATAACATAACGAAGAACGTAAAAGCAAATAACTCAAAATATATCATATTCAACTTGTTCACAATTACGAAAAATTAGATATGCTTTCCAAGTATAACGATCAAAGGCCAATATAGATAAGACATTTCATTTACCAGCTAGCTTGAGGAAAAGACATTTGTGTACCTACATGTCAAATGTACATGTCAAGTCAATAACATCATAGTGAAATCATCAAGTACACTCACTCTCAGCACACTTACGGTGCCTATCACAAATGCCCCTCCCCATCATACACAACCACACTAAGCGCTGAACGGGTGCTTGGCACAAAATTCCCCTCACCAAAGCACATACATCTCTGTGCCTGCGCTTACTGTAATATCATACTTCGGAGGGGTGGATCCTGTCCTAAGAGCTAATCAATAAATAATATAATTGTTGCAGTGTGCAACTCGATCCAAATATAAATCTGTTGCGGCATGCAACCCGATCCAAATATCAATCTGTTGCGGCGTGAAACCCGATCCAAATATCAATCTGTTTTAGTGTGAAATCCGATCCAAATATCAATCCATTTTGGCGTGCAAGCCGATACAAATATAAGTCACAACACGGCTCTGTGGCCCACATCAATCATCAACTGCTCAAGTCTCAATGGCTTACATCTCATAGAACTTAGCCTAAACAGTATCACATATAGAAGGCAGCAACAACATGTGATATAACAAACAAATAATATACAGAGACTGAGATATAACATGCGGATGAGGAATTATGACTAAGAATATGACTACAATTAAGGCAAACAGCAAGGATAGTCCTATCATGTCTCAAACAAATAAATACATAGCCTAGACTTGGTTTTTAACATGAATCATAGCTCAGATGATAATACAAGTAGAGAAAATACGAATATAACGAGGCATGAAAGCACCCAAGTCTTATAGCAGCCTAGAGTCTACCTGGATCATGAATACCCCAATGTATGCACAAGCGCCCGTCACCTAGCATGTGTGCCACCCCCAAAACATCTCATGTATCATAGTCTACATGGATAATTACCATCAAACCAAGTTTAAATATGTTACTTACCTCAAAATATGGGAATCAATACTCCAAAAAGCCTTTCCCATGTGAATCGGCCTCCGAGCGACTCAAATCTACTCAAAACAACTTAATATCATCAATAGGAAATAACCCCAAATAATAAGCTAAGATCTTGATTCCAATAGGCAATGTCAACCCAAGGCCCGCACCCCAGAACACGTCAAAGCTTACAAATCCCAAACATCCATTCCTATACAAGTCCAAATATATCTATTTCACCCAAATCCAACCTCAAATCGACCCTCAAATCATCAATTTTCACTCTCCAAAACCATAGTAAAAAATCCCCAATTCCATCATTAATTCACATAAACTAGATGTAAAAATCCATGGGTAATCAATAACTAACATCAAAATTAAGTAAACTTCACTTAGCTCTTCAATTGTAGTGAAAAAACTCCCAAAAATCGCCTCCAGTCGAGCGCAGTGATTCTGCATATGCAGTCACTTAACCACTTATGTGGTGTCGCTTCTGCGATAAAAAGACTGCATCTCCAATCCCCTCTCAGCAACTAGCATTTTTGCGCCTCGCACAGCTTCTGCATTCTCCCATCACAAGTGCGGTCTTGCTTTGGCACCATTAATTTCGCATATGCGGTGGCAGCTCCTCCAACCCACTCTCGTATCTGCTCCCTCAGGGCCTCATCTACAACCAGTCTTCTGCAGATGCAAAAGCATCAGACTCAGCAAAACTTCAGCAATGCACCACAATCTAAAACAAGTCGAAACATACCCGAGGCCCCCGGTACCTCGTCCAATCATACCTCTCAGTCCCAAAACATAACACAGACCTACTCGAGGCCTCATATTAGACAAAACAATATCGAAACTACGAATCACACCTCAATTCAAGCCTAATGAACTAATGAACTTTGAACTTCCAAAAGTCATGCCGAACCATATCAAATCAACTTGGAATGACTTCAAAACTTTCATACAAGTCCTAAATGACATAACGAACCTATTCCAACTCTCGAAACTACAATCCAAACCTGATTTCAATAATGCCAACTCCCGGTCCAACCTATCAACCTTCCAAACCTTCAACTTTCCAACTTTCGCCAATTCAAGCCAAAATAACCTAGGAACCTCCAAATAAAAATCTGGACATATTCCTAAGCCTAAAATCATCAGAATAACCTATAGGAACCATCAAAATACCATTCCGGGTTCGTCTACATAAATGTCAAAATCTGGTCAACTCTTTCAAGTAAAGCCTTCAATTAAGGGACTAAGTGTCCCAATTCGATCCAAAATATCCTCGAACCCATACCAACCACCCCGGCAATTCTTGTATCCACAATTTAAAAATTTTAAAGCATCAAATTATAGAAATGAGGGTAACATACTCAAAAAGACCGATGGGGTCATCATATTCTCCCCTTTTACATAGATGTTCATCCTCGAACGGGTCTAGAATCATAATTGAGATCTCAAAAAGTTATGGAAATTTTCTCCGCATCTCCTGCCCGGTCTCCTATGTCGCCACTTCGACCGGCTGACCTCTCCAATGGACCTTCACCGAAGCTATCTTTTCTGACCTCAAATTTCGAACCTGCAGGTCCAAAATGGCCATCGGCTCCACATCATAAGTCAAATCCCCGTATAGTTGCACTGTGCTAAAGCCACAACATGTGACGGGTCCCTATAATACTTCTGAAGCATAGAAACATGAAACACTGGGTGAAACCTTGATAGACTAGGTGGAAAGGCAAGTCTGTAGGCCACCTCTCTAACTCTCCGAAGCACCTCAAGAGGACCAATATACCTAGGGCTCAACTTGCCCTTCTTCCCAAACCTTATCACACCCTTTATGGGTGAAACTCTGAGTAGAACCTTCTCACCCACCTTATATTTTACACCCCATAATTTTGTTCGTGAAAGTTTGCCAGAAGTAAATTGATGAAAGCTCAGAAATGAGATGTTACATCCCGTATTTTTTTACGTTAAAGTTTCATCGTAAGTTAATCGATGTAAGCTCGGGAATGAGATTATTTTGAGTTTATAAGTATTATGCTCTTTCAAACAAGTGATGAGTAAATTCGTGAAGGTGAGAGGGTAAGCAAATTGAAGAAAATGAGTTTCGTCGAAGTTTGGTAATTTGGGGATAAAATAAAATAGATGTAAAAATTTATGGGTAATCAATATCTAACATCAAAATTAAGTAAACTTCACTTACCTCTTCAATTGTAGTGAAAAGACTCCCAAAAATCGTCTCCATCCGAGCGCCACAACTCAAAATAATGAAAAATGACCAAACCCTTCAAAATAAAATTCTGCCCAGTGATTCCGCATATGTAGTCACTTAACCACTTCTGTGGTGCCTCTTCTGCAATAAAAGGACCACATCTGCGATCCCCTCTTAGCACCTACTATGTTTAAACCTCGCACAGCTTCTGCGGTCTCCCATCGCAAGTGCGGTCTTGCTTTGGAGCATTTAGTTTCGCATATGCGGTAATAGCTCCTCCATCCCACTCTCGTATCTGTGCCCTTAGGGCCTCATCTGCAACCAGTCTTCTGCAGATGCAAAAGCATCAGACTTATCAAAACATCAACAATGCAACACAATCTAAAATAAGTCGAAACATACCCAAGGTCGTCGGTACCTCGTCTAATCATACCTGCTAGTCCCAAAACATTACACATACCTACTCGAGGCCTCAAATCAGACAAAACAACATCGAAACTACGAATCACACCTCAATTCAAGCCTAATGAACTAATGAACTTAGAACTTCCAAAACTCATGTAGAACCATATCAAAACAACTCGGAATGACTTCAAAATTTTCATACAAGTCCCAAATGATATAACCGACCTATTCCAACTCTCGAAACTACAATCCAAACCTAATATCAACAATGCCAACTCCCGGTCCAACCTATCAACCTTTCAAACCTTCAACTTTCCAACTTTCGCCAATTCAAGCCAAAATAACCTAGGTACCTCCAAATCAAAATCTGGACATATGCCTAAGTGCAAAATCACCAGAATAACCTATAAGAACCATCAAAATACCATTCCGGGTTCGTCTACATAAATGTAAAACTCTGGTCAATTCTTTCAAGTAAAGCCTTCAATTAAGGGACTAAGTATCCCAATTCGATCCAAAATATCCTCGAACCCAAACCAACCACCTCGGCAATTCTGGTATCCACACTTTAACAATTTTAAAGCATAAAATTATAGAAATAAGGGTAACGTACTTAAAACGACCGATGGGGTCGTCATATTCTCCCCTCTCAAATAGACGTTCATCCTTGAACGGGTCTAGAATCATACTTGGGATCTCAAAAAGTTGTGGAAATCTGCTCCGCATCTCCTACCTAGTCTCCAATGTTGCCTCCTCGACCGACTGACCTCTCTAATGAACCTTCACCGAAGCTATCTTCTCTGACCTTAACTTTCGAACCTGTAGGTCCAAACTGGCTATCGGCTCCACATCATAAGTCAAATTCCCTTATAGTTGCACTGTGCTAAAGTCCACAACATCTGACGGGTCCCTATAATACTTTTGAAGCATGGAAACATGAAACACTGTGTGAAACCTTGATAGACTAGGTGGCAAGGCAAGTCTGTAGGCCACCTCTCTAACTCTCTGAAGCACTTCAAGAGGACCAATATACCCAAGGCTCTACTTGCCCTTCTTCCCAAACCTCATCACACCCTTTTGGGTGAAACTCTTAGTAGAACCTTGTCACCCACCATATATGTTACACCCCATATTTTTGTACGTGAAAGTATGCCAGAAGTAAATTGATGAAAGCTCGAAAATGAGATGTTACATCCCGCATTTTTATACGTTAAAGTTTCGTCATAAATTAATCGACGTAAGCTCGGGAATGAGATTATTTTTAGGTTATAAGTATTATGCTCTTTCAAACAAGTAATGAGTAAATTCGTGAAGGTGAGAGGGTAAGCAAATCGAAGAAAATGAGTTTCGTCGAAGTTTGGTAATTTGGGGATAAAATACCGTCCAAGCTATAATACTCCATATTTATGGAGTAGTGCCATACAAGATACCACATGACCATGATAGTAAGGTGTATAAAGTTTGTTAAAAGTGAGTAGTATTTTAAGTAATTTGAAATAATTCTTAATTATGTAGATATTTGGTTAATTTTAGATTTTTGGGTGGAAGATTAACAATGTAATTAAGGAATTGTGGATATTTATTGGGAACCCCCCTCCCCCCAAACGTGGCAGCAAGATTTGGCCAAATTAGTGACTCTTAAGTTATATGGTAATGTGGCACATTTGGAGGAATTTTTGTGGCTTAGTCATCACAAGTGGGGCCCACACCCACTAATAAAAAGTCTTCTCTAAAATCACCAAATGAAGATGGTCATACTTACTAACGGATGGAAATGCTTCGGCAAAGATCATATTTTCAATAGCAATGTGATTTGCTTCAAGAATATCATATGGATTTTTCCCTACTTCGATCCTCCATTACGTGTTTTGTCGTAATTAACGTGTGTTAAAAGAATTTTCAAGAGAATCGGTTCAGGTATGTTAAGGCTATCCATTCTTTCTTTTTGGCATGATCCATACGATACAAACGAAATGACCAAATGTACAACTTCAATAAATGACTCTATTCATAGAAATACTAGAGGTTCCTATGTTCTTGATTCCCCATATGTCTTATTATTCAATCGTCTGTTTGTGACAACCCGACCGGTCATCTTGAGAGTTATAGCCCCGATCCCCTATTAACTGCTTCTCCCATATTTATTTCTACTATTTTGACTTGCTAGAAGGTTTTGTTTTGGGTTTTTGGAGTGTTTTGGGACACTTAGTCCCTAAATGGAGGTTTAAGCCTTAGGATTGGTACCGTAGTCGAAACTGTGAGAAGACGACTTCAGAATGGAATTATGTCAATTCCGTTTGCTTCGTTGTGTGATTTTGGGCTCAGGGGCGTGTCCGGATTGTGTTTTGGAGGTCCGTAGCTCATTTAGGCTTGAAATGACGAAAGTCGAATTTTTGGATTTTTGGCCCGGTGATGGAATTTTTTATATTGGGGTCGGATTCTGATTCAGGAACTTGGAGTAGGTTTGTACTGTTGAATATGACTTGTGTGCAAAATGTTAGGTCAATCGGACGTGGTTTGGTTGGTTTCGGCATCGGTTGTCGAATTTTGAAGTTTCAAGTTCTTTAAGTTTGAATTGGAGGGTGATTCATGATTTTAGCATTGTTTGATGTGATTTGAGGGCTCGACTAAGTTCGTATGGTGTTTTAGGATTGGTTGGTATATTTGTTTAAGGTCCCGGGGGTCTCGGGTGTGTTTCGGATGCTTAACGGATGAATTTTGGACTTAGAGAAGTTGCTGAGTTTTTGTTGGTTCTGGTGTTTCGCACCTGCGGTGGGGAGACCGCATGTGCGGGCTCGCACGTGCGGAGGAACAGGCGTAGATTTGGAATTAGGAAGGTTGACCAGGGGTCACAGGTGTGAGGAATTTCCGCATCTGCGATGCCCGCAGATGCGCCCAAGGATTCGCAGGCGCGGAGGAAGACCGCAGAAGCAGATGGTGTTCCGCAGGCACGCATGCGCAGGTGCGACTCCCACTGCTGCAGATGCAGACCCAGCCATCATAAGTGATTTCCGCACATGCGAGGGATTTTCCACTGATGCGGCGTCGTAGGTGCGACCCATGGCCTGCAAGTGCGAAGATCGCTGGGCAGAAAAGGGGCAGAATCGAGGGTTGAGGTTCATATTCACAAATTTGATTTCTGAACTCAGGAGAAGGCGATTTCTTGAGGGATTTTCAGAGAAAGCTTTGGGGTAACGATTCCTAACTTGTTTTTGGTTGTATTTTATTAATCTATGATCGTTTGTTCTATTTAATTAAGGAATTTGAGTGAGAAAGTTGGGAGAATAGGGAAAAACAATTCCCCAACCAAATTTCTGGGTGTTGAGATGGATTTAGACATCGGAGTTGGATAATTTTTGTACGAGTGTTCTCGTGAGCGAATGTTTGTTCTTAATTGGTAACTTTTACTCCATTTTGAGACGTGGGCCCGGGGAGGCTTTTTGAGCGATTTTTCAATTTCTTGCATTAGCTTTGATTTCATTAGTTAGATTAGTTTTCTATAGTTATATTTATGCTATGTAATTGATTTTTGATAGATTTGGGCCACGCGGAGCAGGATATTCGTGGAAAAGGCATTGTGATTGATTGATTGAGCTTGGTTCGAGGTAAGTGGCTTGCTTAACCTTGTGTGGGGGAACTCCCCTTAGGATTTGGCACTGTTTGATATATGAGTGTCGTGTACGTGAGGTGACGAGTTCGTACACGCTTTATTTGTTGTAAAACTCCGTTTTTCACTAAGTCATAACTTGTTTTCTCCTTATTTGAAACACACTAGCATATGTAACTATTCTGCTTAGACTAGAATAGCATGCCTACTTGTTTAACTGCCTATTTGAACTCTGTGCAGCATGTTTAGTGAAATTTTCTGCTTTCCTTGACTTGAACTTAGTCTAAACTGTAGCATTTCTTGCTGTAATTGTTATTTCGGTTGGTTGCGCAGCATATTTATTTTGGGACTATGGAGCGATATTCCGGGAGATCCCCCTTTACTGCATATTTACTTTGGGACTACAGAACGATATTCCGGGAGATCCCCCTATTTTGCATATTTATTTTGGGACTACGGAACGGTATTCCGGGAGATCCCCTTAAACATATACGTTTGGGACTACGAGACGGTATCTCGGGAGATCCCCTCTTGTTATCACTGTGTTCTGAGCTATTCTCTTTCATTGAATCTATTCCTGTTAGATTTCTGTATTTATTTTACTACGATATTTCATTCTATCTTATTTTATTATATTTATACCAGTACGGCCCTGACCTGATCTCGTCACTACTCGACCGAGGTTAGACTTGGTACTTAATAGGTACCGTTGTGGTGTACTCACGCCTTTTCCTGCACATGTTTTTGTGTGCAGATCTAGATTCATCCTACGAGCCTCATCACTAGTTGCAGTCACTGCTGCTTATTGGAGACTTCAAGGTACATCTGCTCGCGCCCGCAGATCCTTGGAGTCCTCCTCTATCCCCCTATGTTCATTTTTTCCTTCTTTATGTAGAAATGATGTATAGAATGGTTAAGGCTTCTTAGTATCTTGTAACTTACGGTATTCCGGGTTTTGGGAATTATTTTGTACATTTTCAGAGGTGATAATTATATATGCCGAGTGGCATTCAGTTGCATATTAGATATTTGTTACTGTTAGTAGTTAATGTTTGTGCTTTTGTTTCATTTCCGCAAAGTGTTAGGTTTACCTCGTCGTAGAGACTAGGTGCCATCACGGCAGTTCACGGAGGGAGAAATTGTATCGTGACAAGTTGGTATAAGAGCTCTACGTTCATAGGAGTCGTGAGTCACAAGCCGGTTTATATAGTCTCACGGATCGGTACGGAGACATCTGAGTATCTTCGGGAGGCTATGGAACTGTTAGGAATAAACATACTTCTTTTGATTCTTTGTCGTGCGAGTTATTGGCGCATCAAATTCTAAAAATTTTGTATTCTATTCTTTCTCACAGATGGTGAGGACCCGTACCGGAGGATCTGATGACCAGGCACCCGCGCTCCCTGCTAGAGCCGCCAGAGGCCGGGGCCGGGGGTAGATTACAACCATGCAGTGCAGCCAGAGCACCCGCGCGAGCTGCGATAGAGGAGCCCCCTGCAGTTCCAGCTAGAGGGCAGGCACCAGAGGTTCCTATTGCTGCACCAGCCCTCTAGGAGACTCTAGCCCAGTTCATGAGCATGTTTAGCACCTTAGCTTAGGCTGGATTGATTCCGTTAGCTCCCGCCACATCTCGGGATGAGGGAGGGGCACAGACTTCCACAGCCCACACTCTTGAGCAGAGGGTCCAGGTTGATCAGGCCCCAAAGTTCATTCCTATGCTGCCAGTTGCCCCGATTCAGCATGAGACTAGGACAGCCGCTTCTGAGGTAGAGCAGCTCAAACTTGAGTGGTAGTAGAAGTACCACCCTCCTACCTTCAGCGGATTAGCAACAGATGATGCTCAGGGTTTTCTGGAGGAGTGTCATTGTATTCTCCGTGCTATGGGCGTAGCGGAGATGAGTGAGGTTTCTTTTACCACTTTCCATCTTAGAAGAGTAGCCTATCAGTGGTGGCGTGCTTATGAGTTGAGTAGTCCAGATGAGGCAGTTTCACTTACATAGACTCAGTTCTCAGACATGTTTTTGAGAGAGTATGTCCCTCAGAGCCTTAGAGACTCATGGCGTGCGGAGTTTGAGCAGCTGCGCCAGGGTGCTATGACGGTGTCAGAGTATGTATTCCGCTTTAGTGATTTGACCCGACATGCACCGGCCTTGGTTGCCATAGTTCGAGAGAGGGTTCGACGATTTATTGAGGGGCTCTACCCCAGTATCAGGATTAGTATGGTCAGGGAGCTGGAGATGGATATTCCTTACCAGTAGGTTGTAAGCATTGCTAGGAGATTGGAGGGCATGCTTGCCCGGGACTGAGAGGAGAGAGAGGCCAAGAGGTCTCGAGAGACTGGTTCTTATTCTGGAGCTCGTGCCCCAGCAGCCCTCCATGGTAGGGGTTATATGGGTCGCCTTGTTCATTCAGCTCTTCCAGCTGTCAGTGGTGTTCCAGCCCCTTCTAGGCCCTAGGAGCCTTATTATGCACCGCCAGTATCTAGTGTGCCTCCTGCTCGGGGTGCCTTTAGCAACGAGTCCAGCAGACCTGGCCCGAGTCAGTCGCAACAGCCACACCCTCCACAGACTTCTCAGCCACCACGTGCTCCACCGGGTTCTCAGGCCATGATTCCAGCACCAGCCACCGCCCCACCTACTCAGCCAACTCGAGGTGGAGGTCGGGGAGGTCGAGGTAGCCCTAGAGGGGGATGCCAGGCTAGGTATTATGCTCTTCCGGCTCGTACAGAGGCAGTTGCTTCCGACTCTGTCATTACAGGTATTGTTCCATTCTATCATAGAGATGTGTCGGTATTATTTGACCCATGCTCTACGTATTCATATGTGTCCTCTTATTTTGCCCCACATTTGGGCGTATCTCGGGATTCTTTGAGTTCCCCTGTTTATGTGTCTACTCCTGTGGGAGATTCTCTTATTGTGGACCGCGTATATCGGTCGTGTTTGATTGCTTTTGAGACCAGAGCCAACTTTTTATTACTCACCATGGTAGATTTTGATGTTATCTTGGGCATGGACTAGTTGTTACCCCATTATGCTATTCTTGATTGTCACGCTAAGACTGTGATGCTGGCTATGCTAGGCTTACCGCGATTAGTGTGGAGAGGTACCTTAGAGTATACTAGCAGCCGAGTTATTTCATTTCTTAAAGCTCAACGAATGGTTGAGAAGGGGTGTGACGCGTATCTAGCTTATGTGAGAGATGTCAGTATTGATACCCCTACAGTCGAGTCAGTTCCAATAGTGAGGGACTATCCAGATGTGTTCCCAGCTGAACTTTCGGGCATGCTGCCCGACAGAGATATTGATTTCGGCATTGATTTGTTGCCGGGCACCCAGCCCATCTCTATTCCTCCATACCGTATGGCTCCTCATGAGTTGAAGGAGTTGAAGGAGCAGTTGCAGGAGTTGCTTGATAAGGGCTTCATTCGGCCCAGTGTGTCACCTTGGGGTGCTCCTATCTTGTTTGTGAAGAAAAAGTATGGGTCTATGCGTATGTGTAATTATTATCGCCAGTTGAACAAAGTCATAGTGAAGAATAAGTATCCCTTGCCTCGTATTGATGACCTATTTGATCAGCTACAAGGCGCCAAAGTATTTTCCAAGATTGACTTGCATTTAGGTTATCATCAGTTGAAAATTCGGGAGTCAGATATCCCGAAGACTGCCTTTAGGACTTGGTATGGCATTTACAAGTTCCTTGTGATGTCATTTGGGCTGACCAATGCCCCGACAGCCTTTATAACTTGATGCACAGTGTGTTCCGGCCCTATATTGATTCTTCCGTCATCATATTCATTGATGACATTCTATTGTATTCCCGGACTCAGGAGGATCATGAGCAGCACCTGAGGATAGTGCTTTAGGCTTTGAGAGAAAAGAAGTTGTATGCAAAGTTCTCAAAATGTGAGTTTTGGTTAGATTCCATGGCATTTTTGGGTCATATTGTGTCGAGTGAGGGGATCAAGGTGGATCCAAAGAAGGTGGAAGCAGTGCAGAGTTGGCCCAGACCGTCCTCAGCTACAGAGATCTGGAGTTTTCTCGGGTTGGCGGGGTATTACCGTCGGTTATTTGAGGGATTTTCTTCTATTGCAGCACCTATGACTAGGCTGACCCAAAAGGGTGCACCGTTCGGGTGGACAAAGGAGTGTGAGGAGAGCTTTCAGAAGCTCAAGACAGCTTTGACTACAGCCCCAGTATTGGTATTGCCTTCAGGTTCGGGGTCTTATACAGTTTATTATGATGAGTCGTGAGTTGGCCTCGTCGTGGTGTTGATGCAGGACCGTATGGTGATTGCCTACGCATCCACACAGCTGAACGTGCATGAAAAGAACTATCATGTCCACGACCTTGAGCTAGCAGCTATTTTTCATGCCTTGCAGATTTGGAGGCACTATTTGTACGGCGTTCCTTGTGAAATATACACTGATCACCGGAGTTTGCAACATCTGTTCAAGAAGAAGGATCTTAATTTGCGTCAGAGGAGGTTGTTAGAGTTGCTTAAGGATTATGACATTACCATTTTTTACCATCCTGGGAAGGCCAATATGGTGGCCGATGCTTTTAGTCATCGGGCAGAGAGTTTGGGAAGTCTAGCATATCTACCACAGCAGAGAGGCCTATGGCATTGGATTTTCAGGCCTTAGCCAGCCAGTTTGTGAGATTGGTTATTTCTGAGCCGAGTCAAGTATTGGCTTGTGTGGTCTCCCGGTCTTCTCTTTATGATCGTATCAGAGAGCATCAGTATGATGACCCCCATCTGCTTGTCCTTAAGGACACGGTCCAGCACGGTGATGCTAAGGAGGTCACTATTGGGGAAGATGATGCATTGAAGATGCAGGGCAGGTTATGTGTGTCCAATGTGGACAGTTTGCGTAAGTTGATTCTCTAGGAGGCTCACATATCGTGGTACTCCATTTATCCGGGTGTCGCGAAGATGTATCAGGACCTAAGGCAGCATTATTGGTGGAGGAGGATGAAGAAGGTCATAGTAGAGTATGTGGCTAGATGTCTAAATTGCCAGGAGGTGAAGTATGAGCATCAGTAACCGGGTGGGTTGCTTCAGAAGATGGAGATTCCGGAGTGGAAATGGGAGCGGATCACTATGGACTTCGTTGTTGGACTCCGGACTCAGCGAAAGTTTGATGCAGTTTGGGTGATTGTGGATAGGCTGACCAAGTCAGCTCATTTCATTCCTGTGATGACTATCTATTCTTTCGAGCAGCGGGCTCGAATTTACATTCGTGAGATTATCAGACTTCATGGCGTACCGGAATCTATCATCTCTGACCGGGGCACGCAGTTTACATCGCCGTTCTAGAGAGCCGTACTGCAGGAGTTGGGTACTCGAGTGGAGTTAAGCACAACTTTTCACCCTCAGACAGAAGGGCAGTCCGAGCGCACTATTCAGATTCTTGAGGATATGCTCCGTGCGTGTATGATGGAGTTTGGAGTTTCTTGGGATCAGTTCTTGCCACTTGCGAAGTTTGCCTACAACAACGGTTATCAGTCTAGCATTCAGATGGCACCGTATGAGGCTCTGTATAGTAGGCGGTGTCGGTCCTCAGTGGGTTAGTTCAAGCCGGGCGAGGCTAGATTATTGGGTACGGACTTGGTTCAGGATGCCTTGGAGAAGGTGAAGGTGATTCAGGACAAACTTCACACAGCCCAGTCCAGACAGAAGAGCTATGTGGACCAGAAGTTTCGCGATGTTGCATTCATGGTTAGAGAGCGGGTCCTGCTTCGGGTTTCGCCTATAAAGGGCGTTATGAGGTTCGAAAAGGGGGGCAAGATGAGCCCAAGGTTTATTGGCCCCTTTGAGGTTTTGTGGCGAGTTGGGAGGTTGCTTATGAGCTTGCCTTACCTCCCAGCCTAGCAGGAGTTCATCCGGTATTTCATGTTTCGATGCTCCGGAGGTATCACGGCGATCCGTCTCATGTGCTGGATTTCAGCTCAGTCCAGATAGACAAGGATCTATCCTACGTTGAGGAGCCATTGGCTATTTTGGACTGGCAGGTTCGGAAGCTAAGGTCAAAGAACATTGCATCAGTAAAGGTTTAGTGACATGGCCAGCCAGTCTAAGAGGCGACTTGGGAGACCGAGCAGGATATGCGCAGCCGTTATCCTCATCTTTTCACTGCTTTAGGTATGTCTCTATACTCGTTTGAGGACGAAAGATTATTTTAAGAGGGGGAAGATGTGACGACCCAGCCGGTCGTCTTGAGAGTTATAGCCCCAATCCCTTATTAACTGCTTCTCCCATATCTATTTCTGCTATTGTGACTTGCCAGGAGGTTTCAGTTTGGGAGTTTTGGAGTGTTTTGGGACACTTAGTCCCTAAATGGAGGTTTAAGCCTTAGGACTGGCACCACAGTCAGAACTGAGTGAAGATGACTCCGGAATGGCATTCCATCGATTCCGTTAGCTTCGTTGTGTGATTTTGGGCTTAGAGGCGTGTTCAGATTGAGTTTTGGAGGTCCAAAGCTCAATTAGGCTTGAAATAGCGAAAGTCGAATTTTTGGAGTTTTGGGCCGGTAGTGGAATCTTTGATATCGTGGTCAGATTCCGATTCCAGAAGTTGGAGTAAGTCCATAGTGTTGAATATGACTTGTGTGCAAAATTTGAGGTCAATCGGACGTGGTTTGATTGGTTTCCGCATCGGTTGACAAATTTGGAAGTTTCAAGTTCTTTAAGTTTGAATTGGAGGGTGATTCGTGATTTTAGCGTTGTTTGATGTGATTTGAGGGCTCGAATAAGTTCGTATGGTATTTTAGGATTGGTTAGTATGTTTGGTTAAGGTCTCGGGGGTCTCGGGTGTGTTTCGGATGCTTAACGGATGAATTTTGGACTTAGGGAAGTTGCTGAGTTTTTGCTGGTTCTGGTGTTTCGCACCTGCAGGGGGGATGGGAGACCGCAGGTGCGGGCTCGCACATGTGGAGGAACAGGCACAAATGCGGAATTTGGAGGCTTGACCAAGGGTCGCAGGTGCGAGGAATTTCTGCATCTGCGATGCCCGCAGATGCACCCAAGGATTCGCAGGCGCGGAGGAAGATCGCAGAAGCGGATGGTGTTCCGCAGGAGCGCACGCGCAGGTGCGGCCCCCACTGCCGCAGATGCGGACCCAGCCATCATAAGTGATTTTCGCATCTGCGAGGGATTTTCAGCAGATGCGGCATCGCAGGTGTGGCCCATGGCCCGTAAGGGCGAAGATCGCTGGGCAGAAAAAGGGGAGAATCGAGGGTTGAGGTTCATATTCACAAATTTGATTTTTGAGCTCGGAAAAAGGCGATTTCTTGAAGGATTTTCAGAGAAAGCTTTAAGGTAAGGATTCCTAACTTGTTTTTGGTTGTATTTCATTAATCTATGGTCGTTTTCTCCATTGAATTAAGGAATTTGAGTGAGCAAGTTGGGAGAATGGGGGGAAAACATTCCCCAACCGAATTTCTGAGTATTGAGTGGGATTTAGACATCGGATTTGGATAACTTTGGTACGAGTGATCTCGTGAGAGAATGTGTGTTCTTAATTGGTAACTATTACCCGATTCCTAGATGTGGGCCCCGGGGAGGCTTTTAGAGCGATTTTTCAATTTCTTGCGTTAGCTTTGATTTCATTAAATAGATTAGTTTTTTGTAGTTATATTTATGCTATGTAATTAATTTTGGCTAGATTTGGGCCACTCGGAGCCGGATATTCGTGGGAAAGGCATTGTGACTGATTGATTGAGCTTGGTTCGAGGTAAGTGTCACGACCCAAATCAGAGGGCCACAACTGGCACCCGGTGCCTACTCAACCGAGCGCCACGTACCTTATCTTTTTTTTCCTATAAGACTCGTCACGGGCCATGATAGGCCACATCTATATATGCAATTAACAATATTAGAACTTAACTCACATAACTAATTCAAAAGGTTTTATATAGATACTTAGGGGCCGACAAGGCCGTTGACATGTCATACGTAAAGCTATACACAAGACACTGTCTGCAAAACCTCTAAGAAACCATGACCATAACATATAAGTCGGGACAGGGTCCCTGACATCCTCATAAAACAAAGTAGCATATATAGAACGTGACTCGGCAATACTCCAGGAAGATATGGAACTTACCAACCAAAAGCTGATATTTGGAGGCAGCTTACAATGGATGGTCCTCACCTCGCCTATCTACACCTCCGTAGCATGAAACACAACGCCCCAGAGAAAGGGGCGTCAGTACGAAGAATGTACCGAGTATGTAAGGCAACAATGAAACATAATAATAATAAGATACTATCTCGGGGAGAGATAAGAGTCAACTCATAACTTCTGACTTGCCGCTGAGGGCCGTAACATATAGAATAAAACCCATCTCGTATATATAAATAAAACTACAATATAATAGTTCTAGTTATCTCATTTTCCTGACGTTAACTGCCCAACTGATCAGTGATAACTGCCCGAATGGCCGTAACGTGGTGGTAAATGCATGACTGTCCGACCGACCGTAACTCGGTGGTAAATGCATAACTGCCCAACCAGTGGTAAATAATAATACATAACTGCCCAACCGGTAATAACTGCCCGACCGGCCATAGCTCGGCGGTAGATGTATAACTGCCCAACCGGCCGTAGCTCGGTGGTAAATGCATAACACATATAATACCATTATGATATTAACATTTTTATTAAACACCTCAATAGGGAACTAGGTACATACTTAGACATTCTTGAATATTATTTTACAGGAATGAATAACATAGACATCCTTAACTGTTAAGGGTAGAACCAGTTATGGAATAGCATTACATTTACGTATCGTTACTTGGATCATACCAAAATAAAGAAAGATTAGCCTTAACATACCCAGAGTAGAGAAAATCCGTATGATATTCTTGGAAAAGGTTACACCGTACTCCTTTGGAACCGCAAAATTTTATGTTGCTAAGGTGCTAATAATTCTCGCTGGAATTAATTTGGTCGCAAGAAATATTTGTTGGAAGCTTGTTGAACTGAGTTTTAGATACTGTTTTTTTTAAAATGCTTTGAATTTAGGAAGAAAGATATATGATTTCTCACTTTATCATTCTCTGTCCAAATGAAAACCAAACTTGTATAAATGAAATCAAACTTGTATAAATGAAACCAAACTTGTATGACTTCCACATTAATGTCTTATTACTTTAGATAGCCACCTAAGCCAATATGACTAAGAGTCATATGTCTTAGTTGTGGCTTGCTGCCACGTGGGGGTGGGGTTAACTTTATCTTATAACCAATTAATTAATTAGGTAATATCCCGCTACCCGATAATTAACCAATTACCCACATAATTAAGAATTATCTCAAATTACTTAAAATTCTACATATCTTAATACACTTTATACATCGTATTATCACGGTCATAGGGTACCCTGTATGGTACTAGTCCATAAATATCGGGTATTATAGCTCGGACCGTATTTTATCTCAAAATAACAAACTTCGGCGATACTCAATTTCTTCGATTCGTTAACCCTCTGACCTTTATAACACTTAATTATCACTTGTTACAAATAGCATAAATGCTTATGATCTCAAAATAATCTCATTCCCGAGTCTACGTCGATTAACTTATGACGAAACTTTAACGTACGAAACGCGGGATGTAACATCATTCCCCCCTTAGAAACATTCATCTTCAAATGTTTAAACTTGCAAGATGTACATACATACTCATCTATTATAAATGTATATATCTTCCCGGGCTATACTCCAATGAAACAAATATTAGGCTCTCATGGGGTCAGTACATCGTCCCTCCCTAAAACTACTTCCTAATCCATTCGTTACCTACGATTCTGTTAATCTATCTTCTAGATGCTGACACCTACTAGTTGTAATCTTAATAACCGGGTTCATACTTTGCTTTCAAGCTAGCCTTGGTTTCCCTTAACCCTTCAGACGTAATGCCAACTCAATCTTATATTAATCATATTAACTGGACAATTTGCATTAATTGGATCAAACATTACCCATAGTCACAGTACCTGACATATCATCCGGTGTAGCTTCTAGGTCCTGATGACCTGCCAAAGCATATATGCGGCTCTGACTACTGCCGGAGCTAGATGCTCCACCCCTGCCTCTACCTCTACCAGCTGATGCTGGAGGGCCTCGCTCTTGAGGGCGTACTGAAAAGAAGGAGACTGTTATAGATCTGGTGGGCTGAACCATCCCGCTTCTATCATTTATAGTAATGACTAGGGTCTCCAGGGGTATAACAAACATTAGACCCCTGACGACATTATCCAGAATGAACTCTATCGCATTGACTGCACCGCGGAGGGGGCGCCCTTATTTGCGCTGAATCCCTCCGATTCTGAAAACCCAAAATTCTCGAGCCCTGACCTGACTCAGAATAGATAGATCCCTCATAATACGGCTTCTGCAATTGTCGAACACTTTCAACAGGGTATGGTGACATAGGATCGCCCGAAAAATCCTCAGGTGACCTAGCAGACCTAGCCTTATTACGCTGACCCTCATCACGATTCTCGCATTGTTGTCGTTTCCAATCTTCCAAATTTTGAGCATAAGCCTGGATGCGGTAAATATCCATACCATCTAGCAGAGCGGTCGTGAAGCATTCATAAATCAGGTGCGGCTCAATTCCTACCACAAATAGATGCACTCGGTCACTCATTTCAGCCACAATCGAGGGGGCATACCATTCCAAGGAATCAAACTGGAGGCTATACTCCCACACACTCATATTCCCTTGTTTAAGAGCCAAGAACCTGTCTACCCTTGCCTGACGAATCTCTACCGGCAAGTAATGATGCAAGAAAGCCCCTGAGAACTCTTCCTATACCACTGGAGATGCATTTGTCCCTCTAGACAATTCCCAAGTTTCATACCACTGAACCGCAAAATCCCGCAATCGGTAAGAGGCCAACTCTACTGACTCAGTGTCTGATGCATGCATCACCCTCAAAGTCCTCTGCATACTATCAATAAAGTTTTGCGAGTCCTCATCCTTGTTGGATCCGGTAAACACTGGAGGGTCCAGGTTGATGAAGTTTCGAACTCTCGCACTGATAACCCTGTTAACGTGACCAACACCTGTACCTACCTGGTGCTGAACCTGAGCGGCGACCAATCTAGTCAACAACCGTACTACACTCTGCATATCCATATCCTCATCCTGAAAATTAGGTAGAGGTACTGGGTTCCTCCTCATCTCCTCGGGTGCTAGCGAAATTGGAGAACTATGCGAGGGTGTCGTATTTTCCCTCGGGGGCTCACTCTGGCCCTCACTATACATTGCTACTCTACTCATGCCCTCATCTGCCACTACTTTACCCTTCTGACTAGCCGTAGCTTTCCTGGTCATAGGCATTGCTGCATATATAGAACAAGTCAAAGGTCAAGCGCTTTATTCCCTACGACTCTGCTCTATTGCATGATCTAATATCAAGAAGGAAGGGTAACCGGTCCCTAAATGCCGTGTAGTTTCTTGTTTATATAACGTGGTGCACAACACATTTATAAACAAGAATCTACTGGACACGGCTTGCAGACAACCCTAGGACATAACTGCTCTGATACCACTTTGTCACGACCCAAATCAGAGGGCCACAACTGGCACCCGGTGCCTACTCAACCGAGCGCCACGTACCTTATCTTTTTTTTTTTCTATAAGACTCGTCACGGGCCATGATAGTCCACATCTATATATGTAATTAATAATATTAGAACTTAACTCACATAAATAATTCAAAAGGATTTATATAGATACATAGGGGACGACAAGGCCGTTGACATGTCATACCTAAAGCTATACACAGGACACTGTCTGCAAAACCTCTAAGAAAACATGACCATAACATATAAGTCGGGACGGGGTCCCTTACATCCTCATAAAACAAAGTACCATATATAAAACGTGACTCGACAATAGTCCAGGAAGATGTGGAGCTCACCAACCAAAAGCTGATATTTGGAGGTAGCTTACAATGGATGGTCCTCACCTCGCCTATCTACACCTCCGTGGCATGAAACACAACGCCCCAGAGAAAGGGGCATCAGTACGAAGAATGTACCGAGTATGTAAGGCAACAATGAAACGTAATAATAATAAGATACTATCTCGGGGAGAGATAAGAGTCAACTCATAACTTCTGAGTTGACTACAATATAATAGTTCTAGTTATCTCATTTTCCTGACGTTAACTGCCCAACCGATCAGTGATAACTGCCCGAATGGCCGTAACGCGGTGGTAAATGCATGACTGTCCGATCGACCGTAACTCGGTGGTAAATGCATAACTGCCCAACCAGTGGTAAATAATAATACATAACTGCCCAACCGGTAATAACTGCCCGACCGGCCGTAGCTCGGTGGTAGATGTATAAATGCCCAACCGGCCGTAGCTCGGTGGTAAATGCATAATACATATAATACCATTATGATATTAACGTTTTTATTAAACACCTCAATAGGGAACTAGGTACATACTTAGACATGCTTGAATATCATTTTACAGGAATGAATAACATAGACATCCTTAACTGCTAAAAGTAGAACCCCTTATGGAATAGCATTACGTTTACGTATCGTTACTTGGATCATGCCAAAAAAAAGGAGTGATAGCCTTAACATACCTTAGCTGATTCTCGTGACAATCCCTCTAACACACGTCTTTTCCGAAAAACACGTGAAGGTGCTAATGATTCTCGCTGCAATTAATTTGGTCGCAAGAAATTTTTGTTGGAAGCTTGTTGAATTGAGTTTTAGCGACTGTTTTTTTTTTTGAAATGCTTTGAATTTAGGAAGAAAGATATATGATTTCTCACTTTATCGTTCTCTGTCCAAATGAAAACAAAACTTGTATAAATTGAAACCAAACTTGTATAAATGAAACCAAACTTGTATGAATTCTACGTTAATGTCTTATTAACTTTAGATAGCCACCTAAGCCAATATGACTAAGAGTCATATGTCTTAGTTGTGGCTTGCTTCCACGTGGGGGTGGGGGTTTAACTTTATCTTATAATCAATTAATTAATTAGGTAATATCTCGCTACCCGATAATTAACCAATTATCCACATAATTAAGAATTATCTCAAATTAATTAAAATTCTACTTATCTTAATACACTTTATACATTGTATTATCACGGTCCTAGGGTACCCTGTATGGTAATAGTCTATAAATATCGGGTATTATAGCTCGGACCGTATTTTATCCCAAAATAACAAACTTCGGCGATACTCAATTTCTTTGATTTGTTAACCCTCTGACCTTTATAACACTTACTTGTCACTTGTTATAAATAGCATAAATGCTTATGATCTTGAAATAATCTCATTCCCGAGTCTACATCGATTAACTTATGACGAAATTTTAACGTACGAAATGCGGGATGTAACAGTAAGTGGCTTTCCTAACCTTGTGTGGGGGAACTCCCCTTAGGATTTGGTACTGTTTGATATGTGAGCACCGTATACGTGAGGTGAAGAGTACGTACACGGGTTATTTGTTGTAAAACTCTATCTTTCACTAAGTCATAACTTGTTTTCTCCTTATTTGAAACACACTAGCATATGTAACTATCCTGGTTAGACTAGAATAGCATGCCTACTTGTTTAACTGCCTATTTGAACTCTGTGCAGCTTGTTTAGTGAAATTTCCTACTTTCCTTGACTTGAACTTAGTCTAAACTGTAAGGATTTCTTGCTGTAATTGTTATTTCGGTTGGTTGCACTGCATATTTATTTTGGGACTACGGAACGGTATTCCGGGAGATCCTCCTGTACTGCATATTTAGTTTGGGACTACGGAACGGTATTTCGGGAGATCCCCCTATTTCGCATATTTATTTTGGGACTACGAAACGGTATTCCGGGAGATCTCCCTGCACATTTATGTTTGGGACTATGAGACGGTATCTCGGGAAATCCTCTGTTGTTATCACTATGTTCTAAGCTGTTGTCTTTTATTGATTCTATTCCTGTTAGATTTCCATATTTATTTTACTGTGATATTTCATCCTGTCTTATTTCATTATATTTATACCAGTAGGGCCCTGATATGATCTCGTCACCACTCGACCAAGGTTAGGCTTGACACTTACTGGGTACCGTTGTGGTGTACTCACGCCCTTTCCTGCATATATTTTTTGGGTGCAGATCCAGGTTTATCTTACCAGCCTCATCACTAGTTGCAGTCGCTGCTGCTTATTGTAGACATCAAGGTACATCTGCTCGCGCCCGCAGATCCTCGGAGTCCCCCTTTATCCCCATATATTCATTTTTTCCTTCTTTCTGTAGAAATAATGTATAGAATGGTTAAGACTTTGTAGTAGCTTGTAACTTACGGTATTCCGAGTTTTGGGAATTGTTTTGTACATTTTCAGAGGTGATAATTGTATATGTTGAGTGGTATTCAGTTGCTTATTAGATATTTGTTACCGTTAGTAGTTAATGTTCGTGTTTTTATTTTATTTCCGCAAAGTGTTAGGCTTACCTAGTCGTAGAGACTATGTGCCGTCACGACAGTTCACGGAGGGAGAAATTGGGTCATGACATTATTCATGGGTCTCCGAAAATACTTAAGTTGATAATGTTTATTTCATGATTATTAATCAGAGGCATAATGGTCTTATGACGTTCCGAAAGATTTTATTGACGTACTTCTTATGCATTGCATTCATTTATACATGTACATTGACCCATGACCAGCGGGTATACGTTGATGATTTGCCCACAGTGGCCGAGATGATATGATGGGATGCCCTCAGAGGCTTGATGATGTTATGAACGCACATACCTATGCATGGTATGACATTTATACGCATATGCATGACATTATAAATATTAAATGATTCACAGAGCTATTTAGACTTACATGTCGAGTCTTTTACTCCATGTTTCTCTCATGTCTTTTTTTTACTGAATTTCATTCCTTACATACTAGGTACATTATTTGTAATGACATCCCTTTTGCCTGGGGAAGCTGCGTTTCATGCCCGCAGGTCCCGATAGACAGGTTGAGGGTCCTCCAAGTAGGCTATCAGCTCACCGGAAGGTGTTGGTGCGCTCCATTTACTTCGGGGTTGCTTATTCGGTCAGTATGATTTGGACATGTAATGATTAGTATGGTGGGGGCCTCTCCCGACCTTTGTGGTGTTTATCTACTCTTAGAGGCTTGTAAACATATGTAATGTACATGAAAGATTGTATGGCCTTGTCGGCCTATGTTCAGTGTACGAGTGATCATTTTGGTCTTATGGGCTCGTATGTCATATATATAAGTTTGTATTACATGTTGGGTTGTCAAATGTTGAGTGTTTCCTCATGTTTTATTCTACTTATCTCACGATAGCTTCTCTGGCTCATTTATCTGTGATAGTATGATATGAAAGATACGTTACGTTGATACTCGGTTGAGTAAGGTATCGGGTGCCCATTGCGGCCCATAGGTTTGGGTCGTGACAATATATGCCACATCACGAGCCTTCATGTCCGCATTACTCTTATGCCTTGAATGCGCTGTACGAGGCCGCTCTTGAATCAACTTCAACTTTTCCAGAGCTTCACAGACCAAATCGGTGTCCAACAACCTAGCTTCTCCAGGCTGAAACCAACTAACCGAAAAATGACATCGCCTCCCATTAAGGCCTCTTACGAGCCATCTAGATACTTGACGGATAGCCGTTGTGGTAGGCAAACTATGATAATCGTAGAATTAATCCCATGACCCCTTGAAATAAATGACACAGGCTCGTAACATGTCCTCCAATATTTGAATAGTATGCTTGGACCGTCCGTCCGTTTGGGAATGAAATGCCTTACTCAGCTTGACCTATGTGCCCAACTCATGCTACACTGCTCTCCAAAAATGCAATCTAAACTGAGTGTCTTAATCTTAGATAATAGACACAAGCACACCATGTAAGACAAACAATCTCACAGAGATAAATTTGAGCCAGCTACTCTAAAAAATAGGTAGTCGTGTTTGGAATGAAGTGTGAAGATTTAGGAAGTCTGTTCACAATGACCCACACTACGTTGAATCTCCTCATGGTCCATGGAAGTCAAACTACGAAATCGATAGTGATATTCTCCCACTTCCATGCCTCTGAAGCCAACCACCTAGTCTTTGATGCTCGTACTTCACCTGCTGACAGTTCAAACATCGAGCAACATACCAAATAATATCCTTCTTCATCCTTCGCCACCAATAGTATTGCCTCAATCATGGTATATCTGTACGGCACACGGATGAATGGTATATCGCGAACTATGGGCCTCCTCAAGTATCAGCTCTCGCAACTCATCAACATTGGGCATGCAAATATGACCCTACATCCTCAACACCCCATCATCACCAATAGTAACCTCCTTGGCATCACCATGCTACACCATGTCCTTAAGGAAAAATAAGTGGGGATCATCATAATGACGCGCCTTGATGCGCTCAAACAAAGATGACCATGACAGAACACATGCGAGGACCTTGCTAGGCTCCGAAATATCCAACCTCATGAACTGATTGGCCAAAGCCTGGACATCCAAAGCTAACGATCTTGGAGAATTTAGGCTCTCATCAACATTGGGCACGCAAATATGACCCTACATCCTCAACACCCCATCATCACCAATAGTAACCTCCTTGGCATCACCATGCTACACCATGTCCTTAAGGAAAAATAAGTGGGGATCATCATAATGACGCGCCTTGATGCGCTCAAACAAAGACGACCACGACAGAACACATGCGAGGACCTTGCTAGGCTCCGAAATATCCAACCTCATGAACCGATTGGCCAAAGCCTGGACATCCAATGCTAACGATCTTGGAGAATTTAGGCTCCGAAATATCCAACCTCATAAACCAAGGAATGTCATCGAATATAACCAAAACTCTAGCAAGCCTACTTGATTCCTTCTAGCCGACCATACCCATGAAAGAAGTGAAGATGTATTCCACTAACTAGACGATGAGGAGATCGCATGAATAACACAAACTTCATTACCATTAGTTACTTCATTTACAATTTCCAAACATATATAACATTACACATTAATAGTTCAGAAGTGGAAACATGTGAAACAAATACAACACCTTTAGTTTGACTTTCCCAACACAAATATATAACCCACACTATGTCTACGGAGCCTCTAATGGATACAAAAGTGTAGTATGATGATGCCGGCAACAAGGCTCCAACTATACCTCAAAAACACTGTACATAAGGAACAAAAGATACAAGACCCCGATATGAAGTAGGGCTCATCAAGTCAGCTGAGGAGAGGGTGTACTGCAATTACTGATCAATGCCGCCTGCTGTGGAACCACCTGCATCCATTAAAGATGCAGCACCTCTTGCTAAAGGGACGTTAGTACATATGGAATAGTACTAATAGGTACGACTAAACATCCTCTCAATAGAATGAGTAACAGTAGAATGAGAAAGAAACATAAAATCAATGAGAGCCTCAAACAACATTATAGTGTCAAGTTAAGAGAAAGATAAATTTCAAGTAAATTCCAATATTTCTAAGTTGGGAGATCTTTAGTACCGATATGCCATCGTGTTATTAGAACAGAGTCCGATCTCGACCCGATCGGCTAAGCCATCACACCACGATAAATCCCATCACAACACCACCATGTGCGCGGTATGGCGTCCGATCTCCGCCCGATCGGGTAAGTTGTCTCACCACAATGTCATGTGGATAGACATCACTTTCCGCTAGCAATTATCTCATCCCAATTAAGAGGACAATCTCAACACATAAATCTCATCCCATTTAAGGGAAATAATCTCAACACATCAATACGGGGATTTACCCCTCAATCACTCCTACACAGATACATGTAGTTTCGGGGTTAGGTTATTTAACCTACTATTTTTTGGTGACTAAATGATACTCCCAAAAATATTTATTATAAAAAGAAGTTACAGTTCATTTCATATTCTTACACACATCTTCTCATTTAAGTGGCACTAGTGAGAAAAACAAATTGGCACTAGTGGCCACAAGTGTAATTTCGTTCTTGGCACGTCGACCATATTTCATATTTCATACACACTCTTTTCACTTTTAGACTTCATCATGGATTATCAACAACAAGGCATCAAGACTTTAAGTACACATATGAGCAAAAAGAGACTTAAGCACATTGAGTTTTCTTCCACAATTTGGCATATTAACTTTTATTTGAAACACGAATTAAAGTCATAACATTTTAATACACAACCCATACTTGAACACATTCTCGAAGGAGAGCATAATGTGATAGGACCAATTGAAAAACATTTTGAGCACATAATTTCAGACACAATGCTTATTTGGAATAATCGAATTTATTAGGAATAACTCGGGATGTGAGGAATAAGAATCATGGGCCAATCACACTTGAGACTTACGAGAACATCATGGGATTCGATTCTATAGGAGAAGTTTATCAAATATACCTCACTTGAGCTTTACTTTAATTACTACGATGTTCCAGAAATCCCAGCAACTTCGATATATTGAGAGACATAATAAGAATTGGACCATAATTAGGAAGTGATTCGTGGGTTCAGTTCATTTGAGCATTTCATCAAACACTAGGTGTGCAAATTCGACTATAGGATCCTATGGTGATATTGCTTTACCCCACAAGTAATCCCCACTTCTATAGGTCACTCATATATGTTCCACAACCTCCCTACCACTTTCATTGGCCCATGCATGCATCATTAACCAACTTTTATTCTAAAGAACCATTTTCCCCATTACATATCCCCAGCCCAAATTTTTAAATTGAAGGCTAGGGCTAGAACCTTACCTCTCTAGCAGATAATTTTGTAAGCTTTCCTTGTGAATTCTCCAAAGCTTGAGCATGGGATTGAAGTGGAAGGTGTTGGAGCTCCTCCTTCTCTATCTAGTTCCTCCCCTCTCTCGTAAAGTATTAGAATTCCCCTTCAAAAATAATCCCTTAAGGCTATTTATCAAAATAGGATCGGGTTATAAAGATAGAAAAATAGACCCGCCGAACTAAAAGCTGCGACTATAGAGTGGAACGCAGAACAGGTATGCGGTCCACACAATGGACCACGAAATGGTCCTCCAAAAGTGGGCTCCCCTGGTCCAGTCTGCGACAAATTTGCGGTCCGCAGATCAGTTATGCGATCGCATAACGCGCTGTAGAATCATCCTCCGAGATTTTCTCATGCTGGTTTTGCGATGTATGTGCGGCCCATGAAATAATTATGCGGTCGCATAATGGACCGCATAATGATCTTCAAAAATTCGCTCAAGTTCTGTTGCATTCTGCGGCCGATCTGCAGTCCGCAAAGAGGTTCTGCGGTCGCATAGTGGACCGCAGAAATGCCATGTTCTACCAAAAAATTTCCTCAGCTCCCCAACGTACTGTACAACCCAAAATATTTGTACCGCAGCGAGCTTCAAACATATTAGCCTACCTTGGCGCCAAGACATTGGCCCTTAATTCATTTCTTTCCTTTTCTTTAACAAATATCTAATTTTGACTCAATTTACAATTAAGACTTAATGAACCTAATAGAAACCTAATTAATTTATCAATTTACCAGTTAACTTATAACTAATTAGTTAATTAATTAACCAATTATTTCTAAAATGCATGCACAGGGAAAATCATATATTTTTGGATTTTCATGCAATAAAATATAATAAAAATATAACAATAGTCAAGGAAATGTAAAAGACTCTAAACTACCACCAGTGGTGATAGCACCTAATCCCACTTGCTAGGAAGGTCAATCATAAAACATTGCGAAAAATAACAACAAATATAGAATAAATGAGTACGTCAAGCAATCATAAATAATTACCAAATCAATACAACAAATCTCAGAACCAGTAACATCGAGTCATAAGCTCTAATATATGAATACAAGTCTGTTAATACAATATGCTGTTTGAAACAATAATAGTAATGCGAGATAGAAAGAGACGCCACAGGATGCAGATGTGCCTCGAGTCTCATTGGCAACAACATCAATAACTCTCAACATTCAACTGGGTCTAACTCCTATATATATATAATTAGTGAAGAGTGTAGTATGAGTACAACCGACCCCATGTAATCAGTACGTATTATGACTAACCTCGGTAAAGTAGCGGCGAGCGTTTTCCAGGATACTCACCTATCAAACCTGAATAGTTCATGAATATCTATATATACAACAAAAGTATAGAAATCTAAGCATGTAATATAGATAAGGCCAACGGTGCACATAGAGAAGATATGAACAAACATTGAAAATAAACTAGCAGTTTAGCATATAGAGAGGATACACATTTGATATCAGATAAATCATCACGTTTGGATATAGAGAAAATATGCATGAATAAACAAGTCAAGTTACACAAATTGACAAATACAGAAGATATGTACAAAAGGCATATATACATTCCAGAGTTAGCATATAGAGAATATATACATAAAAATCCATGTATACATATAAGGATTTAGCTCATAAAGAAGATACACAAAGTCCAAGATCAATTTTTCATAATCCACATATACGTCATCATGAAGAAATATGAGAGGACGGCCCTAGGGGGATGGATCATTATCCTCATGTTACATGGACATCTCATATGCCATGATCATAACAACTCAATTGCTATCCAGATCGTCCATCGCATACAAATCATATACAACACCACATTTATACGAACAACAGATATCAAATCACATACTCATGGACTTATAAAATAGCATGCTAAGGTGTATGAATGTGCGAAGTGTACGACTACCGCTCAGATTAGGCGGATACGCCATACAATAACGAGTATCATGTTCAAATATGACGTTAAAACCTACACATGATCATGACTCAAGAAGTTCACGTAGTCATACAAATGATTTAAACAAGAATCATAGAAAGCACACAATCCAAACAAGGCATGATAGAAGCCTAAAGTCTAATCCGGTCATAAATCATACATAGCACATGCATCTACACTCGTCATCTCTCATATACGTTATTTCTCACATATTTCAATTAGACAAATAAGGTCATATCGTAAGGGGTATTCCCTTACAATAAGATTAGGCAAGATAGTTTCCTTAACAAGCCAAGTCAACCCTCCAAAATCGCCTTTCCTTTAGAATTCACCTTAAACCGGCTCGAATCTAGCTAAATAACACTTAATAATATTAAACAACATTATAAGAATCAATCCACAATAATAAAGCTTCAATCTTTAATCAATTCCCAACAAATAAACAAAGTCAACTCCAGGCCCACGTGGTCAAAACCCGAGTCTAAGGGTAGATTCCGTTTACCCATAAACCCATGAGTCCAAATATATGTTTAGTTTCCAAATCCAAGTCAAAATCATAGCTCAAACCTCAATTTTCACTCTCTTAAGTTGTAGGCAAAAACCCCAAATTTCACCTAGAAAATCCCATTTGTTTGTGTTAATAATCCATATAGATTCATAATAGAATACCATAAATGAGTTGAAATCACTCACCCCTTGCTCTTGTATGAAAATCTCCAAGAACAATCGCACCTCTCCAAGTCTAGGGTTCAAAATATAAGAGAATGGGCTAAAATTCCGAAATAGCAACTTAATAAATCTCCCCAGGGGTTACTCTTCGCGTACTGCACCCTTGCCTCGCATTCGCAAAGTGCAAAATGCTTCACCAGATAATCCTCCTTCGCGGTCCCTGGAATACCTCTTGTGATCGCGACTCATTGGCTCCCTAGCAAACTACGCACGTGACCATGCCTTCGCGAATGTGAAGGCCAAACTCCCAGCTCCCAGCTTCCTCTTCACGAATGTGGCCCCCCTGCGGGAACGCGAAGCACACTACCACAAACCTTCACAAAAGCGACTGCCCAAGTGCGAATGCGAAGAAAAAACCTCCCTCAGCTCCTAATCATTAATCGTAAAAGCAATGAACACTAGACACCAACACAGATCAGCTAACTCCAAACATGCTCCGGGTGGTCCGACACTCACACGAGTCGCCCGGGACCCCGTCCAATCATACCAACAAGTTCATAAAAAATATTCGGACCTATCCGATTCCCACAAACACAGACGAGATCATCAAAACTACGAATCAAGGATTAAACCACAAGTTGCACTTCTCTCAAGTACAAGAACTTCCAAACTTTCGACCAAGCATCTGATTCAAGAATAAACACTTCGGATAACAACCAAACCTTGCATATAAGTTCCATATGACAAAACGATCCTATTCCAAGTTTAAAAAAAATAATCAGGGTCGAACATTATCAAAGTCAACTATCGGTCAAACATAAAAACTCTACGATTCTTAAAATTGCCAACTTTCTGCAAATAGGCTCAAACTCTTCTAGGAACATCCAAATTCAAATTTGAATGTACGCCTAAGTATAAATCCCTCTATGTACCTACTGGAACCATCAAATCACCAATCCGAGGTCGTTTATACAGAAGTCAAACCTTGGTCAACTCTTCCAACTTAAGGCTTTCAAAATGAAACGAAATGTTCTAATTCACTCCTGAACCCCATGATAACCAAACCACTCATCCCCGCAAACACATACGGGAAGAATTAAATATGTGAATGGGGTTCAAATACTCGAAACAACTGGTCAGGTACAATATTCACCACCTCTTATAATAATGTTTGTCCTCAAACGGGTTTAGAAATTTACATGAACTATTAAAACGATTCAGATGTCTGCTCTGCAAATCTAACCCGATCTGCCGAGTAACCTCTTCACTTGGTTGGCCTCTTCAAAGCACCTTCATTGACGTGATCTCCTTAATCTTGAGCTTCCGAACCTATCAAAAATAGTCACCGGCTCTTCTTCATAAGCTAGATTATCATATAACGGCACTGTACTGAAGTCTAAAATATGCGACTTGTCTTCATGATACTTCTGAAGCATAGAAACATGAAACACCGAGTGAACTCCTGAAAGACTAGGAGGCAAGGCAAGTCTATAAGCAAACTTGCCAACTCTCTCCATACCTAAAATGAACCAACCAACCTTGGCCTAAACTTGCCTTTCTTCCCAAACCTCATCACGCCATTAATAGGCGAAACTCTACGAAGAACCTTCTCACCTTCCATAAATACTACATTACGAACTTTTTTATCCGCATAACTCTTTTGCCTGAACTGAGTTGTGTGAAGTCTCTACTGAACAAACTTTACCTTTCTCCAAAGCATCACATACCAAATTGGTACCCAGCAAACTAGCCTCACCAGGCTCAAGCCAAACAACTGGAGAATGACACTGCCTCCCATATAAGGCCTCATACGGAGCAATCTGGATGCTAGATTAGTAGTTGTTGTAATAAGCAAACTCTCCTAAAGGAAGAAACTGATCCCAATGGCCTCCATAATCAATAATGCATGCCCTCAACATATCCTCAAGGATATGAATGGTCTACTATGATTGTGCATCCATCTAAGGGTGTAATATAAGACTGAGCTCCACCGTGTGCCCAACTCACTCTGAACGACCCTCCAAAAATTTGATGTGAACTGTGCACTGCAGTCTTAAATAATAGAGACATGTATACCATGCAAGCGAACAATCTCTCTGATATAGATCTGAGCCAACTTCTCTAAAGTGCAAGAAGTCATAAGCGAAATAAAATGCACCGACATGGTCAACCGATCAACAATGATCCAAATGGCATAGAACTTCCTCAAAGTTTATGGTAAGCCTACCATAAAGTCCATAGTAATGCGCTCTTAGTTCTATTCCAGTATATCAATCTTCTAAAGCAAACCACTTAGTTTCTGATGCTCATACTCGACCAATTAATAGTTCGAACATCGTGAAACATGCCCAACAATGTCCTTCTTCATCTTTTTCCACCAATAATGTTGTTTCAAATCATGATACATTGTCGTACCACCAAGATCAATAGAATACCGCAAATCATAAGTCTCCTCAAGAATCAACTCTCTCAAGCCATCAACATTAGGAACAAAAATCTGACTCAGAAGTCGTATAACACCATCATCCTTGGTAACCACCTTCTTAGCACCACCTCGCTGCCCCGTGTCCTTAAGTACCAACAAGTGTGGATCATCATACTAGAAAGCCTTGATATGCTCAAACAAGGACGACTATGCAACAACACAGGAAAGAACTCTAGTAGGCTTAGAAATATCCAATCTCACAAATTTATTGGCCAAGGCCTAAACATCCATAGCCAAAGGCCTCTCCGTAGTAGGAATGAATGCCAAACTCTCCATGCTCTCCGCCTTCCTACTGAAGACATCTGCCACCATATTTCCCTTAATCGGATGATACAAGATAACAATATCATAATCCTTCAATAGCTCTAACCTCTCCTGCCTCAAATTCAAATACTTCTCTTTAAACAAATACTAAAGACTCTAAGTGTAAACCCACAAGACACGCCATGCAATGCTTCCAAATATTGACCACATAAACAATAGCCTCCTACTCGAAATCATAGACTAGATAGTTCTTCTCATGGGGCTTCAACTAGCACAATGCATAGGCAATCACCCTACCGTTCTGTATAAACACATACCAAGGTCAACACGCGAAAAATCATTATAAATAGTATACATCCCCGATCCTTACGGTAAAACCAAAATCGGAGTTGTAGTCGAAGCAACCTTGAGCTTCAGAAAGCCCTTCTCATACTCGATAGACCATTTGAATGGAGCGCCCTTCTGAATCAACTTGGTTAATGAAGCTGCAGTAGACGAGAATCCTTTCACAAAGCGACAGTAGTAGCCAGCCAAACCCATAAAACTCCTGATCTTTGTAGCTTTAGAAGATCTGGGCCAACTCTAAATGGCTTAACCTTCTTAAGTTCCACTTTCATCCCATCCATAGACACCACGTGGAACAAGAATGCCACTGAATCCAACCAAAACTCACAATTGGAGAACTTAGCATACAACTTCTTCTCCCTCAGAATCTGAAGTGCAATCCTCAGATGGTCACGCCCCGAACCATGGCCTAGGCGTAACACGACACTCGGTGCCTGACTGCATGTGACCGAGAGAACCAACTGGATGGACGGATAAACATATGGTATAACGGTAAGCTGAATATAAATATGCGACATGATGATCTACTAAAGAGTCTGACTGAAATATCATAAATGCGGAAAGTACTAAAAAATATGCAAGCATAAACGAGTAGCCGACAAGGCTAACACATAAAATTCTAATAACATCTAACTAACTGGACTATAGTCTACGAAGCCTCTAAAGAATACTGAAATGTTAAATGTCTACCAGGACAAGGTCCCCTGCATACCTGCATTGCAAGTTGCAGGCCCCGGGTAAAAAAAAATGTTAGTACATTTGAATTGCACTGGTATGTAAAACAACTAAAAGAAAAAAGTGTAAATACTGAAACTAAATCCAAACTGATAACTGATAACTGAGCAAGGAAATGAAGATATGAATACTCCCTGTTCTGAATGAGAAACCACATGTTTCTATGATTAAATAATCTGCGGCCTCGGGCTCAATATATATGTTCTCAAAATGAGGCCTCGGGCCTAAGTATACGTATATATAACTGCATCCTCAGGCCCAATGATTCTTAAAGCATAAATTGCGGCCTCAGGCCCAAAGATGCATAAATTATAAACTGCGGCCTCGGCCCAAACACAAGTTCTCAATATTCAGGGATTTAAAATCAAGAACTGAGAATCATACTGTAGTACATGATACCGAAATACTAAATCATATTGAGTTACATGATACTGCAATGTTGATAGAACTAAACAGGGACACGTATTCATAATAAAATGATCTGTTATAACTGAGATTCATAGGATATTGAACGAATTATGAAACTATGCCATCTAGTGAATACAAGTTCTACAACTATTCATGGAGCATAGGCATAATTACTTTATGAGGAAATTCGTAATATTCATAAAGAATGAGACGTAGGGAGAATCATAAACATTCCCAAACGCAAAGGGAGTTAGCCTCACATACCTTGACGCTGGCCTTTTTTAGATTATCACAATGTTCGTCGCCTCTTTCAACATTAATCTATGACAAGATATATCAAGAGGAACCAATATTAACACTAAGGATCATGTTTTGCTAACTTAGGAATTTTATCAAGCACCTTATGGGCGTAAAGCCTCATAGCCCTCATTAATGGTATTTTCTTAACCCAAATCTCATTCTACTACTTCTAGATGATTCTACAATCCCAAATAGTTGTAACTAACATCATTTCTCATCATCCAAATGATTATAACAATCTTAAGTCAACAACCCAAAACCCTAGCATAGTTCATATGATTCCCATTATCAAACCCATCTAATATTCTCCCCAAAACTCATCAATTCATAGTTATAAATGATTAGGGAGTAGGAGCATTACCCTTTTGAAGTTCAATCCTCTTAAATTCGAGCTCTAGGGTTTCTTCTCTCAAAGCTGATGTCTCAACCGAATATCTAATGATTTGAAGGGTTAACTCATGTTAATAAGGTGTTGGAGAATTGAAATTAACTTAGAATCATCATTAGAACTTACCTTGGATGATGGAGGGACCTTAGAGGAAGTTGGGTTCTTGAGAGCTTTCCTTTCAAGAGCAAAATTTCTATATTTTGGGGTATAGGGGACAAGGTAGGGCTTTTAAAATGACCCCCGGGTGTGCTTCCACACAGTTGAAGGCCCAATAGTGCACCTGAACATGTAGCAAGGGCAGTGGCACTACAACAAGTGTGTTACCACGCATAGGACAGATGGGCGCGCATACGGCGCATTGTACAGTAAAACACGCATAACCTTTTGCACACAGATCTGTTCAGGCTACACAATATATCATTGGAATGGTATTTCAAAGTGCTACAACTATCATGTTTTTTGTTTTATCAAGTTCCTAGCATATTTGCACGAAATCAGGTTGGACTATAGACCTTCCATAAACTTAGTCCATTTTATCGAATCTTATGCACCTCACTCTCCATCTTGATTACAAATAACGAGATCAGCTCAATATGATCAGGAATCTGCTCCTCAACCAGAGTTAGTGGTGGCTCCACAGTGGCTGCTAAAGGAGTGCCCCCAACTGCGGCACAAGCTCCACCTCTTCCTCTGTCTTGGCCTCGGCCTCTCGTGGTTTTAGCCTAGGGTACTGGCACCTGCTGAGTTGCTCCATAAGAATGTGTCCTCACCATCTTTGAGAGAATAGAAGAGAGAAGATCCAAAGGATAAACAAATCTGCACGATAGAAATTGAAAGAAAGATAAGTTATCCTAACATTCCTATAGCCATTCGAAGATAAGTACAGATGTCTCCATACCATTCCGCAAGACTCTACTAGATTTTCTCATGACTCATGAGACCTAACTAACCTAGTACTCTGATACCAAGTTGTCATGACCCAAAACTACCATCGTCTATGATGGCGCCGAACCCCACTTGTTAGGCAAACCAATCATAAAACATTGTAAAAATATAACAACAGATACAGAATAAATGAGTCTCAAATTTGAACAATCATAGATAAATATCAAATTAATGCAAAAAATCCTAGAATTGGTAATATCGAGTCATGAGCTCTAAACAGAATACATAGTTTGCTAATATAGTATACTGTCAGAAACAATAACTGTAATGAAAAATAGAAAAAGATGGCAGGGACTGCGATTAGGATGCAGCTTTACGTTGGCTCTCAGCCACAATAGCAGCAATAGCTCTTAACACTTAGCTGGGTCTAACTCCTGGATCTACACAAATAAGTGCAGAGTGTAGTATGAGTACAACCGACCCCATATACTCAGTAAGTATCATGACTAACCTCAGAAAAGTAGTGGCGAGAGTGGTCAATGATACCCACCTATCAAACTTGAACATTTCATGAATATCTATGCATACAACAACAATATCGAAATCTGAGCATGAAATACAAATAAGGCCAATGGTGCACATAGAGAAGATATTCACAAGCATCAAAAACAAACTAACAGTTCAACATATAGAGAGGGTATACATTTGATATCAGATAATCCATCATAGTTGCACATAGAGAAAATACACATGAATAAACAAGTTAAGTTACATAGATTGACATATAGAGAAGATTTGCACAAAAGGCTTATATACATTTCAGATCTAGCATATAGAGAAGATATGCAGCAAAAATCATGTATACGTACAAGGAGTTTGCGTATAGATAAGATAGTTAAAGTCGAAACACTAATCAGTTTTCCATAATCCGCATGTACATCATCAAGGAGAACCATGAGAGGACCACCCAAGAGGGATGCATCCTTATCCACACTTTGCACAGACAACTCACGTGCGAGAACCATAAAAACTACACGGAGAACTCATGTGCAATCAATCCCGTGCATCGCACAGAAAGCATATACAAGACCACATGTGTACGACAACAGATATCAAATGACATACCCATGTTTGGTAAAATAGCATGCTAAGGTGTATGCATGTGTGAAGTGTATGACTGCAACTCAGATTAGGAGCGTGCGCCATACAATAATGAGTATCATAGTCCAAAATGAAGTCAAAAACCTACACATGATCTCTATCGCGATTCAAGAAGTTCATGTAGTCATACAAATGATTAAAATATGAATCATAAAAGGCACACAATCCAAACAAGGCATGATAGAAGCCTAAAGTCTAATCTGGTCATAAATCATACATAGCATATACGCTCGTCACCTCGCATATACGTCAGTTCTCACATATTCCAATTAGACAAATAATACTATATCCTTAGGTGTCACAACCCAATTTCTCCCTCCATGAACCGTCGGTATGGCACCTAGTCTCTACGACTAGGTAAGCCTAACACTTTTGTGGAAATGAAACTAAAGCATGAACATTAACTACTAACAGTAACAAATATCAAATAAGCAACTGAATACCAATCAGCATATACAATTATCACCTCTGAAAACATACAAAAAAATTCCCAAAACCCGGAATACCATAAGTCAAAAGCTACTAAGAAGTCTTAACCGTTCTATACAACATTTCTACAGAAAGAAGGAAAAATGAACATAGAGGGATAGAGGGGGACTCTGAGGATCTGCGGGCGCGAGCAGATGTACCTTGAAGTCTCCAATAAGCAGCAGCGACTGCAACTAGTGATGAGGCTGGTAAGATGAACCTGGATCTGCACACAAAAAATATGTGTAGGAAAAGGCGTGAGTACACCACAACGGTACCTAGTAAGTGCCAAGCCTATCCTCGGTCGAGTAGTGACGAGATCAGATCAGGGCCATACTGGTATAAATATAATTAAATAAGACAGAATGAAATATTGCAGTAAAATAAATACGAAAATCTAACAGGAATAGATTCAATGAAAGACAACAGCTCAAAACACAGTTGTAACACCCCAAAAAATTTCAAAATACTTAAGTGTAAAGCCTGGTAAAATTTGTAAAGAAAATAATGTTTTATGGTGCCAGACTGGGCTTACGTGTTGAGGATTATAGAAATTCTTCGCGGCGAGCTTGCGAGCCACGGCTCGGACCTTTTGGGTTGAACAATGCACAGGAAAGTGAAGGATAATTTTTGGCAGAAAAGTGCGTTTATGCGGTCCATTATGCGACCGCATAATCACTCTGCGGACCGCATAATTGCCGCAGAAGTGAGCAGGAGAGGGCCACTCTTGAAGCAGCTATGCAGTCGACTGTGCGACCGCATAGTGACCGCACACACAGGCAGTTCTTTTGGCTATTTTGTAACCAATTATGCGACCGATATGCGGTCCGCATATCGGTTATGCAATCGCATACCTTGTTCCGGAGCTCCATTTTTTGGTTTTTAAAACCCGACCCTATTTCGTTAAATATACTCTTTGGGCCATTTTTAAGACATAATCTAATATTTTAGAGTGAGAGAGAGAGTTACCTACAGTGAGAAGGTGTTCATCAATAATTGTTCTTCAATTCTTGCTCAAGATTTGAAAGATTAAGAAGGGAAGCTCACTAGGTCTTCATCCTAGAGGTAAGATTCTACACCCTAAACCCTAGTTTCGAAATCATCTAAAAATGAGTAACTAGCAAGATAAGTTTTGGGCATGAGAGTTATTTATTTTACATGCATGTGTTATCAAATGGTGTAAGAAGATTGTTGAGCTAAAAATGGTAAAGATTGGATTGTGGGATGATGGAATCCTTCATAGAAAAAAGGGCCTTGAATTCTTAATGCACACCTAGTGTTTGATAAAATGCTCAAATGAGCTAGAACCATAATCATCTTCCTAATTTTGGTTCAATTTGTTATATTTCAAAAATAGATTGAAGTTGCTAAGAATTCCGGAATGTTTTAGAGTTTAAGGAAGCTCAATTGTGGTATGTTGGCTAAACTCTTCTTTAAGAATTGGAATTCACATTATCCTTGTAAGTTCCATGATGTTGATTACAAATCGAGTATTCCGATAAGTTTTATGATAAAGATATATGTTCAATTTGTGTTTCAAATGCTCTTATCATATTGCATTACAAAATTGAGGATGCGTTTCAAACTATGGATTGTGTATCCACATATTATAATTTCAAGTCGTGATTTATGTGAAGTTATTATGCCAAGTTGTGTAGAGATTGGGATTTTGATACACCTCCACCCACATATATTGGGGTGAGGCGGCTTGACCGCTTTGTGTAGGGATTATGGTATTGTGGGACTGCACCTCCACCCACATGCATTGGGGTGAGGCAGTACGACCGCTTTGTGTATAGTTTTGTATTGTTGTGCACCACCACCCACATATATATATTGGGTTGAGGAGGCATAGACTCTTTGTGTTGGTATTGGTATCGTTGATGCATTTCCACCAGCATACATTAGGATGAGGCCGCATAGCCACTTGTGTAGGTTCTTGGTACTGTGGTTATACATCCACCCGCATACATTCAGGTGAGGGCATTTCCACCTGCAAACATTGGGGTGAGGCGACTTAGCCGCTTGTGTAGGTTCTTGGTACTGTGGTTATACATCCACCCGCATACATTCAAGTGAGGTGGCAGGGCTGCTTGAGTAGAATTGTGGTATTGTACATACACCTCAACCTGCATACATCGGGTGAGGCGGCGGGGCCGCTTTGTGTGAAGATGGTTACAGAGGATCTCATTTTAAATCCTATAAATGTTATTGATAGCTCTTAATAAGCTTGCTTTGGTTTAAACGGTTATCTATATTATACTATTGCCGCACTGGTTCATCATATTCATCTTGTATTTCTGAATTCTTAAATTGGTGTTTAGTTTTCATACTAGTACTATTCGATGGTATTAACGTCTCTTTTGCCGGGGGCACTGCATCGTTAAATAGATGCAAGTGGTTCTACAGCAGGAGACATTGATCAGTGATAGCAGTATACCTTCTTCCCAGCTGACTTGGTGAGCCCCACTTCATCCCGGGGTCATGTATCTGTCACGCCCCAAACTCAGGGAGCGCGACCGGTGCTCAACCGAGAGAACCCGGTTGAGCAAGCCTATTAGACTTCCTTCTACCCAAACTCATCCTTGAATAAAGAGGAGATGTACTCCATTAATCAATCACTAAAAAGATTTTATTAACAACTTCCTTTTCATTCCCATTAGCAGCTTCATTCATTATTTCCAAAACATTACGAGTTTATAGAATAAATGAAAAATATAATTTCCAAGTACCAACATTTCTATTTCAATTCCCAACATCAACCATAACCCACAACCTGCCTACGGAGCCTTTAAGTACAATAGAAGTGTAATATGGAAATGCTGGCAACAAGGCCCCGGCTATACCTCAAAACACAGTACATGAGAAACAAAAGATACATGACCCAAAAATGAAGTGGGGCTCACCAAATCAGCTGAAAAGAGTGTACTGCTATCACTGATCAATATCACTTGCTGAAAAACCACCTGCATCGATTAAAGATGCAGCGCCCCCGGCAAAAGGGACGTTAGTACTGTCGAATAACACTAGTATGTATAGCTAAAAATCCTCTTTCAAAATAGAATGCCCATATAATAAAAGGCAATACATAGAAACAACAAGTCATAATCAATAATATCAAACGTCCAATTAAAACATAATAATTTTCAAAATATGAACTTTATATATAATATTGGTTGGGTGATCATTAGCACCGATATACCACAGTCTTTGTTAGTACGGAGTTCGATCACGCCCGATCGGCTAGGACATCTCCCCATGAATAATGTGGTTTGAGATGTGATGCAAAAGAAAGTTATTACCAATAGTAGTACCACCATATGCGCAATATGGCGTCTGATCTCCACCCGATCAGCTAGGCCGCCTTCCCACATATGTCGTGTGGGTTGACTTTTCCAATCCACAAAGGTTCCAGTTTCATCCAAATTAAGAGGAATAATATCACGATTTCCAAAGGTTCCAATTTCATCCCAAATAAGGGGAATAATCCCAATCCACCCCTACACCGGCACGTGTAGTTTTAGGTGTGGGCCTTATGACCCACCCTTCCTCGGTATTGCTAATGATGCTCACATAAATAGTTTTGATTTGATTTGCTAACAGAAATATCATAAATACAATTGTACTCACCTCAACATCTTTCACATTGTATGAATTCTCATTAGTATTTCCAGTCATTCACAACGACAATATTTTCTTGGCTCATTAGGCCATTCACAAGATTTTTTATTCCTGGCACGATGGCCGTATTTCATATTCCACACTTTCCACCTCTTTCAATTTCAAAGATCACCATCAAGTATCAACATATACGATATTTCAGAAATCATATACTTCAAATCCATTTGAAATGGAAACTTCAAACACAAATGGTTTCTTCCCAAAGAATGAGGCATACCATCCAACAATAGAAACACACATGAAAATCATAAACAATCAATACACCATTTATTCTTACAATGTTCTTCCATAGCAATGACAATGTACCAGTTCAAAACATTAGTATATAGAACTCGAATCACACTAGATATATTTATAAAGCAAAGCGTTAGTTAAAGCAACCACTAATGGGCATGAATTGAGTACAAAAGCTTTTAGGTAATTCTATCTTCGAAGTCATTTTTAAACAATTGAGTCGAGGCTCATTTCATATTCTTTATCGCATCTTCTCAAATCATTTCCACTACTAGACACAATCATAACTTAAATTCTTGGCACGTTGGCCACACTCTATATCCCCAATTAACTTATTTCACTTCCAACCATCTTTATAGATTATCAACAATAAGACATTTCCAAATTAAGACTTTAGGTACATATATGAGCAATTAAGAGTCTTAAGAATATTAAGATTTTCTCACACGATTTGGCATACTATCTTTCATTGAAACACGACTCAAAGCCATAACCTTTTAATACGCAACCCAAACTTTGAAACTTACGGAAACATTATGGAATTCAATTACAAGAGAGAAAGTTTTGCCAACATACCTCAATCGAGCTTCCTTAACTCTAGAATGATCCGGAATTCTTAGCAATCCCGATCTATTTTGACACATCACAAAATTGAACCATAATTAGGAATACATTCATGATCTCAGCTCATTTGAGCATTTTATCAGACACTAGGTGTGCAAATTTAACCACAAGGTTCTTCTACAAAATTTCCTTCACTCCACAACCCAATCCTTACTTATTTCAGCTCAACAATCTTCCCACAATTCTTATTGGTACATGCATGTATAAATAATAATCTCATACCCATGAATCATACTCCTAATCAACCATCTTCTACCCAAATTCGAAATTGAAAATTAGGGTATGGAACCTTACCTCTTAGATGAAGAACTTGTGGGTTTTCCTTGTTAATCTTCCAAGATTTGAGCAAGACTTGATAAATAATTAGCCTAGGGTTTTCTTGTCTCTCTAAAACACTCTCCCTTCTCTCTAAAATATCAGAATTTTGCTCAAAAATGACCCAAAGCGTGTATTTAACGAAGTAGGATCGGATTTTAAAAACCCAAAAATGGAGCTCCGAAACAGGTTCTGCGGTCGCATATGCGACCGTATAATAGATATGCAGACAGCATATCTGTCGCATAATTGCAGACCAAAACGATCAAAAAGTTGTCCATGTATGCGGTTACTATGCAGTCCACATAACTGTTATGTGATCGCATAATGCACCGCATAACAGTTATGCGGTCGCATAGCCGACCACATAATTGCCCCCAGACTGGCCCTCCTCCTGCTCACTTCTGCGTCCATTATGCGGCCCGCAGAGTGATTATACGGTCGCATAATGGACCGCATAAACACGCTTTTCCGCCAAAACTTTTCCTTTACTTTTCGGTGCATTGTTCAGCCCAAAAAGTCCGAAATACTTCAAAATTATACCATCCTTAAACACATAAGCCTACTCCAGCACCACGAAACCTTGAATTCACTTGCGAAATTTACGGGTCTTTACACTGAAATACTTCAAAAATTTTCGGGGTGTTACAGTATCTTTTGTTCTTTGTGTATTCTGTTTGAGGTATAGCCGGGGCCTTGTTGCCGGCATTATGATTGTACTCATCTTTATCTATAGAGGCTCCGTAGACATAGTGTGGGGAAAGACAAACTATGTTATGTTGTGGTTGTAAAATGATGAGACTATTGGAAATCAATTGGTATTGTAGACATGTACACATATTCGTCTAATTAATGAAAATATGTATTATCTCTATTCGTGGATGAGTTTGGGTAGAATGAAATCTAACTGGCTTGCTCGGTTGGGTTCACTCGATTGAGCGCCGTTCGGGCTCCTCGGTCTTGGGGCGTGACAAACTTGGTATCAGAGCCTAAGGTTTTAAAGTGTGCTAGGATGTCTAGGAGCCATATCTAGTAGAGTCCTTATTATCGGTGTGTTGTCAACCATATCTATAATTAGGATGCTACATGGGCATTTAGGAATAATACCCTTCTTTCATGTTCTTGATCGTACGATAAAGGTGGTTGTAAGATTGTTCCTCCTTTAACTCCTGCGTTGCTCTAATTTCCAGTACATGGCACCTAAGAAGAAGGCAAGAACTGGCCAAAGAGCCAATATCACCCCAAGAGTGGCAGTTGATCCTATAATTGATGATGTGGGTGAGCACCCGAGGAGTGAGAATAGTCTTCCAGTTACTACACTGCTTGACTCTACTACAATTGATCAGACCGCACTTGTCCCTACACCTATAGAAGGTGCAACAGTTCCTCCAACTAATATACCAGTTCCACCTCCAGCTCCAGCTTCCGATTCTGGTGTGTCTGATGTTGATCTTAGGGGAGCCATACAAATGTTGACACAGATAGTGGCTTCTCAGGCCTAGAGATCAAGTGTTGGTCCTACTTCTTCCAGTCATCCAAGGGAACCTCCAGTGTTTACGGGTACTGATCTCGAGGAGGACCCCCAGGACTTCATTGATGAGATGCACAAAAGTCTCTGGGTTATGCATGCTACAGAGACGGAGGGAGTAGAGTTGGCCTCCTACTGCCTGAAAGTAGTGGCTTATTCTTGGTTTGAGTTGTGGGAGGAATCCCGTGAGGAGGGAAGCCCTCCGGCAAGATGGGATGAATTCACAGATGCCTTTATGGATTATTTCTTGCCTGCCGCGGATTTTGAAAGTCTGAAGCATGGTAGTATGAATATGTGGGAGTACCATATGGAGTTTGCGCGCCTGCCCAAGTATGCTATTCACATGTTGCCCACTATGGAGGCTAGAGTGTGCCGGTTTGTACAAGGCCTTAGCACCTTGGTTATCAATGAGGCCTCTGCAGCTGCCTTGAATTCCGATATGAACTATGGTAAGATGGTGGCATTTGCTCAAGGCACAAAGACTCGCAAATTAAAGAATAAAATGGAGAGTCGGAGTAGCAGCAAGGCCTGGTCCGCGGGCAACTTTGGTGGTTCTTCCGGTGGTGGTGGTGGTAGGTCAGCATTCAGGGGAGCATCATCCGGACCATTCCAATCATTCGCACAGTCATCTGGACCCAGTTAGGGCAACAAGGGACCCCACCAGCAGGGTCGACCCGACAGAAAGTTTCAGCAGGGAAGACTTCCATGCCCTAAGTGTGGAAGGAAACACTTTTGGTGTTGTTTTATGGACCTACCGGCATGCTATAGGTGTGGTTTGAGGGGTCACATTCAGAGAGATTGCCTCTCATCCCGCTGAAATATGGGCAGAGGTGCGGCACAGTCAGCTAATTCTGCAGCTACTACATCCACAACACCTCCAGCTCGAGGCACCCCAGCGCCCGCTGGGCGTGGTGCAGCTAGGGGTAGTGCACAAAATTCAGGAGGATTCGGCCGTTTCTATGCTATGAGGGGTCGCCAGAATTCAGAGGCTTCTCCAGATGTTGTTACAGGTATGTTGACTGTCCAATCTCATGATGTATATGCTCTTATTGATCCCGGTTCCACTTTGTCATATGTCACTCCTTATGTTGCTATGGAATTTGGGATAGAACCAGAACAACTTCATGAGCCGTTCTCTGTATCTACTCTGGTTGGTCAGTCTATTTTGGCCGCACGGGTTTATAGGGATTGTGTTGTCACGTTGCTTGATCGTGGCACCGTGGCTGATCTTATTGAATTAAGAAAGGTCGATTTTGATGTGATAATGGGGATGGATTGGCTTTATTCTTGTTTTGCCAAGCTTGATTGTCAAACCAGAACTGTTAGGTTCGAATTTCCAAATGAGCCAGTTATTGAGTGGAAGGGTGATGATGTAGTGCCAAAGGGTAGGTTTATTTCTTAACTTAAGGCCACGAAAATGATCAACAAGGGATGTATTTACCCTTTGGTCCGGGTTACAGACACCGATACTGAGGCACCTACACTTGAGTCTGTGCCTGTTGTGAATGAATTTCCGGAAGTCTTTCCGGATGAACTCCCTTGGATCCCACCAGACAGGGAGATTGATTTTGGGATTGATGTGATGCCAGACACACATCCTATATCTATTCCACCCTACAGAATGGCACCGGCATAATTGAAAGAGATAAAGGAACAATTGAGAGATTTGTTAGAAAAGGGTTTTATCCGGCCAAGTGTGTCGCCTTGGGGCGCACCGGTCCTTTTTGTAAGAAAGAAAGATGGGTCACTGAGAATATGTTTTGACTATCGCCAACTTAATAAGGTCACAATCTTGAATAAGTACCCACTGCAAAGGATAGATGACTTGTTTGATCAATTGCAAGGTGCCAGGTACTTCTCCAAAATTGAATTACGTTTCGGGTATCACCAATTGAAGATTAGGGAGCGGGATATTCCAAAAACAACTTTTAGAACCAGATATGGGCACTTTTAATTTTTGGTGATGTCTTTTGGGCTGACAAACGCCCCAGCAGTTTTCATGGATTTTTAAAATCGCATTTTCAAGCCATTCCTCGGTTCTTTTGTCATAGTGTTTATTGACGATAGTCTTGTATATTCACGCAATCGAGAGGACCATGCCGGTCACCTCAGGGCAGTATTGCAGACTCTGTATCAACACCAGTTGTATGCGAAATTTTTGAAATGTGAATTTTGGCTCGAGTCTGTCACATTCTTGGGTCATGTTGTCTCTAGTGAGGGGATTAAGGTTGATCCTTAAAAAATTGTGGCTGTGAAGAATTGGCTGAGACCTACAACTACAACAGATATTCGCAGTTTCTTAGGCTTAGCGGGATATTACAGAAAGTTTGTGGAGGGGTTTTCTACTCTTGCCTCTCCATTGACTAAATTGACACAGAAGGCAATTAAGTTCCAATGGTCAGATGCTTGTGAAAAGAGTTTCCAGGAATTGAAAGCAAGATTGACTACGGTGCCGGTGTTGACTCTACCAGATGGTATAGACTGATTTATGGTATATTTTGATGCTTCAAGAATCGGTCTTGGGTGTGTATTAATGCAACATGGGAAGGTGATAACTTATGCTTCTAGACAACTAAAGAATCATGCAAAGAACTATCCAACACATGATTTAGAACTTGCGGCAGTGGTATTTGCATTGAAAATTTGGCGTCATTATTTATATGGGGTCCATGTTGATATGTTCACGGACCATAAGAGCCTTCAATATTTTTTCAAGCAGAAGGAATTGAATCTGAGGCAGAGAAGATGGCTTTAGTTACTCAAGGACTACGACATAGATATTTTATATCATCCGGGAAAGGCCAATATTGTGGCTGATGCTCTTAGCCGGAAATCTATGGGTAGTTTGGTTCAATTGGAGGCATATCAGAGTCCATTAGCCAAGGAAGTTCACCGATTGGCTAGTTTGGGAGTTCGTCTTGCGGACTCTAGTGAAGGAGGGGTAATTGTGCAAAATAGGGTTGAATCATCGCTTGCTATGGAAGTCAAAGAGAAGCAATACAATGATCCATTGTTGGTGCAGTTGAAAGAGGGGATTCATAAACATAAGACCATGGCATTTTCTCTTGGCATGGATGATGGTAGACTAACGTACCAAGGCCGACTCTGTGTTCCAAATGTGGATGGTCTCCGGGAAAGAATTATGACTGAAGCTCACACTTCTAGGTATTCTGTGCACCCAGGTTCTACGAAAATGTATCATGATCTTAAGTAAGTCTATTGGTGGAATGATATGAAGAGGAATGTGGCGGACTTTGTGGAAAGATGTCCAAATTGTCAGCAAGTGAAGGACGAACACCAAAGGCCCGGTGGGTTGGCACAGAACATAGAAATTCCAATGTGGAAGTGGAAAATGATTAATATAGACTTTGTGGTAGGATTACCGCGCACTCCGTGCAAGTTTGACTCAATTTGGGTGATTGTGGATCGACTCACAAAATCAGCACATTTTTTGCCGGTTAAGTCTACCGACACAGTAGAGCAGTGTGCTCAGTTGTATGTTAAAGAAATAATCAGGTTGCATGGAACCCCATTTTCCATCATTTCTGATCGGGGAGCACAATTCACTGCTAATTTTTGGAAGAAATTTTAGCAAGGTTTAGGTACTTAGGTGAATCTTCGTATAGCCTTTCACCCGCAGACTAACGGGCAGGCAGAGAAGACTATTCAGACGCTTGAGGATATGTTGCGCGCTTGTGTTCTAGACTTCAAAAATAGCTGGGATGATCATTTACCACTCATAGAATTTGCATATAACAATAGCTATCATTCTAATATTCAAATGGCACCGTTCGAGGCTTTATATAGTAGGATATGTAGATCTCCTATTGAATGGTTCGAAATTGGGAAAGCAGATTTGATAGGGCCAGACCTTGTGCATCAGGCTACGGAAAAAGTTAAAATCATTAAGGAGCGGTTGAAGACTACTCAGAGTCGTTAGAAATCCTATTCGGATGTTCGTCGTAGGGATTTGGAGTTCCAAGAAGATGATTGGGTATTCTTGAAAGTTTCCCCCATGAAGGGTGTAATGCGATTTTTTAAGAAAGGGAAATTGAGTTCGAGGTATGTCAGACAGTACAAAATCATTCAGAGGATCGGTGAGGTGGCATACAAGCTTGTATTACCACATGAGATGTCATTAGTACACCCGGTGCTTCATGTGTCTATGTTAAAGAAAGTAGTTGGAGATCCGACACTCATTGTTCCGGTTGAGACTATTGAGGTAAATGAGAAATTGACTAATCAAGAAATTCCAGTTGCCATTCTTGATAGGCAAGTCTGAAAGTTAAGAAATTAAGAAATTACATCCGTAAAAGTGCTATGGCGAAACCAACAGGTTAAAGAGGCTACTTGGGAGGCCGAGGAAGAAATGAAGAAAAAGTATCCTTATTTGTTTGAATGACCATGTATTTATAATGTTGTGATCTATGAAAAATTCTAAGAGGTGCTTTCTATGAATTATGTATGATTTGTACATTTGATGTTAAGGGTATTCCGTTCTGGTAATATAATTGCTTGTGAGGCCATAATTGGTGTTGTTTTGTATTATGTTACGTCGTTGGATTACGTATATATTGTTAGGATGTGTTTCTAGGGCTCTCTGAAAGGTGGATAGGCCTAGTTACAAAGGAAACTCTGGCGAAATGTTTGGAAATTTAGGGAGTTGGTGGTGTGTGGTATGAAAAACTGAGTTGCATATGATGCTAATAACAAAATTTGACCCTCATTTGAGGATGAATGATCCTAAGCATGTAACATCCCGAAAAATGTCAAAGTACTTAAGTTTAAAGCCTGGTAAAATTTGCAAAGAAAATAATGTTTCATGGTGCCGGATTGGGCTTACGTGTTGAGGATTATAGAAAACATTCGCGGCGAGCTTGCGAGCCACGGCTCGGACTTTTTGGGTTGAACAATGCTCAGGACAGTGAAGGAAAATTTTTAGCAAAATAGTGCGTTTATGTGGTCCATTATGTGACCGCATAATCACTCTGCGGGCCGCATAATGGCCGCAGAAGTGAGCAGGAGAGGGCCACTCTGGAAGTAGCTATGCGGTCGACTATGCGACCGCATAACTGTTATGCGGTGCATTATGCGACCGCATAACAGTTATACAAACTGCATAGTGACAGCACACACAGGCAGTTCTTTTGGCTATTTTGTAACCAATTATGCGACCGATATGCGGTCCTCATATCGGTTATGCGATCGCATACCTTGTTCCAGAGCTCCATTTTTGGGTTTTTAAAATCCGACCCTATTTCGTTAAATACACTCTTTGGGCCATTTTATGAGACATAATCTGATATTTTAGAGTGAGAGAGAGTGCCCTAGAGTGAGAAGGTGTTCTTCAATAATTGTTCTTCAATTCATGCTCAAGATTTGGAAGATTAAGAAGGGAAGCTCATTAGGTCTTCATCCTAGAGGTAAGATTCTACACCCTAAACCCTAGTTTCGAAATCATATGAAAATGGGTAACTAGCAAGATAATTTTTGAGCATGAAAGTTGTTTATTTTACATGCATATGTTATCAAAGGGTGTAGGAAGATTGTTGAGCTAAAAATGGTACAGATTGGGTTGTGAGATGATGGAATCCTTCATAAAAAAAGGGCCTTGAAACCTTAATGCACACCTAGTGTTTGATAAAATGCTCAAATGAGCTAGAAGCATAATCATCTTCCTAATTTTGGTTCAATTTGTAATATTTCTAAAATAGATTGAAGTTGCTAAGAATTTTGGAACGTTTTAGAGTTTAAGGAAGCTCAATTGAGGTATGTTGGCTAAACTCTTCTTTAAGAATCGGAATGCCCATTATCCTTGTAAGTTCCATGATGTTGATTACAAATCGAGTATTCTGATAAGTTTCATGATAAAGATATATGTTCAATTTGTGTTTCAAATGCTCTTATCATATTGCATTATAAATTGAGGATGTGTTTCAAACTATGGATTGTGTATCCATATGTTATAATTTCAAGTCATGATTTATGTGAAAGTTATTATGCCAAGTTGTGTAGATATTGGGATGTTGATAAACCTCAACCCACATATATTGGGGTGAGGCGGCTTGACCACTTTGTGTAGGGATTATGATATTGTGGGACTGCACCTTCACCCGCATGCATTGGGGTGAGGTGGTACGACCGCTTTGTGTATAGTTTGGTATTGTTGTGGCACTACCACCCACATATATATATATATATATTGGGGTGAAGCGGCATAGCCGCTTTGTGTTGGTATTGGTATCATTGATGCATTTCCACCCGCATACATTGGGGTGAGGCGGCATAGCCGCTTTGTGTTGGTATAGGTATCATTGATGCATTTCCACCTTCAAACATTGGGGCGAGGCGACATAGCCGCTTATGTAGGTTCTTGGTACTGTGGTTATACATCCACCCACATACATTGGGGTGAGGCGGCATGGCTGCTTGAGTAGAGTTGTTTTATTGTACATACACCTCCACCTGCATACATCGGGTGAGGCGGCGGGGGCGCTTTGTGTGAAGATGGTTACAGAGGATCTCGTGTTAAATCCTATAAATGTTATTGATAGATCTTAATAAGCTTGCTCTGGTTTAAACGGTTATCTATATTATGCCGCACTGGTTCATCATATACATCTTGTATTTCTGAATTCTTAAATTGGTGTTTAGTTTTCATACTTGTACTATTCGACGGTACTAACGTCCCTTCTGCCGGGGCGCTGCATCTTTAAATAGATGCAGGTGGTTCTACAGCAGGAGACATTGATTATAGATAGCAGTATACCTTCTTCCCAGCTGACTTGGTGAGCCCCACTTCATCCCGGGGTCATGTATCTTTTGTTCTTTGTGTATTCTGTTTGAGGTATAGTCGGGGCCTTGTTGCCGGCATTATCATTGTACTCATCTTTATATATAGAGGCTCGGTAGACATAGTGTGTGGTATGTATTGGTGTTGGGGAAAGACAAACTATGTTATGTTGTGGTTGTATTACTTGTCCACTTGAGACTTTAAAAATAATGAGTCTATTGGAAATGAATTGGTATTGTAGACATGAACACATTTTCGTCTAATTAATGAAAATATGTATTATCTCTATTCGTGGATGAGTTTGGGTAGAATGAAACCTAACAGGCTTGCTCGGTCGGGTTCACTCGGTTGAGCACCGACCGCGCTCCTCGGTCTTGGGGCATGACAATAGTGATAACAACAGGGGATCTCCCGAGATACCATTTCGTAGTCCCAAACATAAATGTGTAGGGGGATCTCCTAGAATACCATTCCGTAGTTCCAAAATAAATATGCAAAACAGGGTGATCTCGCGAAATACCGTTCCGTACTCCCAAAGTAAATATCCATCGCAACCAACCGAAATAACAATTACAGCAAGAAATCCTACAGTTTAGACTAAGTTCATGTCAAGGAAAGCAGGTAATTTCACTAAACATGCTGCACAGAGTTCAAATCGGCAGTTAAACAGGTAGGCATGCTATTCTAGTCTAAACAAGATAGTTACATATGCTAGTGTGTTTCAATTAAGGAGAAAACAAGTTATGACTTAGTGAAAAACGGAGTTTTACAACAAATAGCCCGTGCATGTACTCGTCACCTCACGTACACAACGCTCACATATCAAACAATATCAAATCCTAAGGGGACTTTCCCCCACACAAGGTTAGGCAAGCCACTTACCTCGAACCAAGCTCAAGTCAAATCGGAAATCATGCTCTTTCCACGAGTATCCAACTTCGAGTGGCCCAAATCTAATCAAATCAATTACATAATGTAAATATAGTTACAAGTAACTAATCTAGCTAATGGAATCAAAGCTAAGGTAAGAAAATAGAAAAACGCCCAAAAAGCCTCCCGGGGCCCACGTCTCGGAATCAGGTAAAAGTCACAAAACACAATTACCCATTCACTCACGAGTTCACTTGTACCAAAATTACTCAAATCTGAGGCAAAAATCTCGATCACAACCCCAAAATTCGGCCTAAGAACTTTTCTCAATTTTTCCCAAATTTTCACCCCAAATCCGAAATTAAATGATGAAATCAAGCATAGATTAGTGGGATTTAATCATAAAGGAATTAGGAATCATTAGCCAATAACTTCATCCGAAAATCTCTCCAAATTTCACCTTCTACTGAGCTCTCAATCAAATTTTCAGATATGAACTTAAACCCTCGTTTTTGAACTTTAAATTCTGCCTAGTGGTTCCTTAATCGTGATCGCGAAGAACAACTTTGCTCCCTCAAAAATTTACTCTACGCGAACGCGTAGCACCATACGCGAACGCGATGCACTAGCTGCTCACACCTACGCGATCGCAATTGTCCTCATGCGACCGCAAAGAGTAACACTCAAACTCCACTGCTGCCTCACTTCTTCTTCGCGAATGCGGCCTAGCCCACGTGTTCACGGTGCATTGCCTGATAACCTTACACGATCGCGTCTTCATCTTCGCGAACATGAAGAGCAATTTTAGCTGACCTCTCAGATGACCTACGCGATCGCGAGATCTCCCTCGCGAACGGATGAAGAAAAATGTCTGCAATAACACCAGAAACTCTGCCAACTCCCTAAGTCCAAAAATGACCCGTTGAGCATCCGAAACACGCCCGAGGCCCCCGGGACCTCAACCAAACATACCAACTAATTCTAAAATACCATACGAACTTAGTCGAGCCTTCAAATCACGTCGAACAACATCAAAAACACGGATTATGCACGGATTCAAGCCTAATGAACTTTGAAATTTCTAAATTCTACAAACGACGTCGAAATATATCAAATCTCATCTGAATGACCTCAAAATTTGCATACAAGTCATATTTAACACTACAGACCTACTCCAACTTCTGGAATCGGAATCCGACCCCAATATCAAAATTTCCACTAATGGTCCAAATCTCCAAAAATTCGACTTTCGCCATTTCAAGCCTAGATAAGCTATGGACCTCCAAAACACAATCCGGACACGCTCCTATGTCGAAAATTACCCAACCGAGCTAACGGAACCGACAAAACTCTATTTCAGAGTCTTCTTCATACAGTTCCGACTACGGTCAAAATTCTAAGACTTAAGCTTTTGTGTATGGACTAGGTGTCCCAAATCACTCCAAAAACTAAAACGAAACCTCCCGGCAAGTCACAATAGCAGAAATAGGTATGTGAGAAGCAGTTAATAGGGGATTGGGGCTATAACTCTAAAAACGACCAGCCGGGTCGTTACATAAGGGGTATTCCCTCACAACAGATTGGGAAAGATAATTACCCTAACAAGTCAATTCAACCCTCTAAAATTGCCTTTCCTTTAGCATTCACTTCCAACCGGCTCTATTCTAGCATAATAACACTTAATAATGTTAGACAACATCATAGGAATCAATTCCAAACAAAAAGTTTAAATCTTTAATCAATTACCAAAAAGTCAACAGAGTCAACCTTGGGCTCACGTGGTAAAACCTGAGTTTAGGGGTAGATCCTATTTATCCATAACCCCCGAGTCAAAATATGTATTTAGTTTCTAAATCCAAGTCCAAATCATAGCTAAAAACCTTATTTTTTACTCTCTTAAGTTGTAGGCAAAAATCCCAAATTTCACGTCAAAATCCCATACTTTTTGTGTTAATACTCCATATAGATTCATGAAATAATCCCATAAATGAGTAGAAATCACTTACCCCTTGGTCTTATATGAAAATCTCGAAATAAAATTGCCCTTCTCGAAGTCTAGGGTTCAAAATGTGAAACAATGGGCTAAATTCCCGACATAGCAACTTAATAAATCTGCCCAGGGGTTACATTTTCCGAACATTTCCCATGCTTCGCGTTTACGAACCACAAAATGCTTCGCCAAAAAATCCTCCTTCCAAGTCACTGAAGACCCCTTATGTTCGCGATGCATTGCATCCCTAACCAATCGTGAATGCGACCATTCTTTCGCAAATATGAATGCCAAACTATCAACTTCCTCTTCGTGAGCAGCCCACCCTGCGCGAACACGAAGCACACTGCCTCAACAATCGCAGCCTGATATCATCAAACTCAACTATCAGTAAAACTTAAGAACTCTCTAATTCTTCAAATTTCCAACTTTTAAATAGGCTCAAATTCTTCTAAGAACCTCTAAATCCGAACGTAAGCCTAAGTTAAAATACCATACAAACCGACTTGAATCATCAATGACAAATCCGAGGTTGTTTACATAATTGTCAAACCTTGGTCAACTCTTCTAACTTAAGGCTTCCAAATGAAACTAAGTATTCCAATTCACTCCCGAACTCCATGATAACCAAATCGCCCATACCCACAAGTCACAAAACATCCAAAACACATACGAAAAGCATCAAATAGGGGAACATGGTTCAAATACTCAAAACGACTGATCTGGTCTTTGTAGAAAAATAAGTAATAATGCTAATATTCACTGTAAATAATGAAATTGATTTCTTTAGAAGAATTTTAGTGTAGGTCAAATATTAAGTGTTCACAGCTTTTCCTTTTTACTCAAAATATGAGGAGTTTTCGTTTAAGGAAGTAAACATCATAGTTAAGTTTTGACTGTCTATCACTCAATTGAAAACGTTTTGAAAAAGGTGATTGAACTTTACTTTCGAGTTTGCCTATATATCCTTGGTTTTAAAGGAATTAAGCCAGCATAGTTTAGAAAACGTTGGTAGCTGTGTACTACCGAAAATGTCACGCCCCAAACCTGGGGAGGCGTGGCTAGCACACGCTGTCATGCTGGCCCGAGCGAACCACTCTGTAACTTATGATCGTTCAACCAAAACTAGAACATACATATGTCGAGTAAGCTAAAATCATTCCTTTTGTAACTATCGTGGGCCCACATGGCCACAACTCATAATGTACAACTGTAAGTGGGAAAACACTGTATCAATGAACCATCTTTCTTAAAACATAAATACATATGGGCCGTCAAGGCCTCTGACATACTGTACAAAATGAAGCTCTATCTACAAAGCCTCTAAGATTATTTGACATCAAAGGGGACAGGGTACCGGCCTACCAATATGTCTGTAGCAAAACTCTGACACGATGACTCATAGACTCGGCTGCACTCCGAATGAGGTGGAGTCTTACCGATCCTTCGCTAAATGCTACCCTCGTCTACTATGAGGGCTCGTCAAACTGATTATCTATACCTGCAGGCATGAATGCAGCTTCCCCAACAAAAGGACGTTAGTACGAATAATGTACCGAGTATGTAAGGCAGAACTGAAACATAACAATTAGTCAACATTAATTAAAGACATATAAGAATCAACCTGAATCTCTGAAGTGCCGCCGTATATGCATACTTATTATACTTATAAATATAATGCTTTTCTTTGAGATGCTTATCCATATCGTATGATGCATGACTGCCCAACTGATCAGTGGTAACTGTCCGACCGGCCGTAGAGCGATGGTAAATGCATGACTGCCCGACCGGCCGTAGCTCGGTGGTAAATGTGTAACTGCCCAATCGATCGTAGCTCGGTGGTAAATGCATGACTTCCCGACCGGCCGTAGCTCGGTGGTAAATGTGTAACTGCCCAACCGGTCGTAGCTCGGTGGTAAATGCATGACTGCCCAATCGGTGGTAAATAATAATACATAACTGCCCAACTGGTGGTAACTGCCCGACCGGCTGTAGCACGGTGGTAAATGAAGATGCATGTATCACTACATTAAAAACATTAACATCTCTATCATATACCTCAATAGGGACTTAGGAACGTACTTAGACATACTATGTATTACATTTCATAGGAATGAATAACGTAGACATGCTTAACTACTAAGAGTAGAACCATTTATGGAATAGCAATACGTTTACGAATCGTTACTTCGATCATGCTAAAAGAAAGAAGGATTAGCCTTAACATACCTTAATTGCTCATAAGATCTCGAGAAGGTGGTAGATGAAGAATTAGACTTATATCACATTCAAAACAATTATCCTCAAGGCGTTGGCATGAATTCTCAACATGAAGGAATTAGCTATTAACTAAAGAGATGCTAAATGTTTTTGATTCATTCTTTATACACAAGTTCATTGCTGTTACAAGTTGTTGGAGAAATGGAATGAACACCTATTGAAATAAAATAAAAAGAAGTCTGGAATAGATTTCATCTAATCACAATCACTTGATGAAATCTTTACATCTAAGAAGTGTAAATGCTATATGTGTAGATTTTGCCACCTAATAAGGTAAGCAAAGAGTCAGTAGTTTGCTGCCAAAATTCCATACTCCCACGTGGAGGTTGTCCCCTAGTACTTGTGATGAACCGATAGGTCATCTTATATTTTAGAACATAATTCTACTTTATAAGGTCTCAAAAACCTCATCTTTGCCTTTCTTGATTTGCGTGCGCAGTCCGAGTATTCTTCCGGAAGGCTTATATGTTAACAACTAATAAAAGGAGAATTTTTGCCTAAAAACTTCAGTTGAGTTGACTTCGGTCAAAATCTTTGGTAAACGGGCCCGTATCTTGGCTTTGACAGTCCCGGTGGGTCCGTAATGGAATATGGGACTTGGGTGTATGCCCGGAATCGAATTCCGAGGTCCCTAGCTCGAGATATGAATTTTTGTTTAAAATTGAAAGATTGAAAATCTAATGGTTTTAAGAATTTGGTTTATGTTTGGCCTTATGGATATCGGGTCCGTATTTTGGTTCTGGATCCCGGTACAGGTTCATTATAATATTTAAGACTTGTCTGTGAAATTTGGTGAGAAACAGCGTTGGTTTGACGTGATTAGGACGTTCAGTTGTGAAGATAGAAGTTTTAAAGCTTTCTTAAAAATTTCATTCGATTTGGTGTTCAATTCGTAGTTTTAGGTGTTATATTGGCGATTTGATCGCGCGAGCAAGTTCGTATGATGTTTTAGGACTTATGTGCATGTTTGGTTTGAAGCCCCGAGGGCTCGGGTGAGTTTCGGATAGGCTACGGGATGTTTGGACTTAGAAAATCTGGTATTTTTGCTACAGCAGCTGTTCTGGTGTGTTCTTCTTCGAATTCGCGAAGATACTCTCTTGAACGCGAAGGGTAAGCTGGTCAGGGTGAGTTTTTCCTCTTCGCGAACGCGAAGGCCTGGTCGCGAACGTGAAGTGATGGGGGCTTTACCCTTCGCGAACACGACTGGCTCATCGTGAACACGTAGCATTTGGGACATGGGGGAAGGGTCAGACTTTCCTTCTACGCGAATGCGAGCACGGGCTCGCGAACGCGAAGGCGAGGGGGGCATAGCCTTCGCGAACGCGGTGAGGGTTTTGCGATCACGTAAGCCTAGCAGGGCAGCTCTTCGCGAATGCGACAGTGTCCTCGCAAACGCGATGAACACGGTCGCCCAGTTCATAAAACAGTCCCAAAACGGTACTTAAGCCATTCTTTCACATTTTTCAAAAGCTAGACGGCCTAGAGGCGATTTTCAAAAGACATTTTCTTCCCCAAAGTGTTGGTAAGTGATTCTAAACCACATTCTTTCAACTTCCCATTACATTTTATGAATTTTCAACCTAAAATCTAAGGTTTTCATGGTGGAGTTGGGGATTTTTGGGTAGAAACTAGGGATTTCGAAATTTGGGAATTTAGACCCCAAATTGAGGTCGGATTCAAAAATCAATTTTATATCCGGGATCGGCGGTGAATGGGTAATTGGATTTTGGTCCGAACCTCGGGTTTTGACCAAGCGGGCCTAGGGTCGGTTTTTGACTTTTTGGGGGAAAGTTTGGGAAATCTAAATTTATGCAATGTAATTGATTCCTTTAGCAATATTTGATATTATTGAGTCATTTGTAAATAAATATGAGTGGTTTGGAGGTGAATTCTAGAGGAAAGTTGTTATTGAGTATTGAGTGGCCTTCCGAGCGAGGTAAGTATCGTGGTTAACCTTGGCTTGAGGTATTAGGCATTATTCGCTTATTTTCTACATGTTTGTATGTTAAGTACAACGTATAGATGAGGTGACGAGTATCTATGCGTTGTTGTCGATTCTTAACATGCGAGTGAGTCTTATTATTGTAATCGTGGTATTCCTTTATCATATTGTTCATGATTAGACTAGCTATTTGTTATGTTGAACAACTCTTAATATGTTTCACGAAAATTGGTATTGATTGGGTATTGACTCAAAGTTGAGGTTAGTAACGTGGAATTGAATGTTGTGGTAAGACTTGTTCTTGATATTTCTATCTCCCTGTTGTTATTGTTCATTATCTTGGTGAGGGAGAGTGTTAAAGCACGAAGGGTGATGCCGTGCAACATTTTGTGAGTGAGTGTTAATGCACAAAGGGTGATGCTGTGCCATGTTATGAGAGAGAGTTAATGCACGAAGGGTGATGCCGTGCCGTTTCTATTGTTTCTTATGGTGAGGCTGAGAGTAAAAGCACGAATGATGATGCCGTGCACTTTCCTTTACTGTGTTTACTTGTTTCTTTCTGTTAAAGATATATCGATTGATCATGTTCTCATTCCTGTTATGATTCCTTGCCATGTAATCCCCTCAGCATGTCCCCTTCCCAATATTTTTTGCCTTGCCTCTTTATTTGCTGTTATTGTTGTATATATTGATATATATTGCACAGGTTTTTTTGTAGGTGTCTTGTCCTAGGCTCGTCACTACTTTGCCGAGGTTAGACTCGACACTTACCAGTATATGGGGTCGGTTGTACTGATACTGCACTCTTCACTTTCTGTGCTGATTTTGGTACCGGCTCGGGTTGATGGAGATTTTAGCTGTTGGACACGCTATCCGTAGACTCAAGGTAGATCTATCGGCGTTCACAGACCTTGAAGTCCCCGTCTATCTTTTCCGTTTTATTGTTTCATTCATTCAAACAATTGTATTTCTCTCAGACTATTACTTGTAGCGAATTCGAAAATGCTCGTGAATAGTGACTCCAGATCCGGGTGGTAGTAATTAATACAGTTTTTACATTATTCCGCACTCACTATATTTTGTCTTAGCTAATTTGCTGTTATTTACTTAATGGAAAAAAGATCGGTTTAATGATTCTCTAACGTTGGCTTGCCTAGCAAGTAAAATATTAGGCGCCATAACAGTCCCGACGGTGGGAATTCTGGGTCGTGACAATACTTATCCAAAATTCTCACTTAATCCCCACAATGTCAAACTTCGACGGAACTCATTTTCTTTGATTCGCTTACCCTCTCACCTTCACGAAATTACTTATCACTTATTTGAAATAGCATAAATAGTTATAATCTCAAAAATAGTCTTGTTCTCATCCTAAAGTTCTACTATTAAAATATTAATAAATCATGGTACCATATAAAATTAATGCATACACTATTATTTCATTAAAACATCCATGTAAAAATACATATATTTTCTCACCTTATAATTTTCCTAATCTCATATAAAGAGTGCAAATTTTCATACGCTTAACTCTTAAAATGATAAAAAGATAACCTTCTTTTCTTGTGAGGAAATAATTTCTATCTTTATAATAAAGAAAATCTCATAAACTTTCTTATATTCTTTGTATAATTTAAAGCATATTCGAAAGTAGTAATATTAATAACTATATAAAATCATATTTATCAAACCTTCTTTTACAAAAATGTTTCATTCAAAATACCATATCAAATGTATATAACGGTATCAAGGTTGTTAAACTTACGAGGTCTTACAATAACATAATCACAAATCCTTTATAACCTCGTGAATGGTCTTAATCTCTTCAAGCTCATATGGATTACTACGACTCATCCTAGTATTAAAGTACGGGATGTAACATCCTTCCCCCCTTTAGAAACATTCGTCCTCGAGTGTAACTCTTAGAGATTTACAAATTTTTCACTGGGGTCTCCTCTGTAAACTAAACTAAAACCCAAACTATATCTGAAGTCTTTACTATTCACAACCTTTTGTACTTGAGTATCTCGTATCTTCTTCACCTTTACCTTACTTACCTTTCAATATCGGATCGTATCTTCTGTCTCTTCCATAACCTCCCTTCCACATAGGTAGAAATTATATCTACGCCTTAAAGCACTATTGTGATAGCACCTCTGGTGCATACACAATTCGGTGGAAGCTTTATACTAAATTCTTACGACTTAGCTCTATGGAACGATCTGGAAACAAAAGAAGGCATAACATTTCCTAAATGCCCTATAGCCTCTCAATTATAAATGTGGCACACAACACACCCATAGTGAGACTCTACTAGGCACGGCTTTATAGACTCCCTAGGACACGACCTGCTCTGATGCCACTTTCTCATGCCCCAAACCTGGGGAGGCGTGGCTGGCACCCGGTGTCGTGCTGGCCCGAGCGAAGCACTCTGTAACTTATGATAGTTCGATCAAAACTAGAACATACATATGTCGAGTTAGCTAAACTCATTCCTTTTGTAACTATCGTGGGCCCACATGCCCACAACTCATAATGTACAACAACAAGTGAATATATATGGGTCGTCAAGGCACCTGACATACTGTACAAAATGAACCTCTGTCTACAAAGCCTCTAAGATTATTTGACAACAAATGGGACAGGGTACCGGCCTACCCATAAGTCTGTAGTAAAACTATTGACACGGTGACTCATAGACTCGCCTGCACTCCAAATGAGGTGGATTCTTACCGATCCTTCGTTGAATACTAACCTTTTCTACTATGAGGGCTCGTCAAACTAATTTTCTATACCTGGAAACATGAATGCAGCATCCCCAACAAAAGAATGTCAGTACGAATAATGTACCAAGTATGTAAGGCGGAACTGAAACATAACAATTAGTCAACATTAATTAAAGACATATAAGAATCAACCTGAATCTCTGAAGTGCCACCGTATATGCATACTTATTATACTTATATATATAATGCTTCTCTTTGAGACTCTTATCCATATCGTATGATGCATGACTGCCCAACTGATCAGTGCTAACTGTCCGACCGGCCTTAGCGCGGTGATAAATGCATGACTGCCCGACCGGCCGTAGCTCGGTGGTAAATGCATTACTGCCCGACCGGCCGTAGCTCGGTGGTAAATGTGTAACTTTCCAACAGGCCGTAGTTCGATGGTAAATACATGACTGCCCAACTGATCAGTGGTAACTGCCCGACCGACCGTAGCACGGTGGTAAATGCATGACTGCTCGACCGGCCATAGCTCGGTGGTAAATGTATAACTGCCCAACCGGCCGTAGCTCGGTGGTAAATGCATGACTGCACAACCGGTGGTAAATAATAATACATAACTTCCCAACCGGTGGTAACTTCCCGACCGGCCGTAGCACGGTGGTAAATGAAGATGCATGTATCACTATATTAAAAACATTAACATCTCTATCATATACCTCAATAAGGACTTAGGAACGTGCTTAGACATACTTTATATTACATTTCAAAGGAATGAATAACGTAGACATCCTTAACTACTAAGAGTAGAACGGTTTATGGAATAGCATTACGTTTACGTATCGTTACTTGGATCATGCCAAAAGAAATAAGGATTAGCCTTAATATACCTTAATTCCTCCTAAGAGCTCAAAAAGGTCGTAGATGAAGAATTAGACTTGGATCACATTCAAAAGAATTATCCTCAAGGCGTTGGCATGAATTCTCAACATGAAGGAATTAGCTATTAACTAAAGAGATGCTAAACGTTTTTGATTCATTCTTTATACATAAGTTCATTGTTGTTACAAGTTGTTGGAGAAATGGAATGAACACCTATTGAAATAAAATAAGAAGTGTAAATGCTTTATGTGTAGCTTTTGCCACCTAATAAGGTAAGTAAAGAGTCACTAATTTTCTGCCAAAATTCCATACTCCCACATGGAAATTGTCCCTTAGTACTTATCCAAAATTCTCACTTAATCCCCACAATGTCAAACTTCGACGGAACTCATTTTCTTTGATTCGCCTACCCTCTCACCTTCATGAAATTACTTATCACTTGTTTGAAATAGCATAAATACTTATCGAAAATAGTCTTGTTCTCATCCTAAAGTACTACTATTAAAATATTAAAATATTAATAAATCATGGTACCATATAAAACAATGCATACACTATTATTTCATTAAAATATCCATGTAAAAATACATATATTTTCTCAACTTCTAATTTTTCTAATCTCATGTACAAATTTTTGTACTCTTAACTCTTAAAATGGTAAAAAGATAACCTTCTTTTCTTGTGAGAAAATAATTTCTATCTTTACAATAAAGAAAATCTCATAAACATTCTTATATTCTTTGTATAATTTAAAGCATATTCGAAAGTAGTAATATTAATAACTATATAAAATCATATTTTTCAAACCTTCTTTTACATAAATGTAACATTCAAAATACCATATCAAATGTGTATAATGGTATCAAGGTTGTTAAATGTAACACCCCGGAAAATTTTGAAGAACTTAAGTTTTAAGCCCAGTAAAATTTGCAAAGAAAATAATGTTTCATGGTGCCGGACTAGGCTTATGTGTTTGAGGATTGTAGAAATTCTTCGCAGCGAGCTTTCTCGCCGCGGCTCGGACTTTTTGGATTGAACAATGCACAGGAAAGTAAAAGAAAATTTACGGCAGAATAGTGCATTTATGCGGTCCATTATGTGACCGTAGAATCACTCTGCGGACCGCATAATGGCCTCAGAGTGAGACAATTAATTGGGTCAGTTGGAAGCAATTATGTGGTCGACTATGCAACCGCATAAATGTTATGCGGAGCATTATGCGATCGCATAACAGTTATGCGGACCGCATAGTAACCGCATACACAGACAATTTTTTTTATCATTTTATCAGCAATTATGCGACCGATATGCGGTCCGCCTATCCATTATGCGATCGCATATGCGACCGCAGAACTGTTCCGGAGCTCCATTTTTGGGTTTTTAAAATCCGACCCTATTTCATTAAATACACTCTTTGGGCCATTTTTGAGCAATAATCTGATATTTTAGAGTAAGAGAGAGTGCCCTAGAGTGAGAAGGAGTTCTTCAAAATATTTGTTCAATTCTTGCTCAAGTTTTGGAAGATTTAGAAGGGAAGCTCACTAGGTCTTCATCCTAGAGGTAAGGTTGTACACTCTAACCCTCAATTTCGAATTTTGTGTAGAAATGGATAATAAGCAAGATAATTTCTGGGCAAGAGGGTTGGTTATTTTACATGTATGTGTTATCAAAGGGTGTAGAAAGATTGTTGAGCTAAAAATGGTGACGGTTGGGTTATGGGATGATGGAATCCTCCATGAAAGGACCTTGAAACCTTAATGCACATCTAGTGTTTGACAAAATGCTCAAATGAGCTAGAACCATGATCATCTTCCTAATTTTGGTTCAATTTGTTATATTTCAAAAATAGATTGAAGTTGCTAAGAATTCCGGATCATTTAGAGTAAGGAAGCTCAAGTGAGGTATTTTGGCTAAACTCTTCTCTTAGAATTGAATCCCGCGATATTCATGTAAATTATGTAAGTCCCAAGTGATTCATTATGAAACTGGCTATTTCGAGTAAGATTGAGTTGAAAGATATATGTTCAACAAGCATCCCAAATACTTTATCCATGTTATGTTACCAATTGAGGATGTGTTAAAATATGGGTTGTGCATTAATAATGTTTCGACTTTAAGTCAAGTTCAAATGAAGGCTATTATGTAAATTTTTGTGAAATATCTCTATGTGCTTTAGAGTCTACATTGCTCACATGTGTACTACACACCTTGACTTGAATTGTATTTGTTGTTTATGATGATGATGATAATTGAAATTGATAAGGTGAGCATGAAATACTGAATACGGCCAACGTGCCAAGAATGATCTTATAATTATGGCCATTAGTGCCAATGAGATGAAAAGATGTGAAAGTAATACGAAATGCGATGATTGTTATAAAAATATTGATGTCTCAAATAAGACAGCTTAGCCGGTCGGGTCGTGATCGGACACCATACCGGACACATGGTGGTGATTGTGCTGGAAATATATAATTTGCATTTGTGATTGTGGTAGATGTCCCTAATGTATAGCCTAGCCGATCGGGTCGTGAACGGACTTCGTGTTAAAGATGGTGGTATTGATATTGAGAGAAATTGTGGTTGATCTCTCTAATAAGATAGCCTAGCCGATCGGGTCGTGATCGGACTCCGTGCTAAGAGTGCATTGGTATTGGTTTTTTGAATACTGGTTTTGTGAATAATGGTATTGTGAAAAATGGTATTGTGGACAATGGTATATCGATACTAAAAATCTCCCAATGTGAGATATGAGAATTAATTTGAACACTGTCTTGATCTTAAATTGAGGTTTGATGTTAATTAAGGCTTTCATTGATATTATGATAATCTTGTTTGTATTATTTGTCATTCTATTGAGAGACTGTTTAGTTATACATACTAGTGCTATTCAACGGTACTAACGTCCCTTTTACTGTGGGCGCTGCATCTTTAAATGGATGCAGGTAGTTCCATATAGGAGATATTGATCAGTGATAGCAGTACACCTTCTTCCCAGCTGACTCGGTGAGCCCCACTTCATTCCGGGTCATGTATCTTTTGTACTTTGTGTATTCGGTTTGAGGTATAGCCGGGGCTTTGTTTCCGGCATTATCATTGTACTCCTCTTTATCTATAGAGGCTTCGTAGACATAGTGTGGGTTGTGTATTGGTGCTGGGAAAGACAAACTACGTTATGTTGTGGTTGTTTTACTTGTTCTAGTTAAGACTACTAAAAATGATGGAACTATTGGTAATGAATTGGAATTGTAAACATGAACACCTTTTTGTCTAATTAAAGAAAATATGTATTATCTTCATTCGTGGATGAGTTTGGATAGAAGAAAATATAACAGGCTTGCTCGGTCGGGTTAACTCGGTTGAGCACCGGTCGCGCTCCTCGATTTTGGGGCGTGACAAAATTGGTATCAGAGCCTAAGGTTTTAAAGTGTCCTAGGATATCTCGGAGCCGTGTCTTGTAGAGTCTTTATTATCGGTATGTTGTTGACCACATCTATAATTAGGATGCTACATGGACATTTAGGAATAATACCCTTCTTTCATGTTCTTGGTCGTGCGATAAAGCTGGTTATAAGAAGGCAAGAACTGGCCAAAGAGCCAATGTCACCCCAGTAGTGACAGTTGATCCTATAATTGATGATGCGGGTGAGCACCCGAGTAGTGAGAATATTCCTCCAGTTACTACACTGCCTGACTCTACTACAACTGATCAGACCGCACCTGTCCCTACACCTACTGAAGGTGCAACAGTTCCTTCAACTGATATACCAGTTCCACCTCCAGTTCCAGCTTCCGATTCTGGTGTTTCTGATGTTGATCTTAGGGGAGCCATACAGATGTTGGCTCAAATAGAGGCTTCCCAGACCCAGAGGTCAAATGTTGCACCCACATATTCCAGTCAGCCAGGGGATTCTACTGGTTCCAGGGTGAATAGGTTTCTCCAGTTGGATCCTCCAGTGTTTACGGGTACTAACCCAGAGGAAGATCCCCAGGATTTCATTGATGAAATGCACAAGACTTTCAGAGTTATGCGTGCTACTGAAACAGAGGCAGTGGAATTGGCCTTCTACTGCCTGAAAGAGGTGGCATATTCTTGGGTTGAACTATGGGAGGAGTCCCGTGAAGAAGGGAGCCCTCTGGCGAGGTGGGGTGAGTTCGCTGATGCCTTCATTGATCATTTCTTGCCTGCCGAGACTAAGGCAGCCCGTGCTGCTGAGTTTGAGAACCTGAGGCAAGGTAGCCTGAGTGTGTGGGATTACCATATGACATTCGCGTACCTGTCTAAATATGCTATTTACTTGCTTCCCACTATGGAGGCTAGAGTTCACCGATTTGTGCAGGGCCTTAGTCCCTTGGTAATTAATGGGGTAGATACAGCAGCCTTGAATTCTGATATGAACTATGGAAAGATGATGGCATTCGCTCAAGCCACCAAGACCCGCAAATTAAGGAACAGAATGGAGCGAGAGGGTAGTAATAAGGCCAGGTCTACGGGAAACTTTGGTGGTTCTTCAAGTGGTGGCAAGTCAACATTCAGAGGAGGGTTGTCACGGCCATCACAGTCCTTTGCTTAGTCTTCGACTAGTGTCCCGCCATCAGAGCTTAGTCAGCAGCAGCAATGGAGCCGTTTCAGGCCCAGTCAGGGCAACAGGGGATCCAATCAGCATGGTCATCATGGTGGTAGATTCCAGCAGCAGAGGAAGCCCCCATGCCTTCGTTATGGAAAGATGCTCCTAGGAATATGCTACATGGACTTACCCATATGCTACGGATGCGGATTGAGGGGTCACATTCAGAGAGATTGTCATTCGTCCTACTAGGGTGTGGGCAGAGGCCTAACACATCTAGCTAGTTCTGCAGCTACCACATCCGCAGCACCTCCTCCAGCTCGAGGCACTCCAACACCCGCAGGGCATGGTGCAACTAGGGGCAGAGCACAAAGTTCGGGAGGATCTGACTGTTTCTATGCTATGAGGGGTTGCCAGAATTCAGAGGCTTCTCCAGATGTTATCACAGGTATATTGACTGTCCAATCTCATGAAGTATATGCTCTTATTGATCCCGGTTCCACTTTGTCACATGTCACACCTTATGTTGCTATAGAATTTAGGATAGAACCAGAACAGCTTTATGAGCCGTTCTCTGTATCTACTCCAGTTGCTGAGTCTGTTTTAGCCACGCGGGTTTATAGGGATTATGTTGTTACGTTGCGTGGTCGAGACACCGTGGCCGATCTTATTGAATTAAGAATGGTCGGTTTTGAAGTGATAATGGGGATGGATTGGCTTTATTCTTGTTTTGCCAAGCTTGATTGCCGAACCAGAACTGTTAGGTTCGAATTTCCAAATGAACCAGTTATTGAGTGGAAGGGTGATGATGTAGTGCCGAAGGGTAGGTTTATTTCTTACCTAAAGGCCACGAAAATGATCAACAAGGGATGTATTTACCATTTGGTCTGGGTTACGGACACTGATGCTAAGGCACCTACACTTGAGTCTGCCTGTTGTGAATAAATTTTCGGGAGTCTTTCCGGATGAACTCCCTGGGATCCCACCAGACAGGGAGATTGATTTTGGGATTGATGTGATGCCATACACGCATCCTATATTTATTCCACCCTACAGAATGGCACCGGCAGAACTGAAGGAGCTAAAGGAACAATTGAGAGATTTGTTAGAAAAGGGTTTCATCCGGCCGAGTGTGTCGCCTTGGGGCGCACCGGTCCTTTTTGTGAGAAAGAAAGATGGGTCACTGAGAATGTGTATTGACTATCGGCAACTTAATAAGGTAACAATCAAAAATAAGTACCCACTGCCAAGGATAGATGACTTGTTTGATGAATTGCAAAGTGCCATGTACTTCTCCAAAATCGATTTGCAATCCGGGTATCACCAATTGAAGATCAGGGAGTGGGATATTCTGAAAACAACTTTTAGAACCCGGTGTGGGCATTTTGAGTTACTAGTAATGTCTTTTGGGCTAACAAATGCTCCAACAGCCTTCATGGATCTTATGAATCGCGTTTTTAAGCCATTCCTCGACTCCTTTGTGATAGTGTTCATTGACGATATTCTTGTATATTCACGAAGTCAAGAGGACCATGCTGACCATCTCAGGGTAGTTCTGCAAACCTACATCAGCACCAGTTATATGCAAAGTTTTCAAAGTATGAATTTTGGCTTGAATTAGTCATATCCTTGGGTCATGTATTTTCCAGTGAGGAAATTAAGGTTGATCCTCAGAAAATTTCAGCTGTAGAGAATTGGCCGAGGCCTACAACTCCAAAAGAGATTCGCAGTTTTTTAGGCTTAGCTGGATATTATAGAAAGTTTGTGGAGGGGTTTTCTACTCTTGCCTCTCCATTGACTAAATTGACGCAGAAGGCAATTAAGTTCCAATGGTCAGATGCTTGTGAAAAGAGTTTCCAGGAATTGAAAGCAAGATTGACTGTGGCATCGGTGTTGACTCTACCAGAGGGTATAGATGGATTTATGGTATATTGTGATGCTTCAAGAATCGGGCTTGGGTGTGTATTAATGCAACATGGAAAGATGATAGCTTATGCTTCTAGGCAGCTAATGAATCATGAAAAGAACTATCCAACACATGATTTAGAACTTGCGGCGGTGGTATTTGCATTGAAAATTTGGCGTCATTATTTATATGGGGTCCATGTGGATATATTCACGGACCATAAGATCCTTCAATATATTTTCAAACAGAAGGAATTGAATCTGAGGCAAAGAAGATGGCTTGAATTACTCAACGATTATGACATTGATATTTTATACCATCCAGGGAAGGCTAATGTTGTGGCGGATGCTCTCAACCGAAAATCTATGAGTAGCTTAGCACACTTGGAGGCATATCAAAGGCCATTGTCCAAAGAAGTTCACCGATTGGCTAGTTTGGGAATTCATCTTGCGGACTCTAGTGAAGGAGGGGTAATTGTGCAAAATAGGGCTGAATCATTGCTTGTTGTGGAAGTCAAGGAGAAGCAATATAACGATCCATTGTCGATGAAATTAAAAAAGGGGATTCATAAACATAAGACCATGGCTTTTTCTCTTAGCATGAATAATGGTACACTAAGGTACCAAGGGCGACTCTGTGTTCCAAATGTGGATGATCTCCGGGGAAGAATTATGATTGAAGCTCACACTACTAGGTATTCTATGCATCTAGGTTCTACAAAAATGTATCATAATCTTAATTAAGTCTATTGGTGGAATGATATGAAAAGGAATGTGGCGGACTTTGTGGCAAGATGTCTGAATTGTCAGCAAGTGAAGGTCGAACACCAAAGGCCTGGTGGGTTGGCACAAAACATAGAAATTCCAATGTGGAAAGTAGGAAATGATTAATATGAACTTTGTGGTAGGATTACCGTGCACTTCGCGCAAGTTTGACTCAATTTGGGTGATTGTGGATCGACTTACGAAGTCAGCATACTTTTTGCTGGTTAAGTCTACCGACACAGCGGAGCAGTATGCTCAATTGTATATCAAAGAAATAGTTAGGTTGCATGGCGCCCCAGTTTCCATCATTTCTGATTGAGGAGCACAATTCATGGCTAATTTTTGAAAGAAATTTCGGTAAGGTATGGGTACTCAGGTGAATCTTAGTATAGCCTTTCACCCGCAGACTGACGGGCAGGCAGAGCGGACTATTCAAACGCTTGAGGATATGTTGCGTGCTTCTGTGCTAGACTTCAAAGATAGCTGGGATGATCATTTACCACTTATAGAATTTGCATATAATAATAGCTATCATGCTAGCATTCAGATGGAACCATTCGAGGCTTTATATGGTAGGAGATGTAGATCTCCCATTGGGTGATTCAAAATTGGGGAAGCAGAGTTGATAGGGCCAGACCTCGTGCATCAGGCTATGGAAAAAGTTAAAATCATTAAGGAGTAGTTGAAGACTGCTCAGAGTCGTCAGAAATCATATTCGGATGTTCGTCGTAGGGATTTGAAGTTCAAAGAAGATGATTGGGTATTCTTGAAAGTTTTCCCCATGAAAGGGTTAATGCGATTTGGTAAGAAAGGTAAATTGAGTCCGAGGTATGTTGGATCGTACAAAATCATTCAGAGGATCGGTGAGGTGGCGTACAAGCTTGAGCTACCACCTGAGATGTCATTAGTAGACCCGGTGTTTCGTGTGTTTATGTTGAAGAAAGTAGTTGGAGATCCGACACTCATTGTTCCGGTTGAGACCATTGAGGTATATGAGAAATTGACTTACGAAAAGATTCCGGTTTCAATTATTGATCGGCAAGTCCGAAAATTGAGAAATAAAGAAATTGCCTCCGTGAAAGTGTTGTGGCGAAACAAACAGGTTGAAGAGGCTACTTGGGAGGCCGAGGAAGAAATGAAGAAAAAGTATCCTTATTTGTTTGAATGACCATGTATTTATAAAGTTGTGATCTATGAAAAATTCTAAGAGTTGCTTTCTATAAATTACGTATGATTTGTACATTTGATGTTAAGGGTGTTCCATGCTGGTAATATATTTGCTTCTGAGGCCACAGTTGGTATTGTTTTGTATTATGTTACGTCGTTGGCATACGTATATGTTGTTAGGATGTGTTTTTGGGGCTCTCTGATAGGTGGATAGGCCTAATTACAAAGGAAACTCTGGCAAAATGTTTGGAAATTTTGGGAGTTAGTCAAATTTGGGGCTGCTCGAATGTGGTACGAAACAAACTGAGTTGCATAAGATGTTAATAACATGTTTTGAACCCTCATTCGAGGATGAATGATCCAAGCACGGGAGAATGTAACACCCCAGAAAATTTTGAAGAACTTAAGTGTAAAACCCGGTAAAATTTGCAAAGAAAATACTGTTTCATGGTGCCGGACTAGGCTTATGTGTTTGAGGATTGTAGAAATTCTTCGCGGCAAGCTTGCTCGCTGCCGCTCGGACTTTTTGGGTTGAACAATTTACAGGAAAGTAAAAGAAAATTTTTGGCAGAATAGTGCATTTCTGCGGTCCATTATGTGACCGTAGAATCACTCTGCGAACCGCATAATGGCCGCAGAGTGAGACAGTTAATTGGGTCAGTTGAAAGCAATTATGTGGTCAACTATGCTACCGCATAAATGTTATGCGGAGCATTATGCGATCGCATAATAGTTATGCGGATCGCATAGTGACCGCATACACAGACAACGTTTTTGATCATTTTATCAGCAATTATGTGACCGATATGTGGTCCGCCTATCCATTATGCGGTCGCATATGTGACCGCAGAGCTGTTCCGGAGCTCCATTTTTGGGTTTTTAAAATCCGACCCTATTTCGTTAAATACACTCTTTGGGCCATTTTTGAGCCATAATCTGATATTTTAGAGTGAGAGAGAGTGCCCTAGAGTGAGAAGGTGTTCTTTAATAATTTTCTTCAATTTTTGCTCAAGTTTTGGAAGATTTAGAAGGGAAGCTCACTAGGTCTTCATCCTAGAGGTAAGATTGTACGCTCTAACCCTCAATTTTGAATTTTGTGTAGAAATGGATAATAAGCAAGATAATTTCTGGGCAAGAGGGTTGGTTATTTTACATACATGTGTTATCAAAGGGTGTAGAAAGATTGTTGAGCTAAAAAAGATGAAGGTTAGGTTGTGGGATGATGGAATCCTCCATGAAAGGACCTTGAAACCTTAATGCACATCTACTGTTTGATAAAATGCTCAAATGAGCTAGAACCATAATCATCTTCCTAATTTTGGTTCAATTTGTTATATTTCAAAAATAGATTGAAGTTGTTAAGAATTCCGGAACATTTAGAGCGTAAGGAAGCTCAAGTGAGGTATTTTGGCTAAACTCTTCTCTTAGAATTGAATCCCACGATATTCATGTAAATTATGTAAGTCCCGAGTGATTCATTATGAAACTGGCTATTCCGAGTAAGATTGAGTTGAAAGATATATGTTCAAGAAGCATCCCAAATGCTTTATCCATGTTATGTTACCAATTGATGATTTGTTAAAATATGGGTTGTGCATTAATATTGTTTCGACTTTAAGTCAAGTTAAAATGAAGGCTATTATGCCAAATTTTGTGAAATATCTCTATGTGCTTTAGACTCTAAATTGCTCACATGTGTACTACACACCTTGACTTGAATTGTATTTGTTGTTGATGATGATGATGATAATTCAAATTGATAAGGTGAGCATGAAATACTGAATATAGCCAACGTACCAAGAATGATCTTATATTTATGGCCATTAGTGCCAATGAGATGAAAAGATGTGAAAGTAATACGAACTGCGATGATTGATATAAAAATGTTGATGTCTCAAATAAGACAGCCTAGCCGGTCGGGTCGTGAACGGACACCATGCCGCACACATGGTTGTGATTGTGCTGGAAATTTATAATTTAAAATTGTGATTATGGTCCATGTCCCTAATAGATAGCCTAGTCGATCGGGTCGTGATCGGACTCTGTGTTAAGAAGCTGGTATTGATATTGAGAGAAATTATGGTTGATGTTTCTAATGAGATGGCCTAGCCGATCAGGTCGTGGTCGTACTCCGTGCTTAGAGTACGGTGGTACTGGTTTTGTGAATACTGGTTTTGTGAATACTAGTTTTGTGAATACTGATTTTGTGAATAATGGTATAGTGAATAATGGTATTGTGGACAATGGTATATCGATACTAAAAATCTCCCTATGTGAGATAAGAGAATTAATTTGAACACTATCTTGATCCTAAATTGAGGTTTGATGTTAACTAAGGCTTTCATTGATATTATGATAATCTTGTTTGTATTATTTGTCATTCTATTAAGAGACTGTTTAGTTATACATACTACTGCTATTCGACGGTACTAACGTCCCTTTTGCCGGGGCGCTGCATCTTTAAATGGATGCAGGTGGTTCCACAACAGGAGATATTGATCAGTGATAGCAGTACACCTTCTTCCCACCTGACTCGGTGAGCCCCACTTCATTCTGGGGTCATGTATCTTTTGTACTTTTTTTATTCGGTTTGAGGTATAGCCGGGGCCTTCTTGCCGACATTATCATTGTACTCTTCTTTATCTATAGAGCCTCCGTGGACATAGTGTGGGTTGTGTATTGGTGCTGGGAAAGACAAACTACATTATGTTGTGGTTGTTTTACTTGTTCTAGTTAAGACTACTAAAAACGATGGAACTATTGGTAATGAATTGTTATTGTAAACATGAACACCTTTTTGTCTAATTAATGAAAATATGTATTATCTTTATTCATGGATGAGTTTGGGTATAAGGAAATCTAACAGGCTTGCTCGGTCGGGTTAACTCGGTTGAGCACCGGTCGCGCTCCTCGGTTTTGGGGTATGACATTAAACTTACGGGGCCTTACAATAACATAATCATAAATTCTTTTATAACCTCGTGAATGGTCTTAATCCCTTCAAGCTGATATGGATTACTACGACTCATCCTAATATTAAAGTACGGGATATAACAGAGAAGTATTAAGTTGATGATATTGTTGTTGCTAGCTATTTCTGATCTGCTTATTATATCAAAATCAAAAGAAACTACGTATGTCTATCATCCATGAGTTACAAGATTCATATCTATTGGTCGTCAGAAGCCTTGTTTTGATTCTTAACTTGATCCTTGTGTTGAATTTAGATTTAACTCGTGATGCTCTCTAGGTTGTGAATCATTCTCCAGTGTTTCTCTCTTAATCACATATTGAGAGAATGGACCTTGAGACGCTAGCTGCTACGAAATTGCTACTGTTTTCTTCTAATTGTCTCTGGGATGAAACATGCTTCTTTCCTCTAATTAATCTTGGAACTTTACTCGATTTATCATCTAATCTATGCTTTAAGGTGAAAACCTGCAAAGTCACCAGTACTAACAAAACAAACAATCTTTTCGCCCCAGTTTGCATTAGAAAAAACATTTGTGAGTTATTGAAAGAAATAATAGTAAAGTTATACTTTATTTAAAAGAAAAAAAGGGAGACCATGGTATTTTTTATCTAAAAGTGTCACTGGGGTGTTTGTTCCCTAGGGTTAAAAATAACTAGGGTGTTTGTTCCCTAAGGTTAAGAGCAACTAGAATGTTTGTTCCCTGGGTCAGTTATTTTACTTAAAATTAAAATATTTTTTTGGAAATACAGAATTATATGAATAAGGGAGAAACTCCATGAAAGAAAAATTAATGATTCATATAAATTGCTTAATGGGAATGTCCTGAAGAGATCCAACGAGTAACTAATAATCATGTTTTACAGAAAAAGTAACTATTATGTCCTTTTCTGATGAATCATACAGTTTTATAATTTCATCGACTAAAAGGGTTATCAAATGAATTTTAATTATAATTGAAATGATCGAAAAGGAAATGTGAGTTAATATATGCTCTAAGGTTGAAAATATTATAAAAAATATTTAAAACGAAGAGTCCCTTAATTACATAATTCTAAAAAGAAAATTGGGAATTGATTTCATTATAAGATCTATTTATCCTTTTTAGAAGACGATATGCCGCCACTCGGACTCGAACCGAGATGCGTTAGCATTGCTTCCTAAGAGCAGCGTGTTTACTAATTTTACCATAGCGGTCTGTCTTGAACTGATAATAGCCTATGAATAAGAAATCGTCGAGATTGAGGAAGCTATTTTAGTTTAGTAATGATTCAAATGAATCAATAACAATAAAAAGTTTTTCAAATAGGAATCTGAAGTTGAAGGTTCATTATTTTAGATCTGAGTTTAGAGTCTTAGCTTTTTTTAATTTAACCTGGGACTTTCCTGTATGTTATGCTTTCCTCGAATTGAACTCTTGTAACTATACCGTTCTATACTCAATTAAGGAATAAAGTTAAAAAGGTTTTTATTTTCATTGTTTAATCAGCTATTTTCTATTTATTTAATTTAAAAAATGGATTTTTAAGACAGAATAGAAAGAAAAGAACCTATTTTGCATCGCTCAAAATTGACAACCAATCATACAGAATTTTATTAAGTAATTTTCTCTATGGGGTTAAGGGCAAGATATACATGGGGATCTATATAATAATTCAGAGAAAATAAAGAGTTAGAGAGTTAGACAAATAAAAAGGTTTCAAAATAGAATCAATTAGTTTCATTGAGTTCTTAACTTTCACTAATTTCACTAAAGATTTTTATATACGTTCTTCTATAGACATGGAAATAAAATGGAAAAATAAAATTTTCCTGGGTCAAAAGCAACTAGGGTATTTGTGCCCTAAAATACCACTTGGGTATTTGTTCCCTAAGTTCAAGAGATAGAATTTTTGTTTCCTAAAATGCCACTAGGGTTTTTGTTCTCGAAAGTCAAAAACAACTATTGTTGAATCTTATTTTGCATAGGTTAAAATAAAATACAACTTATGGCACTCTACAAGGTTAAAAGAGTTATGGAGTCGTCACCTAATATTTAAGGTACACTGGAATACCTATACTACATTGTGTAATCTACAATTTGATTATGGTCTGCGAAAACTATTGAGATTCAAGGTAAGGGTTCAAATTATCTCGAAAGAAAGAGCTTAGGCATCCCACAAGATCCACAAAGTGTGGTTCCCGGTTGGACTTGATAATAAAGAATGGCTAATTATTATCTACCAAGAATTGTGAAAGAATTTGTACAAAGGTGCAAATAAATAAAGTGTACATAAATTATATTTTTTGCTGAGTAGATGAAATGTGAAGGTTGTGTATTAACAAATAAAGTATTTATGAGTTTAACCAAAAAAATCTTGAGTTTAAAATAATCTCGAAAGAATTTGGTCTTGATCAAGGCTAAATATTTTAAGTGAAAGGCTAAAATGTAAGAAAACTTGTCTAGAAAATAATTGATCAAAAGTGGAAAAACAATTTACCTTTGAATAGTTTTGTATAGTGAATAAAGGGTAAAAGAGTTGATTTAATATTTGCAAGAGAATTATGAAAAATAAATTCAATAAAGAATAATCAATTATGTGGGAAGTGAACTATAAAAATATAAACATATATATATATATATATATATATATATATATATATATATATATATACGAAGTGGTATATATATATATATATATATATATATATGTATAGTATATGTATAATATGTTAAGACATTTAAAATAACTTGAGTTTTTCATACTAGTATACAACATATAGAGAATAGAATTTGATATGCTAAAAGAATAGGTGTCATGACCCCAATTTCCCTCCCTAGGATGTCGTGATGGCACCTAGTCTCTACGATTAGGTAAGCCTAAGATTTAATAATAATTTGACAAAGATAATGAACAAAACACTAAAGCAAGTCTGATAAACTTATATAACCTTTCCGAAATAGAATCCCAACAATACACCTCCCATAACCGGTGGAACTGAGTCATAAGCTCTACAGACTAAGCTAAAATGTCTACTACATCACTGTCTGAATGAAAATACAACAGAAAGTAAAAATAAAAGAAGGTGACTCTGAGGCCTGCGGACGCCGGTCATGTATACCTTGAAGTATCTGTAAAATAACTAACAGTCGATCACTAACATCCGACACGAGCATACGTATCTGAATTTACACAAAAAGACGTGCAGAAGCATAGTATGAGTACACCACAACACCTATTAGGATATAATAAACAGAATAAAAATGTAATAACAGGAACTACTGGAAAGCGGAGAAATATGTAATATGAAACAAGTGAATAACACAGGCTAATGAAAAGGCTGTAGGCATAGAAATAACATAAATGAAACTATTGAAGAGAACCACAACGATAATATACAGACGACAACTGATAGAACAACAAAGATCAAAATCACAAGAAGTGTTCTCACCAAATAACTCTTTGCAACAAGAGATAAACAACAAGAATTAATGAGGTTCTGCCTCGTATACAATAAGAATCACAACCGAAGTACCACTTCGTATATAACAAGAATCACAACTGAGGTATTGCCTCGTATTCACATTTCACAATTTCAATCACAATCTTTCCTTATACCGCCGCGTGAGACATATATTTAAATAGTTTTGAAAATATTTTTCCTGAAATAGCTACACGCACTTTAGCCTACCTTATAACGTCGCGTGGCTTCACGTAATTTCCTTACAAGCATCACGCACATAAGTCACACCTTATGCCGCCGCATACATATTAACCCCTAGCCTTATACCGCCGCATGCGCGTCAATATCACATCACAATAACAACTCGCACTACAAGTGCCCATATGTCACAACTTGCCAACAATCAACGATATTAATGTTTCCACAACAATAGCCCATGGCTCCATCACAAGGTGTACAAGAATATTAACAATAACAATGAATGTAATATTCTTAACAAGAAAGATATCTCAACAATTAACAACTTCACCTCAATGTAATACGGCTTTCACAACTTCAACACCAATAACTCAATAATGAGAGAGATAATGTGTAACCACGAAACTAAATACAAATAACTCACAATGGAAGAGATAACATGACTTCAAATAGGAATAATAGCAATAAAAGATATAACTTGTAACAATAACTTCAAATAATGATAATCAATAATGAAGGAGATGACATGTAAAATGACTTCAAACAATGATAATCAACAGTGAAAGAGACAACATGTAACAATAAAAGAGGCAACAAGTTCAATTGAAGCATAAGAGAAAATTATGAAGTAGGATGTAGAACAAGTGTTAACAAAGTCATTTAAGGTATGTAAGGATAGACTAAAACAAGTAAGAATAGATTGACTATGAGAATTTGGAACATGATATGACAATTCAATTAAAGCATGAAAAGAGTCTAAGTAGCCTAAATCGGTCAATTACTACATACAACCCATGTACCCAATCGTCACCTTGCGTACACGACTTTCACATAGCACAAATGACACAACTAATCACAAATTCTAAGGGGTAGTTTTTCCACACAAATTCTAAGGCAAGATACATACCTCAACTAGGCCAATTCAACCCTCGAAAATAGCTTTTCCCTAAAATTTGCCTCCACATGGTTCAAATTTAACCAAAATCGACTTAAGATCATCAAACAATGAAAGGGAAATCAATTATAATAGATAAAAGCTAAGATCTTTATACTTTTTCCAAAAAGTCAACAAAGTCAATTCGGGCCCCGCCCTGTCAAAACTCAGGTCCAATGGTATATTCTGACTACCCATGACCCCATGAGTTCATATTTATGATTAGGATCAAAATTCGAGTCCAAATTGACTCTAAAAACTTGACAGAGTTTCACAAATTTTTACTTTTGATTCACATGATTTTGATGTTAAAATCTAAAATACATTGATGGAATATAGTTAGAAAGAGATTAGAATCACTTACCCAAAGTTTGAAGATGAAAATACCCTCTCCAAATCGCCCGCTACCGAGTTTAGGGTTCTAAAATGAGAGAATATGTTTAAATATCCCGTCTCCCAGCGCTTTTGTCCAGCTGCAGGTTTTGAATTTGCGACACGGAGTTCGAATTTGCGAACCCTCACAATTATGGACCAGGGATCGCATTTGCGAACCCTAACAGCCTCTGTGATCATCGCAATTGCGACAAAAACATCACAACTGCGAAGCTGGACATAATCGCAAAAGCGAACTATTGTTCGCACATACGAACTAAGACAAAATCCTGCTGACTTAGCAAATGTGAAGGGGAAGTCACAATTGTAACATCCGAGGCCCCATTGTCACTTTCGCAATGTCAATAACTAGGCACCAATAACACCAGCAATTCATTTTCAGTTCAATCCATTTCAAACATGTGTGAAACTCATCCGAGCCCTCGGGGCTTCAAACCAAACATCCACCCATGTCTAAAAATATCATACAAACTCGCTTGCGCGATCAAAATAAAAAATTAACACCTAAAACTACTAATCGAACACTAAAACGCATAAGTTTCAAAGTAAAGTTCAAGAATCTCTGGAATTACAACTAATAGTTTTAATCCTATCAAACCAACTCCAAATGATATAAACTTTTACAGACAAGTTCTAAATAGCATAACAGACCTATTCCAAGACCCAAAATCAAATTCCGAGCTCGATAGCTAAAAGTCAACCTACGGTCAAATGTTTCAACTTCAAATTTCTAAATTTTCCCAAAACAACACAAATCAACCTATAGACTTCCGAAATCAATTTTGGGCATACGCCCAAGCCCGAAATTACAATACGAAGCTATTGGGACCATCAAAACACCATTCCGGGGTCATTTTCACAAAAAAGTAATAGTTGGGTCAATATTTGTAACTTAGGCTTCTAAGTCAAGAATCAATGGGTCTGAATAAACCCGAAAGTTTCCCGAAATGAAACTAACCAACCCCGCAAGTCATAAAATCATAACAACACATGTGTGAAGCATCAAAAGGTGAAACGGGGCGCAATTACAAAAAATGACCAGTCGGGTCGTTACATTTTCACCTTTTTAAAACAAACGTTCGTCTTCGAACGTGCATAAAGACATACCTAAGGTGGGAATAGATGAAGATAATGACTCCGCATGTCGTGCTTGGTCTCCCAGGTCGCCTCCTCAACCGGATGACCCCTCCATTGAACCTTCACTAAAGCAATGTTCTTTGATTTCAACTTACGGACCTGGTTGTCCATGATAGTCACCGACTCCTCAATATAAGTCAAATACTCATCCAATTGGACTGTGCTAAAATTTAAAACATGAGACGGATCAGCACAATACTTTCAGAGCATACAAACATGGAACACCGGATGAACCGCAGATAAACTAAGTGGCAATGCAAGCTTGTAGGCCACCTCAACAATCCTTTCAAGGATCTCAAAAGGTCCGATGTACCTAGGACTCAACTTTCCCTTCTTCTCAATTCTCATCACACCCTTTATGGGTGAAACTCAGAGTAAGACTCGCTCTCCAACATGAATGCAACATCACGAACCTTCTGATTCGCATAACTCGTTTGGCTACTTGGGTTGTATGAAGCCGATCCTGGATCTACTTGACCTTCTCCAAGGCATCTCGAACCAACTCTGTACCCAATAACTTGGCCGCTCCCGGCTCAAACCAACCAACTAGAGAACGACACCATCTTACATATAGGGCCTCATAAGGAGCCATCTTAATGATCGATTGATAGTTATTTTTGTAGGCAAACTCCACAATCGACAAGAACTAATCTCAAGAACCCCCAAAATCCATAACACAGGCACGAAGCATATCCTTCAATATTTGAATGGTGCGCTCGGGCTGTCCGTCCGTCTGGGGATGAAATATTGTACTCAACTCAACCCGAGTACCTAGCTCATACTGTACAACTCTCTAGAAACGCAATGTGAACTACATGCCCCGATCAGAGATGATAGATACCGGCACGCCATGAAGTTGGACAATCTCGCGGATATAGATCTGAGCCAGCTGCTCTGAAGAATAGGAGTCACTATCCTGTCCACAATCACTCATACCACATCAAATTTCTTCCGAGTCGGTGGGAGCCCAACAACGAAGTCCATGGTGACACTCTCCCATTTCCACTCAAGAATCTCAAGTCTCTTAAACAAATCGCCCGGCCTTTGATGCTCATACTTCACCTGCTAACAATTTAGGCACCAAGCTACATACTCCACTATGTCTTTCTTTATTCTTATCCACCAATAGTGCTGCCTCAAAGCCTGATACATCTTAGCGACACACGGGTGAATGGAGTACCGCAAAATGTGGGCCTCCTGAAGAATCAACTCACGCAACCCATCTACATTGGGCACACATAACAGGCCCTGCATCCACAACACACCATCATCACCAATAGAAGCCTCCTTTGCATCGTCGTGTTGTACCGTGTCCTTAAGGACAAGTAAATGGGGTCATCATACTGACGCTCTCTGATGTGATCATATAAAGAAGACCGAGAACCACGCAAGCAAGAACTCGATAGGGCTCTGAAATATCCAATCTAACAAACTGGTTGGCCAAGTCCTGAACATCCATGGCTAGTGGCCTCTATGTTGTTGGTAGATATGCTAAACTGCTCAATCCCTCCGCCTTTCGACCCAAGGCATCGGCCACCACATTGGCCTTCCCGGGATGATATAGAATAGTGATATCATAGTTTTTAAGCAACTCTAACCATCTTTGCTGCTTCAAGTTAAGATCTTTCTATTTGAACAAATGTTGTTGATCCCGGTTGTCGGTAAAGACCTCACAAGGTACACCGTACAAGTAGTGCCGCCAAATCTTCAATGCATGAACAATAGATGCCAATTCTAAGTTGTGGACCAGATAATTCTTCTCATGGACTTTCCACTGCCGAGATGCGTAGGTAGTCACCCTACCGTCTTGCATCAACTCCCCGCCAAGGCCAACACATGACGCATCATAATGCATAGTATAAGACCCTAAACCCGTAGGTAACACCAACACTAGGGCTATAGTCAAAGAAGTTTGGATCTTTTGAAAGCTAGCCTCACTCCTCGGACCATTTGAAAGGAGCACCTTTTTTGGTCAATAAACATGCGTATAGAACCATCCTTCTTCTTCAAAAACAAGACCGGAGCACCCCACAATGACACACTAGGCCGAATGAAGCCCTTATTAAGCAACTCGTGTAACTGCTCCTTTAACTTCGCTGGGGCCATATGATATGGTGGAATAGAAATGGTATGAGTGCCCGGCAACAAGTCAATACCAAAAATTGATATCCCTATCAGGCAGCAATGCCCAAAAGATCTGCTAGAAATACATCTGGGAAGTCTCTCGCTATCGGAACTGACTCAACGGTAGGAGTATCAACACTGATATCTCTCACAAAGTCTAGATAAGCATCACACCCTTCTCAACGATTCGCCCTTTAGAAATGACACAATCCTAGTAGGAACATAATCCAATGCACCCCTCCACTCTAGCCGTGGCAAACCTAGCATAGATAGCATCACAATCTTGGCGTGACAATCCAGAATAGCATGATAGGGCGACAAACTATTCATGCCAAAGATAACATCAAAGTCTGCCATACTAAACAACAATAGATCAACTCTGGTCTCAAAACTGCCAATAATAACTAAACACGACCGATGCACATGGTCCACAAAAATAAAATCTCCTACAGGCATGGACACATAAATAGGAGAACTCAAAGAATCACGAGATATATCCAAATACGGAGCAAAGTAAGATGACACATATGAATAAGTGGATCCCAAATCAAATAAGACTGATGAATCTCCATGGAAAATTGGAACCATACTTGTAATGACTGTGTCTAAAGCAACTGCTTTCGTCCTACCCAGAAAACATAGAATCTGGCCTAGCCTCCCCCTCTATGGTGACCTCTACCCGCCCGGCCTCCACCTCTAGCTGGCTATGCGGGTGGAGCGGAAACTGGGGCAGCAATTATGGCCTGAGAAGACTGTGGACCTGACTAAATCTGTGGAGCCTGAGTAGTTTGTGGAGGTGCACTCTTTCTGAGTCTGGGAAAGTCTCTAACCATATGATGGGTATCACCATACTTAAAGCAAGCTCTCAGTGGACGTGGCTGTTGGGACTGGCTTGAGCTTGGTCGACTGGACTGACCGCTAAAGGCACCCAGTGTAGGAGGTGCACTAGAAAGTGGATAAGTAAAGTGTGCAACCTGAGACCTCAGAATAACCGGAGCACCACCAGAAGCTGGAAGTGCTGAGTGAACTGGATGGCTCAAATAACCTCTGCCATGATGGGTTGTAGCTGCAGCGTGGCCACCACTAAATCCTCCAATACCTCGAGGCCTTTTGGCCTCCCTTTCCTCTCTCTCATGGACCCGCATACCCTCCAAACTCCGTGCAATATCTACCACCTACTGATATGGAGTGTCTATCTGCAACTCTCGATCCATGATGAATCGAATACCGTAGTTGAGTCCCTCGATAAATCGACGGGCTCGCTCTCTGACTAAAGAAACCAAGGGAGGTGCATGTCTGGACAAATCACTGAATAACACAGCATAGTCTGACTCTATCATAGTACCCTGGCACAGCTGCTCATACTCCGCCTCGCCATGGATCCCGAAGGGTCTGGGGAAGAATCTTCCTCAAGAATAACACTGAAAACCGAGTGCATGTAAGTGAAGCTACATCGACTGGGCTACCCTCCTCGTAAACCCGCCTCCACTGATACGCTGACAGCTGGAATGTAGTAGAAGCAACCCCACTTGTCTCCACAATACCCATGGTGCAGAGAATACGGTGGCACTCCTCTAGAAAACCATGTGCATCCTCTGAAGACATACCACTAAAATTATATGGGTGATACTTCTTCAACTTCTCAAGCCTAAGCTTCTCCTCCTCATATGTTACTGCCCTAACCGCGGGCAGAACCGAAATCACATGTTGTACTGGTATAACCTTTATGACCTGATCAACATGGATCCACTACTCTGGTGTATGAACCACATGAGTCTGAGCTCCTCCCCCAACCGGAGATGTACGAACCACAGGAGTCTGTCGCAGCGCTGGCAGCTGCTCTGGCTGCACCATGTGCCCCTCCTCGGTCTCTACCCTGGCCCCGGCCCCGGCTTCCCGCGGATCTAATAAGGGGCGCAGGTGTCTGATCGTTGTATCCAACAGTGCGTGTCCTCACCATCTGTGAGAAAATAGAAAGTCAAAGATTTAGTTTTTTTTTAAGTCAACAAATTCGCACAATAAGGAATCAAAGAAGTGTAGTTTTCCTAACAGTTCTATAGCCTCTCGAAGATAAGTACAGACGTATCTGTACCGATCTACAAGACTCTACTTATTACTCATAACACCTATGAGCCAAGAGGTCTTATACAACCTTGTCACGACCCCAATTTCCCTCTGTATGATATCGTGAAGGCACCTAGCCTCTACGACTAGGTAAGCCAAATATTTAATCATAACTTGATAGAGATAGTTAACAAAATACTAAAGCAAGTCTGATAAAGTGATATAACCTTCTGAAATAGAATCCCAACAGTACACCTCCCAAAACCGGTGGAACTGAGTCGTAAGCTCACCAAAGTAAGCTAAAATGTCTATTACAACTCTGTCTAAATGAAAATACAACAGGATGTAAAGGTAAAGGAAGGTGACTCTGAGGCCTGCGGACACCCGACAAGTATACCTTGAAGTCTCCATAAAGCAGCTAATATGTTACACCTGACCTTGGGGAGCGTGACCAGCGCTCAACCGAGATATCCCAGTCAAGCAAGCCTACTTGATGCCTTCTACCCGACCTTACCTATGAATAAAGTAAAGATGCATACCATTCGTTAGACAATGAGAGGGTTTCATAAACAACACCAATTTCATTATCATTAGTTACTTCATTTACAATTCCCAAAATACATTACACATGCATAGTTTTAGAAGTGGAAACATTTGTTACAACTACAACATTTCAAGTTTGACTTACCCAAATCAAAATACAACCCACACTATGTCTACAAAGCCTCTAATGGATACAAAAGAGTAATATGATGGTGCCGGCAACAAGGCCCTGGTAATACCTCAAAACACTATACATTAGTAACAAAAGATACAAGACCCCGATATGAAGTGGGCTTCACCAAGTCAGCTGAGAAGAGGGTGTACCGCTATCACTGATTGATGCCGCCAGCTGTGGAACCACCTGCATCTATTAAAGATGCAACACCCATCAATAGGGATATTAGTACATATGGAATATTACTAGTATGTAAGACTAAACACCCTCTTAATTAAATGAGTAATAGTACATGGAGAAAGAAACATGGAATCAATGAGAGCCTCAAAAAATATTAAAGCATCAAGTTTAATTTTTCAAGTGAGTATCAATATTTTTAAGTTGGGAGATCCTTAGTACCGATACACCACCGTGATTTTATTACGGAGTCAGATGTCATTCTGATCGGCTAAGCCGTCTCACCCCAAGACATCCAATCACAACACCACCATGTGCGCGACATGGCGTTCAATCTTGGCCAGATCGGCTAAGCCATCTCACCACAATATTGTGTGGGTCGACATCACATTCCGCTAGCAATCATTTCATACGAGTTAAGGGAAATAATCTCAACACATCAATCTCATCCAAGTTAAGGGGAATAATCTCAATACGTCAGTACGGGGATTTACCCTTCAATCACTCCTACATCGGCACGTGTAGTTTCGACGTTAGGTTGTTTCAACCAACCCTTTCTCGGTGACTAACGATACTCCCAATGCATTTATTATATAAATGAGTTACAGCTCATTTTATAATCTTTCAGACATTCTTTTCATTTCATTGGCACTATTGGCCACAAGTATAATTTCGTTCTTGGCACGTCGCTGTTTTTTATATTTCATACTCACTCCATTCACTTTCAAGCATCATCATGGATTATCAACAATAAGATAATTTATAATCAAGACTTTAGATATGTATATGAGCAATAGGAGCCTTAAGCATGTTGAGTTTTTTCCTTCCAAAATTAGGCATAATAAACTTGCAAATGTAAAATGATTTTAAATCATAACATTTTGATATATGGGTCATACTTGAATACATTCCCGAAGGAGAACATAATATGATAGGGGAATTTGGAGCACATTTTGAATATATCTCTTGACACAAAGCTTATTTGGAATAATAGAATTTATTAGGAATGACTCGGAGCATGGAAAAATAAGAACTTGGGCCAATCACACTTAAAACTTATGACAACATCACAGAATTCGACTCTACAAGAGAAGTTTAGCCAACATACCTCGCTTGCGCTTTCCTTAAACTACTATAACGTTTTAAAAGTTTAGAAACTTCAATCTATTTAGAGATATGACAAAATTAAACCATAATTTGAGATAGATTCATGGGTTCAGCCCATTTGGGCATTTTACACTAGGTGTGCAAATTATACTACAAGGTCCTAGGACAGGAATCCTTTATTTCACAATTAATTCCCAAGTCCATATTTCACCCAAATCAGTTCAACAATTTCCATACCACCATTTTTAGCACATGCATGTACAATGACTAACTTCCAACCCCAGATTCATGTCTCCCATTACCCATGTTCAGCCCAATTCCAAAGTTGAGAGCTGGAGAGTAGAGCCATACTTCTTAGAAGGAGACCTTGAGAGCTTTCCTTGTTGAATTCCAAGGTTTGAGCAAGGGATGATTAGTAGGATGGTGGGAGCTTCTTTATCCCTCTCTAAGACACTCCTCCTCTATCTAAAACAAGTGTTGAAACTAGCCAAAATAACCCCAAAGTCATTTTGTAAGAAATGGGGTCGGGTTATAAAATCACAAAGTAGACCCTCTGATCTTACCTATGCGGTCGCAAAGTGCGCCCCAGATCAGGTCTACGGTCCGCGAAGGGACCGCAAAATTAACCTCCAAAACTGGGATGGTCTGTGCAAGTCTACGATGATTATGCGTCCCTCCGTAATTTCTTATGTTGAATCTGTGATGGAAATGCGGCCCACGAAATGACTATGCGGTAGCATAATGGACCGCAAAATGACATCTGAAATTGGCTTTTTTCCGTTGCACTCTGCGGTAGATCTGCGATCCATAGAGTGATTCTGCGGTCTCATCAATACCATGTTCTGCGAAAATTGTTCTTCCAACTCCCCAACGCATTGCACAACCCAAAAGGTACGTACCGCGGCGAGCTTGCGTGCCGCGAAGATTATCTACTACCTTCGAACATGTTAGCCTACCTCGGCACCACGAAACCCAGGTTCTAGGTAAAATTTTATGGGGCCTTACATAACAGTCGATCACTAACATACGGCACGAGTAGACATAGCTGGATCCACACAAAAGGATTTTCAGCGTAGTATGAGTATACCACAACAGTACCCAGTAAGTATCAAGCCTAATCTCGGTAGAGTAGTGACGATGCCAGGTCAAGACACCTACTAGGATATAATAATTAGGATGAAAACATAATAACCAGAAGTAGTGGAAAGCGGAGAAATATGTAATATGAAACAAGTCAATAACACAGGCTAATGAAAGGGCTGTAAGCATAGAAATAACACAAATGAAACATTTTAAGAGAACCACAATGATAATACACGGACAACAACTGATAGAACAAGAAAGATCAAAACCACAAGAAGTCTCCTCACAAAATAACTCTTTGCAACATGAGATAAACAACAAAAATCACAACGAGGTACCGTCTCGTGTACAATAAGAATTACAACTGAGGTACCTCCTCGTATATAACAAGAATCACAACCGAGGTACCACCTATTATTCACAATTCTCAATTTCAATAGTTTTGAAAGTATTTTTCACGAAATAGCTACACACACTTTAGCCCACCTTATGACGCCGCGTGGCTTCGCGTAATTCCTTTACAAGCATCACGCACATAAGTCCCACCTTATGCCGCCGCATGCACATTAACCCCTAGCCTTATACTGCCGCATGCGCGTCAATATCACATTATAATAACAACTCGCACCACAACTGCCAATATGTCATAACTAGCCAACAATCAACAATATCAATGTTTCCACAACAATAGCCCACGGCTCCACCACAATGTATAAAAGAATATTAACAATAACAATAGATGTAAAATTCTTATCAAGAAAGATATCTCAACAATTAACAGCTTCGCCTCAATGTGATACGACGTTCACTAATTCAACACCAATAACTTACAATAAGAGTGATAATGTGTAACCATGAAACTAAATACAAATAACTCACAACGGGAGAGATAACATGTCTTCAAATAAGAATAATAGCAATGAAAGAGATAACTTGTAACAATGACTTCAAATAATGATATTCAACAATGAAGGAGATGACATGTACAATGATTTCAAACAATGATAATCAACAGTGAAAGAGACAACGTGTAACAATAAAAGAGGCAACAAGTTCAACTAAAGCATAAGAGAAAATTACCAAGTAAGAATAGATTGACTATGAGAATTTGGAATAAGATATGATAATTCAATTAAAGCATGGAAAGAGTCTAAGTAGCCTCAACTGGTCAATTACCACATACAACCTATGTACCCACTCGTCACCTTGCGTACACGGCTTTCACATAGTACAAATGACATAATCATACAAATTAGGCAAGATACTCACCTCAACTAGGCCAATTCAAAATAGCTTTTTGCCTAAACTTTGCCTCAACGGGGCTCCAATCTAACCAAAATTGACTTAATATCATTAGACAATGCAAGGGAAATAAATTATAATAGATAAAGTTAAGATCGTTACACTTTTCCCAAAGAGTCTACAAAAGTCAACCCAGGGCTCGCCCGGCCAAAACCCGGGTCCAATGGTAGACTGGATACCCATGACCCCACGAGTTCATATATGTGATTAGTTTAAATATCCGAGTCCAGATCGACTCTCAAAACTCAAATTCTTATTTTTCAAAAACTTGACAAAAGTTTCACAAATATTCACTTTGATTCACGTGATTTTGATGTTAAATCTAAGATATATTGATTGGAATATAGTTGGAAATAAATTAGAATCACTTACCAATAGTTTGTAGATTAAAAACCCCACTCCTCATCGCCTCCGACCAAGTCTAGGGTTCTAAAATCAAAGAACATGTTGAAAAATCACGTCTCCCAACCCTTTTGTCCTGTTGCAGATGTCGCATTTGCAACACAGGGTTCGCATCAAAACACCCAAGTCTAAAAATATCATACGAACTCGCTCGCACGATCAAAACAAAAATAACTTCTAAAACTACGAATCGAACACTAAAATGCATAAGTTTCAAAGTAACGTTCAAGAATCTCTAGAATTACAACTAAACGTCTGAATCCTATCAAACCAACTCCAAATGATATCAAATTTTGCAAACAAGTTCTAAATAGTATAACAGACCTATTCCAAATCCCAAAATCAAATTCCGAGCTCGATAGCTAAAACTCAACCTACGGTCAAACTTTTTAACTTCAAATTGCCAAATTTTGGCAAAACAATACAAATCAACCTATGGACTTCCGAAATCAATTCCGGGCATAAGCCCAAGTCCGAAATCATGATACAAAGCTATCGGAGCCATCAAATTACCATTCCGGGGCCGTTTTAATTCAAATAATTGACCTAACATTAAAGGAATAATTTGTTGCATAATCTTATCGCTATCTAACAAAAAATTGATATATAAATTAATTATCTTGAATATGGTTGTCACGACCCAAAATCCCACTAGTCGTGATGGCACCTAACCCAACCCGCTAGGTAAGCGATTTAACAACTATCCAACTCCAATGATATTTAATAAGACAGTTAAGTAAAGAAATTATCTGAATCTTATACATTTCCCAAGGACTGGTAATACAAATCATGAGCTCCTAAGAATAGAGTTTACAAAGTTGAAATAAAGTAAATACATCATCTGTTTGAAAAGTACATAAACAGAGTTTTATAGATCTAAGGCTACCATGAACAAGAGGCAGCTACAACCGTGATGCAGGTACATCTTCAATGCCGGCTCTCGTCGATCACAGCAATGTCAGGAGTCAATATCTGCACGCAAGGTGCAGAAGTGTAGTATGAGTACAACCGACCTTGTATACTCAATAAAAACAAACCTAACCTTAGATTGAAAGTAGTGACGAGCTAACACAAAGGTCAAGTCCAACACCAATATTCCACAACAGTTCATAACAGCATAGTACAAGTAACAAAAGAGGTATCTCAGAAATAAAAGGCTCAGTTCGTTCACAGTTCTAGAAAAATAGGAATTTCTTTTCAAGTATCTCAGTGAAAACCCGAATCTTTTACCAAAAAGGCCAAAATATGAGTAAGTTTGAAAACTGTAATTTTTTCCAAAAATCCTTTCAACAATAAATAAGATGTTGCATTTTTCTTTCAGATAGCAAGTGTAAGATGCCTCTCTATGCCCATATGTAAAAATGTATGAGAAGTCAAAAATGACATGATACTATATAGCATGAGAAAAAATGCATCTCTATGCTTGTATGTCAAGTATAGTGATAAAGGTCATATGTATACTCTCAGAATATCAATTCACTCTGTCCTCCTAGTCACTCACCACTTGGCACTCGGCACTCGCACACAGTAGGAACCTGCACTCACTAGGGGTGTGCAGACTCCAGAGGGGATCCTACAGCCCAAGCGCTATAATCTACACGGACAACTCACGTGCTGCACGGACAACTCACGTGCCATGATATCAATATCTGGAATTGCACGGACAACTCACGTGCTATAGTAAACAAATCTGACCCGCTGTGGTGTGCAGCCCGATCCCATAATCATCCTCATAACCAGGCCCTCGGCCTCACTCAGTCATCAATCTCTCCGGTCTCTCGAGCTCACAATGTCATGATACTAGACCGAAAATAATTATATTATACATCAATAAATAACAATAGAGACTGAGATATGATATTCATGTGAATGCGTATGACTGAGTATTTAATGCAATGAAAGCAGATTACTCAACAATAAAAATGACCTTAGTGGGTCCCAATAGGATAAGCATGTAGCGTAGACATGGTTATTAACATAATCACAGCTCGATAACTCTAGTACGTAGAGATTTCATGATTTCAGACAAGATTAGGTAACTACACACTACCACAGAAATAACGAAAATAACAGTTCACACAGTGCACGCCCACACGCCCATCACCTAGCATGTGCTTCACCTCAAAATCAAACACATAACATGTATATTCAGGATTCATACCCTCAGCTCCGAGATTAGAAGAGTTACATACCTCGAACAAGCCAATACCAATGCCGAGCAAGCCAAGCGATGCTCCAAAGATGCCATCCCGCGCGTTCCGACCTCCGAACGGTTTGAAACTAACCAAAAATAACTCAAGTACATCAAACAATGCTAAAGGAACCAATCCCGATCGAAAAAGATCAAATCTTGAATCAAAAGCCCAAAAACGCCCAAAAGCCCAACCCAGGCACGCACCTTGAAACCCGACAAAATTTAAAGAATCCAATAACCCATTTAATTTTGAGTCCAACCATACTAGTTTCACTCAAAATCGATTCCAATTCGATGTTCAAAACTCAAAAATTCATATTATGAAACTTTAGGCCAAAACTCCCAATTTCCTCTTTAAAATTCACAATCCAATTACCAAAAACGAAGGTAGATTCGTGATATAAAATCAAAAAATGAGTAGGGAACACTTACCCTAGTCCACAAGATGAAAATTGCTTCAAGAATCACCTCAATCCGAGCTCCATGACTCCAAAAATGTAAAAATTGCTGAAACCCTCGAAATAGAGTTCTTATAATCTGCCCAGACGTCCCTCTTTCGCGAACGCGAAAAACCCATCGTGTTCGCGATGAACAAAATATCCTGCCACCGAAACACTCTAGGTGTTCGCGGTACACCCCACGTGAACGCGATGACCACATATGCCCCAGCTTCGCGAACGCGACTTACCTTTCGTGATCGCATAGAAGAATCCTTCAACTCCCAGCTACCAAACCTCAACACTACATGAACACATATCCCTGCACGCGGATGCGAAGAACACCGCATCAACCCACCACGAACGTTACCAAGGAAGCGCGAACGCTACGAATAAATCACTGCATTGATAAAAATACTCATCACAAACATGTTGCTCCATCTGCGAACGCGAAGCACAGCTGAAACACCAGAAAACCCGCAATAACAACATGGTTCAAAATAGTCTGAAACCTGTCTGAAACTCACCCGAGCCCCTCGGGACCCCGTCAAAACATACCAGCAAGTCCCATAACATAACATAGACCTATTCGAGGCCTCAAAACGCATATAACAACATTGAAAAAATGAATCACACCTCAACTCAAATTCAATGAACTTTGAAACTTCAAACTTCCACAACCGATGCCGAAACCTATCAAATCATGTCCGATTGACTTCAAATTTTGCACACAAGTCACATTCGACATTACAGACCTGCTCCAACTTCCAAAATTAGAATCTGACCCCGATACAAAAAGCCCACTCCCGGTCAAACTTTCCAAAATTTCAAATTTTGCCATTTCGAGCCAAATTCAACCACGGACCTCCAAATCACAATCCGGACGCGCTCCTAAGTCCAAAATCACCCAGCGGAGCTAACGGAACAATCAAAATTCCAATTTGAGGTCAAATGGTAAAAAGGAAATTTTGGTCAACTCTTTCAAATTTAAAACTCCCTAGTTGAGAATTATTCTTCCTAATCAATCCTGAATAACCTGAAAACCAAAACCGACGATTCATATAAGTCATAATACATCATACGGAGCTACTCATGCCCGTAAACTATCGAGCAAAGTGCAAATGCTCAAAACGATCGGTTGGGTCATTACATTCTTCCCCACTTAAACATACGTTCATCCTCGAATGTGACAAGAGTTGTTCCCAAAACCATCAAACAGCCGTGTAACCTTACCATGCACATACCCGGGGGTGATCTCACGTCAACCTATCCCATATAGGTCTGATTACACAACATAACCTAGATTTCCTTAATTCAACCTAGTCCATAATCCTTAGAATCCAATTTCCAACATCTCAAATTTCTATAAGATCAAAATCCCGCATCTACATACTGTATAAGTCTGAACAAGCTATATCAAGCCATATCCAGAATGCAAGATGTAATCACATGATATACCGCATAACTTAAATACTCATAGTAATAATTTCTAATCATATCAGCTGTCCAAAACAACCCAATTTCGGTAATAAACCTCATGTCAAACCAAACCTTGTCCTAAAACATTCATACCTGTCGATGATGAATGAAACACGTAGAACTCATTACCATTCATCAGATCAACATGTCATGAAACTCCCTCTCCTTCGACATGAACTATAGCAAATTTCTAAACCGACTTTCGATACTATCCTTCCAACCATGCTGTAATCAATTCTGATAGTATCCATTCTAGGTCCAATGACCTCATCTCATCCAACACGACCACTCTAATGACATGACACATCAACATAATCTAAAGCCCCTACCCGTGCAATCCGTGCACCACTAAGCAACAATCCAAATGTACTCAATAATGAAAATGAGTCAAACAAGAGAACCGTCCTACAAGCTTAACGAGTACCACCACAACGTAATGCTAAGAACCTATCACACACCGTAGAACCAAAATTGTAAGGCCCCATTAAAATTTTCTAATGATTTAATATTTTAAAGTGCAACAACGGTATTCAGGAATAACGTATTCGAGTATCAAAGGAGACCTATGGGGTGGTACCACATTATTTGGACATCAAAAGTGTTTCAACGACGTCATTTCTTTGAGTATAAGTGGTATCATATTAAGCAAATGAGCTCCGAATTCAGTTTCTATTAAAGTCTTAGATCCGTATTGAAATTATGGAGCCATAAAAAAAGAATCATCGAATTCAGACATCGTATGAGAGAGTTATGCCCATTTTCCCATTGTTAGCACCCAGGGTAGCGTGTGGCCCTATCCCTGGCACCGGGAATCTTGAGGTTCTGGAACCAGTGCCACAGGCATCGACCCATGCCACCTGTGGTGCCCAAAACCACTATATACTCATTCAGGGTCCATTTTACCCCATTCCTCTTGGCCGAACTTTGGGGTTTTCCTCCACTCTATCAAGATCCCCAACTCCCCCCTTCTTCAAGGTGAGTAATTCCTTCTAATTTTGTGTTTCATTCCATCAATTCCATCCTAAAACTAACTCAATCCTCCATAAAATACATAGATCTTCAAGAAATGTCTTCAAGAACTCATAGGAGGGTTTTGCAAGATTTCTTCCAAAAGGTAATCTTACACCCTTAGACTTACATGTATTGATATATTATGGGAATATGGGTACGTATTGAGTATTGAAACTTATGGTATGGTGATTAGAAGCCATAAGTTCCCAATTTAAATACATATCATTGTAGAGATTAAAAGGTGATTATTTGATGGAATTTTGTTGGTTGGGTGTGGATGGATGGTCATGTATATGATGTTGGAAGTTATGAATTGTTTAAGAATGATGGTGGGATAAATTTTGGTAAATGGTAGTAGTTGGATGAACTAATTCTATGGGTAAGAGATGTAAAAATTCATGCCTACTAGGTATTTGATAAAATGCCTAAATGGCCTAAACTATGGAATTTCTTACTAATATTGGTTCCAGTGGATGTTGTTATTGTAGATTGAAGTTTCTTAGTGTAGTGGATCATTGTAGTATCATTAAGGAACGAATTTGAGGTATGTTGGCTAAACTTTCTCTCTTAGAATCGAATTTCATAATTTTCCCGTAAGTTCAAGTATGGTTGGCTCAAGATTTCTAATTTCTATATTCCGGGTTATCTCCTATAAATTTGGCTATTCCGAATGAGCCTTATGTCGAAAGATATATGTTCAAAGTATGGTTTGCATATTAAAATGTTATGACTTTGAGTCGTGTTTTAAATGAAAAGTAGTATACCAATTGGGTGAGAAAAAATCGATGTGCTTAAGACTCTAAATTGCTTATATGTGTACCTAAAGTCATGATTGAAAATATCTTCTTGTTGATAATCTATAAAGATGCTTGAAAATGAAATAATTGAATTGAGGATATAGAGTGTGGCCAACGTGCTAAGAATTTAAGTTATGATTGTAGCTAGTAGTGCAAATAAAATGAGCGGATGCGATAAATAAAATGAAATGAGCCTCGACTCAATTGTTTAAAAATGATTTCGAAAACAGAATTTCCTAAAAGCTTTTGAACTCAATTCATGCCCATACGTAGCTGTTTTAACTAATGCTTTGCTTTATAAACATATCCAGTGTAGCTTGAGTTCTTACATACTCAGGTGTTGAGATTTTATATTGTCATTTCTGGGAAAGAGTCTTGCAAGAATAAATTGTGTATTGATTGTTTATGATTTTGATGTGTGTTTCTATTGCAGGTTGGTATGCCCCATTCTTTGGGAAGAAACCATTTGTGTTTAAAGTTCCCATTACAAATGGATTTGAAGTATATGATTTCTGAAATATATAGATGTTGATATTTGATGGTGATCTTTGAAATTGAAAGAGGTGAAAGTGTGGAATACGAAATACTATCATCGTGTCAGAAATAAAGAATCTTGTGAATGGCCAAATGAGCCAAGGAAATATTGTTGTTGTGAGTGACGGGAAATACTAATGAGAATTTATACAATGTGAAAGAGGTTGAGGTGAGTACAATTTTATTTATGTTACTTTTGTGTGCAAATCAGATAATAAAAATCTTTTTGGGCATATCATTAGTAAAACCGAAGAAGGGTGGGTCATAAGGCCCACACCTGAAACTACATGTGCCGGTGTAAGGGTGGATTATGATTATTCCCCTTATTTGGGATGAAATTGAAATATTTGTGAAATTGTGATATTATTCCCCTTAATTGGGATGAAACTAGAAATAATTGTGGATTGAAAAAGTCAACCCACATGGCATATGCGGGAAGGCGGCCTAGCTGATCCAGTGGAGATCGGACGCTATGTTACGCAGATGGAGGTACTACTCTTGCTAACAGCTTTCTTTCGCATCACATGTCAAACCACATTGTCCGTGTGGAGATTGTGACTTATTGTTTCTATGTGTTACTTTTTCTTATATGGGCATTCTATTTTAAAAGAGGACTTTTAGCTATACATACTAGTGCTATTCGATGATACTAACGTCCCTTTTGCCGGGATGCGGCATCTTTAATGGATGCAGGTGGTTCTATAGCAGGCGACATTGATCAGTGATAGCGGTACAGTCTCTTCAGCTGACTTGGTGAGCCCCACTTCATTTCGGGGCCATGTATCTTTTGTTTCTCATGTACTTTGTGGTTGAGGTATAGCCGGGGCCTTGTTGCCGGTTGTTTCATATTTCTCTTCTGTTGTACTTATAGGCTCCATAGACACATTGTGGGTGGTGTTTAATGCGGGGAATTGAACTAGAAATGTTGGTATTTGGCAAACACGTTTTCATTATATCTATAAACTTGTAATACTTTGGAAATTATGAATGAAGTTCCTAATGGATATTTTAAATGTTTGATTAATAGATTACATCTCCTCTTTATTCATGGATGAGTTTGGATAGAAGGAAATCTAACAGGCTTGCTCGGCCGGGTTCACTCGGTTGAGCGCCGGTCGCGCTCCTCGTGTTTTGGGGCGTGACAAACTTGGTATCAGAGCCTAAGTTTTTAAAGTGTCCTAGGATGTCTCGGAGCCGTGTCTCATAGAGTCCTTTTTATCGGTGTATTGTCGACCACATCTATAATGAGGAGGCTACATGGACATTTAGGAATTTCACACTTCTTTAATACTCTAGATCGTGCGATAGAGCTAAAGATAGGAAGCTAAATTCCTGATCATGTCTCATTTTCCATATGAGTAACCCATGAGTTCGAGGCATCAAGGAGGGAATGAAAGAAGCAATTGCTAGGGGAAGTGTTTAATGTCACTACACCACCAGATTATGTGGCCAGAGCACCTAAGATATGAAAGAGGATTATTGGCATCAATAAGCCGGAATTTATGATATGAAAGAAGAGCCACTCGGGTTTAGCCACTCGAATTTATGTTGGCCGATTCTTGAAATATGTTATCGTTGTGGAAGGAGGGGGCACAAGAAGAACAAATTCCCTTAGGTTGGAGACACCCATACCGGTCTGCCCGATATGCGGGCGAAAATATTTTGCGTCATGTTGTGAGTATGCTCAGAAGCGTGTTAGGGGTGGTAGATTAGGGAAATTCCAAAAGTCCATACAACGAACTGTTGCAGAGATTTTTACTCCCGCCATGAAGGCTTAAAGGAAGACTAAGGGGAATGCTTATGATGTATGCAAAAAGGGTAAATATCAGGTAAGTGGGGCGAGTCAGTTTAGCAGACCCCATCCTCGTTGTGTGAAGTGTATGAGATGTCATTCGGGGGTATGTCACTATGGTACTAATATATGTTTTTGATGTGGAGTAGAGGGGCATCAATTAAGGTAGTGCCCTGTCAATCTAAAGCCATCAAGTAAGTCACTCCTTAGTAGATCATTATGAACACCGCATTATTTTCCTTGTTGTATATGTACATCCATATTGAAGAGCCTTTATAAACACGGTCTTAATAAGACTTTGAATCACAATACACTGCATGTACTTACTTTTTGAATGAGACGCGTTATTTGTGAAGCCACTCTATCAGAAATGCTCTTATTTACAACCTCATGTGGAATTGAGCACTATAATTATGTCCTTGAATTGAGTTATAACTCTATGATTAATATTTTCTACTTGCTTTCCTAAATTTTCAACAATGGACTATACCTGATAAATTTCTTACAGAACCTTTTTTATTTGAATGGATAACATCTTCTCACTTGTGCTTATGCATGCACCATCATAAAGTTTGCCTATGTGGTATCAAATACAATGTAAAGCAGCCTAGTGTTGAGATCCTTCTTGAGCCACTTTTTTTCTCTCCGATGTATGTAGCTCCTATGATTGGAACAATCATTTTACTCCTTTGTGACCATTATCATGAATCCATTTCACTATCTAGTAACATGAGAGCATATATCAACACCTATTATATGTGTAACTGTCAATTGAAAAGGGGTCACTTGTCCGCATAAAAGTTTCTCGGAAATTTGAGATTTTTAAAAGAAAAGAAAAACTCGTCACAGGAAGATCTTTTTGTTCACGCATCTCAGTATGACTTTCATGCCCACCTAGATCATGTCCCAGTGAGTAACTCACTTTGCTCCTAGTATTGTAGTTGCCCATGAAGTGGCCTAGTATTACAGCTTGAGAGTTGTTATAGCAAAACCTTGCCTAGCTCACAGCAAAGTATTCATTCTCTCTAACCAATACATGATTTTATCCCAACATTATGATGTCCTAGCTACATGATTTCACTTGTATGAGGTTGAAACTTAAGCAGCCTTATGATGAGCATATTGAATTGAAAGACAAATTCGTCGTATCTCTAGTCCTCTCACATATGATCAACTCTTAGCAAAGGTTAAGCTGTGAGAATGATAATAATCTCACAAGTGTCCAACTTCTTTTTCATCCTCGTGGGCTTGTGGCATAGATTCTTTGTGCTAGTTACTGTTGAGAGCATAATGCAACTTCATGTATTTTGAAACCCATATCATATTCAGGGTGCTAGAATATTCTCATTTTGAGTTAAACTGATTTTCCCTACATTCCAAGAGGCGACTGGTGACACGTACTTGGCTATTTATCTTTGAGGCCTACTATTGCCAAACAAGGTACATATGGAATAAAACAATTGTTGATGTCCTTCCTTTTCATGACTCATAGTTTTCCGAGAACAACTGGCGTTAAAGTCTTTATCCTCCCGACCATGCCTCCCATATGTCACATGTCTAAAATGACTCATTTCTTTCAAATATCAGAATCATGAACATGGTTCCTACATTATCAATGCCTACTAGGCAACTCTATGCCTCATTTGTCGAATCAATGATGTCATCATAATGATTAACCATGTCATCACTATTGGTAGTAACCTTCATGTATCTTAGGATATAACCTCCTGAAATGCCCTGTTCAGCACCTTGATGGATTCTTTAAACATTCCAACCTAATCTCTAACCTCGTTGTTCCTATTTATACTAACCTATGGGGGTTGACGGTTCAAACATGTCAAAGAAGAAGCATCATCCCGTGATCAAATATATTGGATAGGAAGTTTTATGGTCATATTCAAGCTATCACACCTTAGAGTAATTGTTGGAGGTCCCCAAAGGTTTAGTTTGGGTGTTCGGCATATGGATTTAGAGTTGAAGAAAGTGAACGGGTTATTCCCAAGATTTTCTCTATGAATATATTGGGTGAATTGTTAAGGAAGGTAAAGTATGTGTAGTCACATTAGGCCTTAAGAAATCTTGAACGGAATAAGCCAAACTATGAGTATAATGTTTCCCTATTATTGTCATTCGTGTACACGGTATTTCATGTGTCTATGTCGAAGGAGATAGTTGTAAATCCTCTATCTATCATTCCGGTGAAAGCTAGAGAAGGTCAAGTTAATGGATAATTAGATTATGAGGGGTATCTATTTGCCATCCTTGTTAGATATGTCCGAAAGTTGAGATTGCCTCCGTCGTGTGTTATGGCAAAGTCTTTGAGTCGAAGAGGCCACCTCAATGTCCGAAATTATTAAGGGATTGAAATGTTATCACTTGAGTGCATAGTCAAATGATCGTGGATCAAAAGGTACTTTCTTTGTGTTACGATTTAAATATGTACAGCTCATGTTCAGGTGTCACTTTCGATAATATAATGCCTACAATGTTGAGATTAGTGCTACTGATATATATGTCACGACCCAAAACCTACCCCGTCGTGATGGCGCCTATCGTGGAACTAGGCAAGCCGCAACTCAACATCCCAACACAGAAAAATCTTTGAACATAAAGACGGAAGCAATTTAATAATTTAAGAAAGCCTTTTTGAAAGCAAAAATATCCAAAATACGATACAATCCATCCCAAAACTAGGGTGTCACAAAGTTCATGAGCGTCTAAATTAGAATACAGTCCACTACAGTGTCTAGAGATATAAACTGAAAATACAACTGGTGATAGAGGAGAAGAGTCAAGGCCTGCGAATGCCATGCAGCTACCTTGGTAGTCTCCAAACTCTGAAGCCGCAATCAGCAACCGCCACCGTGACCAAAAATGCCTGGATCTGCACACGAGGTGCAGGGAGTAACGTGAGTACATCCAACTCATTAAGTAACAAGTCCAAACTTTGGACTGAAAGGTAGTGACGAACTCAACCGGTACAGATAAAATAGAAATAACTGAATAGAAACGTAGGAATGCTTTCAAATTAAATTGGCAACTCAAACAGTAAAGTGAAGAAAATCCGAACAGTGTAAAGAATATAACTCTGCTATCTCTACATCCCAATGCACATGATATATATGATGCACCATGCTGTCAGCCTCATATGCTTACACTCTCGAAAGCTCAACCACTCAATAATGTGTATGGCCCATACGGCCCAGGAAAGATCCATCCCAGAACATATACGTCACTGACTATAAGTCACCCAGTACCGAGGAAGGCCAATCCTGCCCTGTGGAGAAGATCCATCTCCAGGTATCAAGTACTTCGGAAAAGATCCATGTCCAGGGAAGATCCATCCCTCAATAGTATCAACCGCACTCACTGGGGGTGTGTACAGACTCCGTAGGGGATCCTACAGCCCAAGCGCTATCACAAAATCAGTATAACCACTACGGCGTGTAGCTCGATCCCATAACTATAACTCATAATTAGGCTCTCAACCTCACTCAGTCATCAATCTCTCCAATCTCACTCACGGGCTCACAATATCATGAAAACTAGCCCGAAACAATGATATGATATATCAATAAACAACAACTGAGACAGAGATATGATATAAAATGCATGAACATGACTGAGTACATAATATCAATGAAATCAATGAGATGACAGCAAGAAACGACCATTAGGGGTCCCAACAGTACCGGCATAAAGCCTAAACATGATATTTAGCATGATTGATAGCTCAATTACTTTATCACAAGATGAAAATACGGATATCAACAAAATAGAGTCACTATACAGTGCCATGGAATCAACCAGTCCACATTTTTCATGGTGCACGCTCGCAGGCCCGTCACTTGGCATCAGCATCACCTCAGAACCCTCAGAACCAAGTTTGAAAGCGTTACTTACCTCAAACCGAGCAAATCCTACTCCGAAATGCCTTTGCCCCTCAAATCAGTCTCCAAATGCCCCGAATTTAGCCACAAGCAGTACAATAAAATTAATATAGGCTAAAGGAATCAATTCCACAAGAAAAATACCAAATTATAGCCAAAATCCGAAATCGACTCAAACCCGGCTCCCTAGGCCCAAGTCTCGGAATCCAACAAAACTCACAAAACCCGAAAGCCCATTCACTCACGAGTTTAGTCATACCAAATTTACCAAAATCCAACCTCAGTTGCACCTCCAAAACCCTAAAGTTCACTCTCCAATTCCCAAGCCCTAAATCCCCAAATTTCCAATTCTAATCCTTAATTAAATGATGAACAAAGCAATAGATTCATGAAATTTATACCATTATGAGTTAGAATCACTTACCCCAATGTTGCTCCTTGAAAACCTTCGAAAACTCGACTCTCTCCCGAGTTTCTCAAGTCCAAAATTGAAAATGAAAGACAAAAGCTCGAGCTGGCGCTTTTCTGCCCAGCAATACCGCACCTGCGGTCCATTGATCGCTTCTACGATGCCGCACCTATGAAAATTTCATCACAGGTGCGGATTTCACTTAAAATCTTGACTTCGATCCTGCGGCCTCAAGACCGCATCTGCGCCCTACGCAGGTGCGGAAACTCTCTCGCTTCTGCGGTCAAAACTCGCACCTGCGTCTGCATGCCCGCATCTGCGACTCACGGAGGTGTGGGAATACCTTCGCACATGTGGTTCCTGCCCAGGTCCTCCATGGCCACATCTGCGGCACCTCAGTCTCTCCTGCGGGCTCGAACCTGCGGCTCCCAGCTCGCTGGTGTGGAAGACACCAGAACCAGCAGCAGAGCTGTATTTCATCAACTCTAATTCTTCCGTTTACCACCCGGAATCACCCCAAGGCCCTGGGACCACCACTAAACATACCAACATATCCTATAACCTAATACAAACTTAGGCGAAGCGGATCACTCAAATCAACATCAAAACACCAAATTACACCCAGATTCAAGCCAAAGAACTTCTAAACTTCCAAATTCCACAAACGATGCCGAAACCTACCAAACCGCGTTCGGATAACCTCAAATTTTGCACACAAGTTAGAAATGACAGCACGAACCTACTCCAACTTTCAAAAATCCAATCCTACCCCGATATCAAAATTTCCACTGCTGGCCAAAATCGCCAAAATTCTAATTTTTGCCAATTCAAGCCTAATTCTCCCACGGACCTCCAAATCACATTCCGGACGCGCTCATACATCCACAATCACCTAACGGAGATAACTGAACCATCAAAATTCATATCCGAGATCGTTTACACAAAAGGCAACATTCGGTTGACTTTTCCAACTTAAGCTTCTAATAAAGAGACTAAGTATCTCAATTCACTCCGAAACCACTCTGGACTCGAACCAACTAACCTGGTACATCATAATATAGCTGAAGAACACAAAAAGAAGCAGGAAATGGGGGAACGAGGCTATAACTCTCAAAACGACCGGCCGGGTCGTTATATCCTCCCCCACTTAAACATACGTTACAATGTTGAGATTAGTGCTGCTGATATATATATATTGTGATGCTTTGTCGAGTTGTGGATGGGTTGTTAGGAGTGGTTTTGGTGATTCTCTGGCAGGTGGATAGGCCCAGTTACAGGGGAAACTCTGACGAAATATTTTGAAATTTATGAAGTAATTAAAATTGGGAACTATTGGTGTATGGATGAGGATTTAAGTCACATTTGGTGTCTATGGCAGATTCTAACCCTCATTCGAGGACGAATGATCTTAAGCGAGGGAGAATGTAAGGCCCCGTTAAAATTTTCTAATGATTTAATATTTTAAAGTGCGATAATGGTATTCGGGATTAACGTATTCGAGTATCAAAGGAGACCTATGCAGTGGAACCACATTATTTGGACATCAAAAGTGTTTCAACGACGTCGTTTCTTCGATTATAAGTGGAATCACATTAAGAAAATGAGCTCCAAATTCAGTTTCAATTGAAGCATTAGATCCGTATTGCAATTACGGAGCCATAGTAAAAAGAATCGTTGAATTCGGACATCGTATGAGAGAGTTATGCCCATTTTCCCATCGTTAGCGCCCAGGGTAGCGTGGGGCGCTATCCCTGGCGCCGAGAATCTTGAGGTTCTGGAACCAGCACCACAGGCAGCGCCCCACGCAACCTGTGGCGCCCGAAAACACAATATACTCATTCGGTGTTCATTTTACCACATTTCTCTTGGTCGAACTTTGGAGTTTTCCTCCACTTTCTCAAGACCCCCAACTCCCCCATCTTCAAGGTGACTAATCCCTACTAATTTTGTGTTTCATTCCATTAATTCCATCCTAAAACTAACTCAATCCTTCATAAAATACATAGATCTTCAAGAATTTTCTTTAATAACTCAAAGGAGGGTTTTGCAAGATTTCTTCCAAAAGGTAATCCTACACCATTAGACTTACATGTATGGATATATTATGAGAATATGGGTATGAATTAAGTTTTGGAACTTATGGTATGGTGATTGAAAGCCATAAGTTCCCAATTTAAATACATATCCATTGTAGAGATTGAAAGGTAATTATTTGATGGAATTTTGTTGGCTGGATGTGGATGGATGGTCATGTATGTGATGTTGGAAGTCATGAATTGTTTAAGAATGATGGTGGGATAAATTGTTGGTAAATGGTAGTAGTTGGATGAACTAATTCTATGGGTAAGAGATGTAAATATTCATGCCTACTAGGTGTTTGATAAATTACCTAAATGGCCTAAACTATGGAATTTGTTACTAATATTAGTTCCATTGGATGTTATTATTGTAGATTGAAGTTGCTTAGTATAGTGGATCGTTGTAGTATCATTAAGGGGCGAATTTGAGGTATGTTAGCTAAACCTTCTCTCTTAGAATCGAATTCCATAATGTTCCCGTAAGTTCAAGTATGGTTGGCTCAATATTTCTATTTTCTATATTCCGGGTTATCTCCTATAAACTTGGTTGTTCCAAATGAGCCTTATGTCGAAAGATATGTGTTCAAAGTATGGTTTGCGTATTAAAATGTTATGACTTTGAGTCGTGTTTTAATTGAAAAGTAGTTTACCAATTGGGTGAGAAAAACTCGATGTGCTTAAGTCTCTAAATTGCTTATATGTGTAACTAAAGTCTTGGTTGAAAATATCTTGTTGTTGATAATCTATAAAGATGCTTGAAAATGAAATAAGTGAATTGAGGATATAGAGTGTGGCCAACGTGCCAAGAATTTAAGTTATGATTGTGGCTAGTAGTGCAAATGAAATGAGAGGATGCGATAAAGAATATGAAATAAGCCTCGACTCTATTGTTTAAAAATGATTTCGAAAATAGAATTGCCTAAAAGCTTTTGAACTCAATTCATGCCCATAACTGGATGTTTTAACTAATGATTTGCTTTATAAACCTATCCAGTGTAGCTTGAGTTCTTACATACTCAGGTGTTGAGATTGTATATTGTCATTTCTGGTAAAGAGTATTGCAAGAATAAATGGTGTATTGATTGTTTTTGATTTTGATGTGTGTTTCTATTGCTTGTTGGTATGCCCCATTCTTTGGGAAGAAACCATTTGTGTTTAAAGTTCCCATTACAAATGGATTTGAAGTAAATGATTTCTGAAATATTCTATATGTTCATATTTGATGGTGATCTTTGAAATTGAAAGAGGTGAAAGTGTGGAATATAAAATAATGTCATCGTGTCAGGAATATAGAATCTTGTGAATGGCCAAATGAGCCAAGGAAATATTGTTGTTGTGAGTGACTGGAAATACTAATGAGAATTTATAGAATGTGAAAGAGGTTGTGGTGAGTACAATTTTATTTATGTTACTTTTGTGTGCAAATCAAATAATAAAAATATTTTTGGGAGTATCATTAGCAAAACCGAGGAAGGGAGGGTCATAAGGCCCACACCTGAAACTACACGTGCCGTTGTAGGGGTGGATTGTGATTATTCCCCTTATTTGGGATGAAATTGAAATATTGGTGAAATTGTGATATTATTCCCCTTAATTGGGATGAAACTGGAAATAATTGTTGATTGGAAAAGTCAGCCCACACGACTTATGTGGGAAGGCAACCTAGCTGATTGGGTGGAGATCGGACGCCATGTTGCGCACATTGTGGTACTAATCTTGGTAACAACTTTCTTTCGCATCACATGTCAAACCACATTGTCCGTGGGGAGATGGCCTACTCGATCAGGCGTGATTGGACTCCGTGCTAACAAAGACGTTGGTATATCGGTGATAATGATCTCCCAACCAAAATTGTATATGAAGTTCGTATTTGGAAAATCATTATGTTTTAACTGGACATTCGGATATCGTTGATTGTGACTTGTTGTTTCTATGCGTTACTTTTTCTTATATGGGCATTCTATTTTGAAAGAGGACCTTTAGCTATACATACTAGTGCTATTCGACGGTACTAACGTTTCTTTTGCCAGGGGCGCTACATCTTTAATGGATACAAGTAGTTCTACAGCATGTGGCATTGATCAGTGATAGAGGTACACTCTCTTCAGCTGATTTGGTGAGCCCCACTTCATTTCGGGGCCATGTATCTTTTGTTTCTCATGTACTTTGTGGTGGAGGTATAGCCGGGGCCTTGTTGCCGGCTTATTCATATTTCTCTTAAGTTGTAATTAGAGGCTCCGTAGACAGGTTGTGGGTGGTGTTTAATGTGGGAAATTGAAATAGAAATGTTGGTATTTGGCAAACACGTTTTCATTATGTCTGTAAATTTGTAATACTTTGAAAACTATGAATGAAGTTGCTAATGGATATAAAACGGGAGTTGTTAATAAAATATTTTAAATGTTTGATTAATGGAGTACATCTCCTCCTTATTCATGGATGAGTTTGGGTAGAAGAAAATCTAACAGGCTTGCTTGGCAGGGTTCATTCGGTTGAGCGTCGGTCGTGCTCCTCGTGTTTTGGGGCGTGACAAAAACACACGAATCTAACACAAGGTATCATATCTCAACATAACTCCGCTGCAATGCGTGACCCCATCCAAACACTGATCCATATGAAATACCTCAGCCATCATGCTCAAAATCAATAATCACGCGCAATCCGACATCAAGTACTCAAAGTGCATTACCATGCAATACCCAATTACTCATCTCGCTCAAATTTTGCTATAAAGCCTAAATAGAACCGCACCAGGTGTGCTTATAACCAACGAATCACAACTCCTCATAGCATAGAAGAGTAACTCACAGATCATTTCAGAAGACGAATAAGCTCAACAACAACCGAATGGCACATCCTTTAATAATAGCAGTCTGGAGCCAACCAATCCGGCTCGGTGTAGAATACACATCCTAATTGAGCCTACCAATGGACCCCCAAATCAACTCCGGGCACCCACGAATAGATAAATAACCCTTCGAAAGCCCACAATGACTGAACCATAACACATACTATCACCTAGCTAGCTTCGGCCATGACTTCACAGTCCACAACCATGAAACAATCTGCTCTTGAGAACTCCAGTCTCCAAATCTATAGAACACACGAATCACCATATCTGATCCTAACTCCACCGCCAGAATGTCTAACATATCTATCACACACGATCATCCCATGAGGAATACATCTAAAATTCTTCCGTGCCACATATCAAAATTTGAATATCAGCAGTCAATCAACCTGGAGAGTACCGCAGTACCCGTGAAGTATCCATAAATCAAAACACAGTGTGCCTCCTTGAATGTACACTCTCCACAAGCAATACCAAAAAGTAATATCATTCACCTAGTCATCTGAAACCGTCTATGATGCCTAAGAATTCAGGATCTTCCTTTCAAAATCGAATCGTGACCTTGCACCTGCAAATCTCAATCATACACAACACACCACTTCTATCATGCCATCACATGAATAATACAAGAACCTCATAATCATTCTGAATCACAAGTAGAATACATATCCGATCAGCCAGAAGCCTTCCATTTGATCTCATCGTGGAGAAAATCACTATACACCACATGCTCCTCACGCTAGTAGGTAATATACCCCTCGAACCGTGGTAGAAACAATTGAGAACTCTTCGAAGTCCATTTTCACATAACCAAGATATCAGAACCAAATCTCTCTAACTCAACCCAGCCACGCAGGTCGACAAAACCCAAGAGCATTGCCACAAAACACCTGTGGAGGCTAGCCACATCATAAGTACCCAAAGAACCGATTATATCCATTATTGTGCTTATCCAACCTACTACCACACTGTCCTATTTCTCCAAGTCCCTTCCAAATTGCCTTCAAATGGATACTTCTCCTTGCTGGAACACTACGATCCTTAACAAAAATTCACCAGTGAAGAGACCCTAGTATAAAACCACAACGCCTAAGGCCCATAAGCCGCTGACTTCCCTCTTAAGCACCACAACCGTGACCCCCACTCTAAAGAGACCTTATGTGAACCTAAAACGGTTTCCTTCACCTTCTTGATGCTGAAATGCATAATCCACAATGGTATAAAAATGCCACAAGTCTCGACACCATCCAATGTAACTCTCAGTTTCTAGCCATATACAAATCTTGAAAATTCCAAATAGCTACATATAAATCTTGAATCCATTAGAACCATTCTCGAGAGTCATCCACTCTACTCAAATCTCAATTAAACCGACCAAACGGACCGAACGACCTGTGCCCCATTAGCACACCAACACCCAAGGGAGTAACCCACACTTCTAAGCAACCGAGCAAATTCCTACTCCATGTACACTACTTCCTTTACGAATAACCACTCAATTATTTTATGATTCCCATATACCCATAGAGTGTAATACCACCTATATCCAGAAATTCCTTTAGTCGAGTCATCCTCAATCTTGACCTCTGCAAGTCATAACTGATTCACCAGTATACATCGAACCGAAACCATTACAACACATAACCGTGCAATCAACTCATCGATAGCAGACTCACCCACTTGGCTCAAAGCCATGGGATAAAACATCTGATTACTTACAATAACCATACCCCATTACTACCATAATACCACAGTGAGATTTCACTAAATCCTTCATCCGCTCATGCAACACAAACCATCTAGTACCTCAAATCATCTGCAAATCTCGCGTTCATCCTCGTGATGGTTAAGCCAACTTCCACAAGCGATCCAAACTCAAATTGCAACATATATCATTCGCTGGTAAAAGAGTACTCTCTATGAAACATCATAGGGATCACACAACCTCGCAACACCTCGCAGGAGATAACCCACTGGTTGCCTCAAACTGACATCTCTCTTACTCTCCCACAGTCACAACTACTACGCAATCACTTAATCTTCTCGATTCTGAACTCATCAACAAGACATGAGAATCTACTTCACTCCACAACTAAACAGCATGAGAGATCCCTCAACACACCCATAACTCGAGACCATACGCTAAATCAAGATAGAAATCAGACACCCCATAGTCCTTGCTACATCTCAAGTAATCTCTTCTTGTCACATTCGAACAATCTGAACACATCTCGCAGTTACATCATACTCACCACATAGTCATCCAATCACAAATTCCACTAATAGGGACACCAACGGACCTATTAGTCCCAAAAGCACGTGCTCACATAATCGAAATCTCCATGCTCAAGCTACTGTCAAAACATGGCCTCAAGTCCTCCAGACTGGCCCATCATCAGCATGCCAAAATCACATCTCGCACCTCAACCATGGAATTACAAGCCGCCAGCACACAGCCCATGCCGAGCGCTCACATGCGCATACGAATGCGTGGAAGAATTCAAAGAGTTGCGCTTCAAGCTGAATCAATGCCGCACGATAAGGAAAGAAAGATGGGAAGTATATCTTAAATGTCATGTAGCCTCTCGAAGATAGGTGTGGACGTCATCATACCGATCCGCAAGACTCTACTAGACTCTTGCTCGTGACTTGTAGAACCTATGAACCTAGAGCTCTGATACCACCTATCACGACCCAAAATCCCATTAGTCGTGATAGTACCTAACCCAACCCGCTAGGTAAGCCATTTAACAACTATCCAATTCCAATGATATTTAATAAGACAGTTAAGTAAAGAAATTATCCAAATTTTATACATTTTCCAAGGACCGGTAGTACAAATCATGAGCTCCGAAAAATAGAGTTTACAAAGCTGAAATGAAGTATACATCATCTGCTTGCAAAATACATAAACAGAGTTTTATAGATCTAAGGCTACCATGAACAAGAGGTAACTACAACCGGGAAGCCGGTACATCTTCAATGTCGGCTCCCGTCGATCACAGCAACGTCATCAGTCAATATCTGCACTCAAGGTACAGAAGTGTAGTATGAGTACAACCGACCCCAAGAACTCAATAAGTACCAATCCTAACCTTAGGTTGAAAGTAGTGACGAGCTAACACAAAGGTCGAGTCCAACACCAATATTCCAAACAGTTCATAACAGCATAGTATAAGTAACAAAACAGGTATCTCAGAAATAAAAGGCTCAGTTCGTTCACAGTTCCAGAAAAATAGGCATTTCTTTTCAAGAATCTTAGTGAAACCCCAAATCTTTTATCGAAAAAGCCAAAATACGAGTAAATTTGAAAATTGTGATTTTTCCCAAAATTCCTTTCAACATTAAATAAGATGTTCCATTTTCCTTTCAGATAGCAAGTGTAAGATGCCTCTCTATGCCCATATGTAAAAATGTATGAGAAGTCATAAATGACATGATACTATACAGCATGAGAAAAAATTTATCTCTATGCCTATATGTCAAGTGTGCATGCCAAAGGCGATGCAAATCAGTGATAAAGATCATATGCATACTCTTAGAGTATCAATTCACTCCGTCCTCCCAATCACTCAGCACTCGGCACTCGCACTTAGTAGGTACCTACGCTCACTAGGGGTGTGTACAGACTCTGGAGGGGCTCCTACAGCCCAAGCGCTATAATCCGCATGGATAACTCACGTGCTGCACGGACAACTCACGTTCTATAGTAAGCCAATCTGACCCGCTGTGGCGTGCACCCCGATCCCATAATCATCCTCACTACCAGGCCCTCGGCCTCACTCAGTCATCGATTTCTCCAATCTCTTGCTCATAAAGTCATGATACTAGCACAAAAATAATGATATGATGCATCAATACATAACAACAGAGACTAAGATATGATATGCATGTGAATGCGTATGACTCAGTATGTAATGCAACGAAAGCAGATTACTCAACAACAGAAATGACCTCAGTGGGTCCTAACAAGATAAGCATGTAGCCTAGATATGGTTTCTAACATAATCACAGCTCGATAAGTCTAGTACATAGAGATTTCATAATTTCAGACAAGTTTAGGTAACTACACAGTACCGCAGAAATAACAAAAATCACAGTTCACACGGTGCACGCCCACACGCCCGTCACCTAGCATGTACGTCACCTCAAAATCAAACACATAACACGTATATTCAGGGTTCATACCCTCAGCTCCAAAAATAGAAGAGTTACTTACCTCGAACAAGCCAATACCAATGCCGAGCAATCCAAGCGATACTCCAAAGATGTCATCCCGTTTGTTCCGACCTCCGAACGGCTCGAAACTACCCAAAAACAACTCAAGTACATCAAACAATGCTAAAGGAACCAATCCTGATCGAAAAAGATCAAAACTTAAATCAAAAGCCTAAAACCGGGCAAAAGCCCAACCCGTGCCCGCAACTCAGAACCCGACAAAATTTACAAAATCCAACAACCCATTCAATTATGAGTCCAACCATACTAGTTGCACTCAAATCTGACTCCAATTCGATGTTCAAAACTCAAAAATTCATATTATAAAACTTTAGTCCAAAACTCCCAATTTCCTCTTTAAAATTCACAATCCAATTTCCAAAAATGAAGGTAGATTCATGATATAAATCAAAATGAGTAGGGAACACTTACCCCAGTCCACAAGATGAAAATTGCTTCAAGAATCACCTCAATCTGAGCTCCATAGCTCCAAAAATGTAAAAATGGCCTAAACCCTCGAAATAGAATTCTTATAATCTGCCCAAACGTCCCTCTTTCGCGAACGCGGAAAACCCATCGTGTTCGCGATGAACAAAATATCCTGGCACCAAAACACTCTACGCGTTCGCGGTACAACCCACGCGAATGCGATGACCACAAATGCCCCATTTTCGCGAACGCGACTTACCTTTCGCGATCGTATAGAAGAATCCACCAACTCCCAGCTGCCAGACCTCAACACTACGCGAACACATATCCCTGCATGCGGACGCGAAGAACACCACATCAACCCACCGCGAACGCGACCAAGGAAGGGCGAACGCTAAGAACAAACCACTGCACTGACCAAAATACTCATCACGAACGCGTTGCTCCATCCGCGATCGCGAAGCATAGCTGAAACACCAGAAAACCAACAATAACAATATGGTCCAAAATAGTCCGAAACTCGTCCAAAGCTCACCCGATCCCCTCGAGACCCCGTCAAAACATACCTACAAGTCCCATAACATAAGACGAACCTACTCGAGGCCTTAAAATGCACATAACAACATCGAAACGACGAATCACACATCAACTGGAAATCAATGAATTTTGAAACTTCAAACTTCCACAACCGATGACGAAACCTATCAAATCACGTCCGATTGACATCAAATTTTGCACACAAGTGACATTCGACATTACAGACCTGCTCCAACCTCCGGAATTGAAATTCGACCCCGATATCAAAAAGCCTACTCCCGATCAAACTTTCCAAAATTTCAACTTTCGTCATTTCGAGCCTAATTCAACCACGGACCTCCAAATCACAATACGGATGCGCTCCTAAGTCCAAAATCACCCAACGGAGCTAACAGAATCATCAAAATTCGAATCTGAGGTCAAATGCTAAAAAATCAAACTTGTTCAACTCTTTCAAATTTAAAGCTCCCTAGTTGAGAATCATTCATCCAAATCAGTCCCGAATAACCTGAAAATTAAAACCGACTATTCACATAAGTCATAATACATAATATGGAGCTACTCATGCCCGTAAAATATCGAGCGAAGTGCAAATGCTTAAAATGACCGATTGGGTCGTTACAATAGTAATAATCAATAAGGAAGACCTATTATTTTCATGGAATTGTATCAAATTTAACTTGGTTTATTTTATAAGCACACATTTATATTTGGAATGAGCTAACTAATGACAAAACATATGAATCATATTATGTAATAATCAAAGCACATTCAAAAGGCCTAATAAGGCAAGCTATTCAAAATATTTCTTAGGACACGTTAAGCATTATGGTTGATTTATTATCTAGATATAGTATCCTATGTGTGATCTAATAAACATGATAGAAAAGTAAATATGCCAGAAATAAATATTAATCTTATTCTACACCCAAAGTAATATTTCAATAACTTGAGAGTTTTTGTACATCCAAGAATAGAAGTTACGAAGCGGGGGATTTGACGGGGATACGTATTTAATTTTTCTTCTAACATCGTCTTTTGAAAGCGACTCCATATGATAGTACCTCACAAAATATGAGAAATAAAATTATTAGTAAATAATATAACTAAAAATAAGTAAGGAATAACTACATGTATCTTTGAAATCATTTTCTCGTAAGACGTTAAGAGATGTTAAAATTTTTTTGAATAAACATTTTGAAAATATATTTGAAAAGTATTTATGGAGGCTCGGATATATTTTGATACCGTCTAGACATGAGAACGGGAACCACCTTGGTTGCAGCTATGGTCCCCAACCGTGTTGCCATCCGAAGGTGCCAGTTCGTTGCGTTTCTCGTATTTTCTTTTTCCCGATGAGTTTATCATCATCGCCTCATTTATTTTCGGGCCCGGTTCGGTGGTTCATTAGGAAAGTCATGGCCTCAGCCAGTGTATGACTTCGTTCATATCCAACATAGAAAACTCGCAAAAGCAACAAGAATATCAAAAGAGTCTAAAATCTTGTAGTTGTAACAACAATGAATAAGCATATGGGTACGACACAAGAGATAGCGAAATATCAGCATATAAAATTCTTAACTGAATCGGCGGTGGTGCTATTGAGCTGACACCACCGGCAACCAGTAGTGGCAAATAATTTCCAGCAGAAACATAGCACCGGGTGGAGAACAAAACGACCAAGAGAATCACAGTCAAACTAGAAACATTGGCCGTGATAAAAGATGGAATTAATTTCCGACAAGAGATATCGAGCGATGACGGAACTAGGCGGCAAGGGTCATTCCAATTGTCATATATACAACATTAGAGAGGAAAAGACCTCACAAAATAACACAATCAGAGGCAAAAATTAAAGTAACATCGGACAAACGTGTACCAAAATTTTGAAACAACGAGGGACAGTCGTGATAAGGCAGAAACAAACTCGTAAGACACAGTTAACATCCAGAGACGGAGTCACTACCACGACAAATGCTAGAACGATATTGAAACTCAAGTAAAGCTGTCGAAGTTCGCTTTTCCGGTCAAATATTGACATATCTTAGAAGTTTCAAGCTATAAACAACCGGCTTAACGAGGGTCGTCGGAGAAGCTCTGTTTCCACCAAATTTGAAATAGATTTGAGCGCATGATTCATAGAGTTTATAAGAGATGAGACTAAAAGAAGAATAAATGGGATCATGTGACCAGGCGGCATCGATGATGGTAGTAACAGTCGCTAGCCGGTGGCCAAATCCGGTGGTGGCTAGTAAAAAGCAACAACAACAGCGTGGAGGAAGAGTGGTTGTCACGACCCAAATCTCACATGTCGTGATGGTACCTATCGCAATACTAGGCAAGCCGACAATCACCATAAACAATGCATCCTTAAAATTGGAAAAACATAGTAATATAAGTTCAAGAGAAAAGTCTCATAAATACTGGTAAGCAAACACTGTGACTCAATACAATATTCCCCAAATTTCGGGTGTCACTGAGTAAATGAGCATTTATATAATAACATGGTCTGAAACACTGTCTAGGAAGGTAGAACAGGAAAAATGAAACTAAAGAAAAAAGGGGAGAGTCAAGGTCTGCGGAAGCCAAGCAGCTACCTTGATAGTCTCCGAACTGAATAAGCTCCAACACTAGCAACCTCCGTGTCCGGAAGTACCTGTATCTTCACTCGAAGTGCAGAGTGTAGTATGAGTATAACCAACTCAATAAGTATCGTAAATAAACACGACAAGGTAGGAGAAGCATAAATCATTAATGATACTAGCTATCACCTGTGTAGTCTCATCCGTTAAACCGACATAGAACAATATTGAAAAATAACTCATCAAGATTCATGAGAAAACATCCGTGTGTACATGTGTAGAGTTTCTCAAGTACTCTGCTCCGACAATATCATGTGTGATAAGCAGTTAAATCAGACAAATGATCAAGGAAATGCAAAATCCAACACAACACTGGCCAGCTTCTCTCAACTTTCCATATCTGTTCCAAATCACTGATCAGTATTCTCAATAACCGCGTGTACACCATCAAGAGAGAAACTTAAGAGGGTAACCTTAGGGTATCCAGACGCTTTACGAATAACTCACGTGTTAATAATCGAACCTGCACGGTCAACTCATGTGCTGCACAGACAACTCACGTGCCGATAATGTCAATATATGGATCTGCACGGACAACTCACGTGCTGCACTGAAAAATCACGGGCCAATAATATAATCCGCCCGGCATGATCACAGGCCTCCAGTCCAAACATGTTACACCCCATATTTTTGTACGTGAAAGTACGTCGTAAGTCAATTGATGTAAGCTCGTAAATGAGATCCTCTTTGAAAGTATATGAAGTGATTTATTGTTGTTACACCCCGTACTTCAGACGTCACTACAAGGATAAGAAAGGTTTACCGATATCTTAAGTAAGTTAAGATGAATAAGAGACTTGTTCATCATGATTTAAATGGGTTTAAAGTCATGATATGACTATATATGATTTTTGGATATAAAATATAAAGTTTGGGAAAAATCGGATTTAAGTTGCGGAAAACTCGAGCTAAGATTTTCCTTGTAACGAGCCATTTTGAGAAATTACATTCGTAAGCTTTATGATGTCATTTTTGGACATATATCCTACCAAAATAAAGGTATTTGAACCTAGTTTCCAACGGTCCAAACCATTTATTCATAAGATATCGGGGGTACAAAAATATGGATTTTTAAAATAGGGTCGCCAAGTCACGTCGCCGCATTTCAGAGAAGTTGGCAGGTTTATAGGCCAGGTTGCGAGGCAGTTTTTTCCAATATATTGAGAGTTACAGGGAGATCGTTATATAGAATTAAAGCCCCATGTATCTAGTTGCTAAATCTGCAAACCGTTTGACAATACGACATTGGTGTAGAGCGATATTTGCATTTTCCTGAGACTACGTCAGAAGCCCCTATGGGACCCACTTGGTCGGGGTCCGACCTTCACTTATTCTTATCTCATTTTTGGGATGAGCTTTGCTCATTTTTTGTCCTCCTTCCAGCCTCACACTCTCCAAACCCTCCCAAACAGTTCCCCAAAGGCTCCAAACAAATTCCAAAGAAATATACCATAATCAAACATCAAAGTTAGCCTAAGTGAAGAAGAGAGTCTCGATGGTGTTGTGATCTGATTAAAGGTGCTTGTAATCTAAGGGAAGCTTTGGTTCGAGGTTTTCCAGATTATTTAAGGTATGTATAATACCCAATTTCTTGAGATTAATCTTATCTATGTGTTGGTTAAGTTATTTGGATGAAGATTACAAGATAACACTTGAAAGGGGAAGAGATGTTGTTATCTTTTGTTGGGTTGTTTTAAAGCTATATATATATATTTGTTATGGCTGAAAAATGGTGAAAATAACTTTATTATGATATGGTTTCTATTGTTATGCATGTATATATGTTTATCAAGTGAATTGATGAAAGAAACATATGAAACTTGAAATTTCCCCAGAGCAGATGGGAAACGACTCAAGGGATGGTTATTAGTGTTGGTTGATTTCCCCTTCTTTCCCGCTTTGTACCCTTGTTCCTCTTATATTAGTATAAATTATCAAATAAAACAAACTTGCTTCGGATCTAAATGTGTCAAAGCTAAATATTTGTCAAATATCCACTATTTAGGCCTACCTCCGGCAATGAGATGTCCCCGCGAATTCTAGGAAGCGCACTAGCCTTAATGCATACAATCTAAGATCTAAGATCAAAAGGAAAGATGTCAGCTACAGAAAACCCGACGGAACATGCTCTGGTCATAGCCGACAACCCAGGGTGATCAAGGGAGAAGGGCGATACCAGGAATAATGAACACATGCCCAGGATAGCCCAAGAAATGGCGTCCCTAAGAGAGGAAGTACAACATATCAACCACCTCATTTTCCTTCTTTGTATTAGAATCCGGAAGAAGATCCATAAAAAGAAGAGGATATGGGAAATGACTCCGGGATGATTATTAGAGTTGGTTGATTTCTCCTTCTTTCCCGCTTTGTACCCTTATTCCCCTTATATCAGTCCAAATTATCAATGAAAATAAACTTGCTTCGGATCTAAATGTGTCAAGTCTAAATGTTTGTCAAATATCTACTATTTAGGCCTACCTCCGGCAATGAGATGACCCCGCGAATTCTAGGAAGTGCACTAGCCTTAATGCGTACAATCTAAGATCTAAGATCAAAAGGAAAGATGTCAGCTACAGAAAACCCGACGGAACATGATCTGGTCATAGCCGACAAACCTGGGTGATCAAGGGAGAAGGGAGATACCAGGAATAATTAACAAATGGCCAGGATGGCCCATGAAATGGCGTGCCTAAGAGAGGAAGTACAACATATCAACCACCTCATTTTTCTTCTTTAGATTAGAATCCACTAGAAGATCCATAAGAAGAAGAGGAGATGGGAAATGACTCCGGGGATGGTTATTAGAGTTGGTTGATGTCCCCTACTTTCCCGCGTTGTACCCTTATTCCTCTTATATTAGTCCAAATTATCAAATAAAACAAACGTGCTTCGGATCTAAATGTGTCAAGTCTAAATGTTTATCAAATATCTACTATTTAGGCCTACCTCCGGCAATGAGATGACCCCGCGAATTCTAGGAAGCGCACTAGCATTAATGCGTACAATCTAAGATCTAAGATCAAAAGGAAAGAAGTAAGCTACAGAAAACCTGACGGAACATGCTCTGGTCATAGCCGACAACCCTGGGTGATCAAGGGAGAAGGGCGATACCAGGAATAATGAACACGTGGCCAGTATGGCCCAAGATATGGCGTGCCTAAGAGAGGAAGTACAACATATCAACCACCTCATTTTCCTTATTTGTATTAGAATCCGCTAGAAGATCCATAAGAAGAAGAGGAGATGGGAAACGACTGCGAGGATGGTTATTAGAGTTGGTTCATTTCCCCTTCTTTCCTGCGTTGTACCCTTATTCCCCTTATATTAGTCTAAATTATCAAATAAAACAAACTTGCTTCGGATCTAAATGTGTCAAGTCTTAATATTTGTCAAATATCTACTATTTAGGCCTACCTTCAGCAATGAGATGTCCCCGCGAATTCTAGGAAGCGCACTAGCCTTAATGCGTACAATCTAAGATCTAAGATCAAAAGGAAAGATGTCAGCTACAAAAAACCCGACGGAACATGCTCTGGTCATAGCCGACAACCCTGGGTGATCAAGGGAGAAGGGCGATACTAGGAATAATGAATACGTGGCCAGGATTGCCCAAGAAATGGCGTGCCTAAGAGAGGAAGTACAACATATCAACCACCTCATTTTCCTTCTTTGTATTAGAATCCGCTAGAAGATCCATAAGAAGAAGAGGAGATGGAAAATGACTCCGGGGATGGTTATTAGAGTTGGTTGATTTCCCCTTCTTTCCCGCTTTGTACCCTTCTTCCCCTTATATTAGTCCAAATTATCAAATAAAACAAACTTGCTTCGGATCTAAATGTGTCAAGACTACATACACAGACAGATCTTTGCCAATTTTGGACACCAATTTTGCTGTTACAAACCAAATTCGCATACCATAGATCACGTCGTAAGTTAGTCGATGTAAATCCAAGAAGATATTATCTTTGAGATGATAAGAAGTTAATCCTATTGGTCTTAAACGATACAAGGGTGTATAAGAGTGGTTAACAAATATTAGAAGTTAAACGAATCAAGGATGTTGTAACCCGTATTTTCGGATAACACTAGAGGTGATTAACTGTCCCAAGAGGTCTTGTTTTAATGTATTTGAATCATATAATATCCGCATCATAAGTCTTGAAGTCAAGCGAGTTATGAAATAAAAGTCGATAAAAGTTGTCGCAACTTAGGTTTATAATTTTACTTAAACTTTAGGTCAAATGTTACTGTATTTTTCTCCCAATGTGCTTAGAATTATGGGGTGATCTACCTATCAAATTGAAGATCTATGAGTCTAGTTTCCAACGCATTAAACCGTTCATTGATACGATCTCGGAATAGAGAGATATTCGCGTTTTCACGAGAGTGCGCCAAGCTGCTCTCTATGGGGCCCACAAAGGCGGTTTAAGACATATGGACATATATAAGATACCTCAACCCCGTTTTAAGTCATTATTTTTCAGTATATTCAGACCTTATAACCCTAAAAACAGTCTCTCACGGTTCTCTCATGATCCAAGACCCAAACAAAGGGCAAACAACACAAATCAAATATCGGGAATCCCGTGGCGCTAGTAAGTTTCTTGTTCTTCTTGTTGTTGCTGATTTTTGTGTTGTTCCAGATCGTGTGGGAGGTTGTTTTAAGTGTTTTATGTCCTGTAAATACACCTTAAAGTTTTTAATATCAACCCTAGGTGATTTCAAGTCTTCTAAAGTAATTCTAGTGCCGAAAAACCCGAATTAATTGCTAGTTTCGCTTCCTTGTTCTTGTGGCAGAATTGAAGGGATATTTCGTAGAAAATTAAGGTCAAATTGGAGTTGTTCTTTCTGTTTAAAGGTAAGGAACCTCTTACTCTATATATATTTAAGATTATCCAAGTTGCAGCTAAGTCGTTGAAGCTAGAACTTGTGAAATATATATCGAAAAGCTTGGTAGTAATGTTGTTGGTTGGTGGACTGTTTTGGAGGCTCAATATGATTATTAATGATGTTGTTTGGGCTGTTTGGTGATAGTATTGACTTGTGGGAAGTCATATAAATAGGGGACGTGTTGTCCGTTTCATCGTAAAATAGGTTGTGGTCGATACATAATAGTTACGACGCTTAAACGATAATGATAGTGTCATTTGTCTTATTGTAGACTAAGGAATCGTGATATTTGCATAGCTTGAGGTTGGGCAGTATATACAAGGTATGTGAGGCTATCCCCTTCATTATTTTGCACGACTCCGATTGTACATAATGTAATGAACGAGCTCCCAAAGATACTCTACTCTTAGAAGCTAGCAGTACTTACATTGCTGCCCTTCTTATGAAATGATTGATATTGATGTTACTTCTCTTATTCTTATATTATCAATGTTGTTGGTAGTTCCTGATTCTTATAAGATTCTTGATGAAGAGTTAATCCTAATAACATGTACGAAGGATACCGACCTTACGTCACTCCGAAAGGTTCAAAATGTGATTCCAATGAGTCCAGCATGCATCATATATATATGTATCTATTTTACTCTACCGAGCCGCGCTATAGTCGGCCGGGTACGGCACCTATTGTGCAACCACTGATCAGTTGGGTTTTACCGAGCTCCACGTGGCCGGGTACGATTCTACCGAGCCCTATGATGGCCGGGTACGTTTTACCGAGCCTATTATGGCCGGGTACGATATGATGATGGTGATGCCCACAAAGGCGTATGTTTTAAAAGTTTATGTATATATATGTATGTATCATGTATTTCATGTCAGTAGCCCTCAGAGGTACCCAGATGTCACAGGTTGTAAATTCTCTATCCCTGTTTACATTACTATTCTTACTTATGCTTTCTTGCCTCACATACTCAGTACTTTATTCGTACTGACGTCCTTTTTATTTGTGGACGCTGCATGTCGTGCTGCAGGTCCTGATAGACAGGTAGACGTAGCTCCCCCACCACATTAGGCTGTCCAGTTCAGCGGTTATTGGCGAGATCCCTTCTCCAGACTTGTCATGGTCTTGGTATGCATTTTTGTTATAGACCTTATGGGTATGTCGGGGCCCTGTTCCGGCAATGTTGTAGCACTTATGTTCTTTTAGAGGCTCATAGACAGGTGTCGACTTATGTATGGTTTAGAATGCCTTTTCAGCTGATTTTTGTTGTATAGTCTTTCATGGCATCATGATAGCTCGTACCTTATATATAGTTTCTTGACAGTCTTGTCGTCCCATGTTATGTATGTTCATGACATTATCTTTCATTGTTGGATGTTCATGATCCATGTCTACTATTTATATTGATCTTGTCGACCCTTAAAGATAATAAGGAAGGTTAGATAAAATGTACGTTGGTGCTCGGCAAGTATGGTCCGGGTGCTAGTCATGACCCTCCAGTTGGGTCGTGACAAACTTGGTATCAGAGCAAGTCTGTCCTAGGGGATGTCTATGAGCCGTGTCTAGTAGAGTTTTGATTATGGATGTGTAGCACGCCACATTTATAATCAGGAGGCTACGTGACATCTAGGGTTGTTACCTTCTTCCTGAATCTAGATCGTGCGTAGAGTTGAGTAGTAAGTGTTCATATCTAATATTCACCTTGTTTTCTTTCAGCGATGCCTTCGACTAGGAAGCAAGCGATTAGTAAACGGCTTGATACAGCTGTGGGAGAGGGTAACATTCAGGTGCCTCCAGCCAGAGCAGGCCAAAGTGAGGCTCAGAGTGAGATGCCGTCTCATACCTCTCTGTCTCCTCCCGAGGATATTAGGAGGCACCCAGTACATCCAGTTCCTCCGTCTGGCACTACAGACCATGATATGCGCAGTGCGGTGCAATTGTTGACTAGCTTGGTAGCTGCTCAGGCTCAGAGGCAGAATACCGGTGCTGCTGATAAATCGGTTAGTGCGAGAGTTCGTGATTTTATTAATCTAGACCCTCCAGTGTTTACCGGATCAGACCCCAAGGAGGACCCACAAATATTTATTGATCAGATTCATCGTACATTGCGGGTTATGCATGCTAGTGATACGGAGGCAGTAGAGTTGGCTTCTTATCGGTTACGGGATTTAGCGGTTTTCTGGTATGATAGTTGGGAGAGATCTAGGGGTCCGAACGCTCCTCCAGCCGTGTGGAAGGAATTTTCTGAGGCCTTTCTTCATCACTACTTGCCAGTTGAGATACGACGAGCTAGAGCTGATAAGTTCTTGAACCTTCGACAGGGTAATATGAGTGTACGAGAGTATAGTATACAGTTTGATTCTTTAGCAAGGTATGCTCCCCATATGGTGTCAGAGATGAGTGATAGGGTGCATCTGTTCGTGAACGGGTTGGGACCACATCTGATAAATGAGTGCACAACAGCCTCCTTGGTAGAGGGCATGGATATTTCCCGTATTCAGGCTTATGCCCAGACCCTAGAGGATCGTAAGCGCCAGCAAAGGGCAGATAGGGAGCAGGATAGGGGCCAGCATAAGAGGGCAAGATTTGCAGGGTATTCTGATGAGTTCAGAGGCAGTATCAGGCCCCAATCTTCGAGGAGTTCGGCGCCACCTGTAGCTAGTGCTCCTCCACAGTTTCAGAGGCCTCGGTATGATCGATTTACCTATTCTGGTTCAGGTCAGAGTTCGAGGGCATCAGGCTCACAATTTCATAGAGATACTAGTCAGACGAGACCCCCAACACCTCATTGTGATCAGTGCGGCAAGGCCCACTTTGGACTGTGCCGTCGAGGTTCCGATGCGTGCTATTCTTGCGGACAGCGTGGCCATATGATGCGGGATTGTCCTAACAGAGGAGGTGGTGGTATGGCTCAATCGACTGGATCTGTGTCTGGTTCTTCCTCATCAGTTCGACCTCCAGCACAAGGTTTTCAACAGTCGACAGGTCGTGGTAGAGGTAGAGGTTCAGTGCCGAGTTCGAGTGGTGCTCAAAATTGAACCTATGCTCTAATAGGTCGACAAGATCTCGAGTCATCTCCGGATGTTGTTACAGGTATATTGTCTGTGTTTTCTTATGATGTATATGTGCTAATTGATCCAGGATCTACCTTATCATATGTTACACCCTTTGTGGCTAATAAGTTTGGCATTGAACCTGAATTGATAAGTAAACCACTTGCGGTATCCACTCCGATAGGAGATTCTGTGATTGCTAGAAGGGTTTATAAAGGTTGCACTGTGATGATTTGTAGTCGTCAAACCTCGGCAAATTTATTTGAGTTAGAAATGGTTGATTTTGATGTGATAATGGGAATGGACTGGTTGGCCTCATGCTATGCAAATGTTGACTGTCGTACGAAGATGGTTAGGTTTCAGTTTCCTTGTGAACCCGCCATTGAATGGAAGGGGAACATTGCTACGCCGAAAGGTAGGTTTATTTCCTATCTTAAGGCAAGGAAGATGATCTCAAAAGGTTACATTTATCATCTTGTTCGCGTTAGGGATGCGGAGGCGAAGCCGCCTACTCTACAATTAATCCCCGTGGTCAATGAATTTCTAGATGTTTTCCCAGATGAACTCCCAGGCCTTCCTCCTGAAAGGGAGATTGAGTATAGCATTGATGCATTGCCTGACACTCAACCGATCTCTATCCCTCCATACAGGATGGCCCCGGCAGAGTTGCGAGAGTTGAAGGCACAGTTGAAGGACTTGCTGGATAAGGGTTTCATTAGGCCTAGCACTTCACCTTGGGGTGCGCCAGTCTTGTTCGTGCGGAAGAAAGATGGGTCGTTAAGGATGTGTATCGATTATCGACAGTTGAATAAGTTTACAATAAAGAACAAGTATCCACTTCCAAGAATTGATGACCTGTTTGACCAACTCCAGGGTGCCAAGTATTTCTCCAAGATTGACTTGCGTTCAGAGGTATCATCAGGTGAGGGTTAAGGAGAAGGATATTCCAAAGACGGCCTTCCGGACAAGATATGGGCATTTTGAGTTCTTGGTGATGTCGTTCGGGCTAACAAATGCCCCAGCAGCTTTTATGGATCTCATGAATAGTGTATTCAGGCCCTATCTTGATGTGTTCATGATCGTATTCATTGATGACATTCTGGTGTATTCTCGTTCGGAGGTGGAACATGCGGGCCACTTGCGGATAGTATTACAGACCCTTCAGGATCATAAGTTATATGCTAAGCTCTCTAAATGTGAATTCTGGCTGAACTCAGTAGCATTCCTTGGCCATGTGATATCTGATGAGGGTATTAGTGTCGACACTCAGAAGATCGATGCAGTGAAGAATTGGCCGAGACCTACAACACCGTTAGAAGTCCGCAGCTTCCTGGGGCTAGCAGGATATTATAGGCGGTTTGTAGAAGGGTTTTCCTCTATATCAGCACCATTGACTAAGTTAACACAGAAAGCTACCAAGTTCCAGTGGTCTGATGCTTGTGAACATAGTTTTCAGGAGCTAAAGAATCGATTGACATCCGCGCCAGTGCTCACTCTCCCAGAAGGAACAGAAGGTTATGTGGTATATTGTGATGCCTCAGGTATAGGTTTGGGGTGCGTATTGATGCAACGTGGGAAGGTGATTGCTTATGCATCAAGACAATTGAAGAAGCATGAAAAGAATTACCCGACTCATGATTTGGAATTGGCTGCAGTAATTTATGCTTTGAAGATATGGCGGCACTACTTATACGGCGTCCATGTTGACATCTACACAGATCACAAGAGTTTACAATACATCTTCAAGCAAAAGGAGTTGAATTTGAGGCAGCGTAGGTGGCTTGAATTACTGAAAGACTACGATGTCGAGATATTGTACCATCCCGGTAAAGCTAATGTTGTGGCAGACGCTCTCAGCCGTAAGTCAATGGGAAGCTTAATACATATTGAGGCAGGTAGACAAGGGTTGACCAAAGAGCTTCACCAGCTGGCCAATATGAGAATCAGATTGTTGGACTCTGATGACGGAGGTGTTACTGTACAGAATACAGCAGAATCATCTTTGGTAGCCGAGGTAAAAGCACGGCAATATGAAGATCCTACCTTAGTAAGATTGAGAGAGGGAATTCAGCAGTGTAAGATTACAGCTTTCAAGATCGGAGGAGATGGGACACTGAGATACCAGGGCCGATTATGTGTACCTAGTGTGGCAGGGTTGCGAGAGAAGATTATGATTGAGATTCACCAGTCCCGATATTCTATCCATCCTGGCTCGACAAAGATGTATCATGACGTTAAGGAGCAGTATTGGTGGGATAACATGAAGAAGTCTATTGCAGAATTTGTAGCCCAGTGTCCTAATTGTCAACAAGTAAAGATCGAGCATCAGAAACCTAGTGGATTGATTCAGAATATAGAGATTCCGACCTGGAAATGGGAGGTGATTAATATGGACTTCATTATTGGATTACCTCGCTCTTATCATAAGTTTGACTCCATCTGGGTGATAGTTGATCGACTTACAAAATCTGCCCATTTTCTGCCAGTTAAGACAACTTACACGGCTGAAGATTATGCGAAGTTGTATATCAAGGAGATTGTTAGGCTTCATGGTGTGCCGGTATCTATTATATCAGACCGAGGAGCTCAATTTACGGCTAACTTTTGGAGGTCTTTTCAGAAGGGTTTAGGCACACAAGTAAATCTCAGCACTGCATTCCATCCGCAGACTGACGGACAGGCTGAACGTACCATCCAGACGCTTGAAGATATGCTACGAGCATGTGTTCTAGATTTCAAGGGGAATTGGGATGACCATCTGGCACTTATAGAATTTGCCTACAATAATAGCTACCATTCCAGTATTAAAATGGCCCCGTATGAGGCACTGTACGGGAGGAGATGTAGATCACCAGTTAGATGGTTCGAAGTCGGTGAGACAGAATTATATGGGCCAGATTTGATTCACTAAGCCATTGAGAAGGTGAAAGTGATACAAGAGAGACTGAGGACGGCACAAAGCAGGCAAAAGTCTTATTCCGACGTCCGACGTCGTGATCTGGAATTTGAGGTTGGTGATTGGGTTTTCCTGAAGATCTCGCCGATGAAGGGTGTTATGCGTTTTGGGAAGAAGGGTAAGTTGAGTCCGCGGTATATTGGGCCGTACAAAATTCTTCGACGAATTGGACAGGTTGCTTACGAGTTAGAATTGCCATCTGAATTGGAATTTGTCCACCCGGTATTCCATGTATCTATGTTGAGGAAATGTATTGGAGACCCTTCTCGGGTCGTCCCTATCAAAGATGTACAAGTTACAAAGGATCTATCATATGATGAAGTGCCAGTGGCTATATTAGATCGACAAGTCCGCAAGCTGAGAACAAAGGATGTAGCTTCCGTGAAAGTATTATGGAGGAACAAGAATATAGAAGAAATGACATGGGAAGCAGAAGAGGAGATGAAGTCTAAATACCCTTACCTATTCCAGAGTGAAGATAACTGCCGGGGGAAAGAAGGACGCATTATAAGGTGAAACGGCTCTATGAGGTAAGCAATAGCTTGTGAATACTCTTTTTTTTAATACAAAATGGTGATATGCAGATAATGTACATATCCATAATGCTTTGTATAGTCTTGTAAGGCCATAGGTTGGGTTTAACTGCTTGCAAGTTTGGCTAGTGTCCATTTTATGGGGGAAACTGAGCCGGAAATCTCCATCGGAATCCACGATGAGTTAGACACCCCATAAACCCTTACATTCGAGGACGAATGTTCCTAAGGGGGAGAGGGTGTTACAAACCAAATTCGCATACCATAGATCACGTCGTAAGTTAGTCGATGTAAATCCAAGAAGATATTATCTTTGAGATGATAAGAAGTTAATCCTATTGGTCTTAAACGATACAAGGGTGTATAAGAGTGGTTAACAAATATTAGAAGTTAAACGAATCAAGGATGTTGTAACCCGTATTTTCGGATAACACTAGAGGTGATTAACTGTCCCAAGAGGTCTTGTTTTAATGTATTTGAATCATATAATATCCGCATCATAAGTCTTGAAGTCAAGCGAGTTATGAAATAAAAGTCGATAAAAGTTGTCGCAACTTAGGTTTATAATTTTACTTAAACTTTAGGTCAAATGTTACTGTATTTTTCTCCCAATGTGCTTGGAATTATGGGGTGATCTACCTATCAAATTGAAGATCTATGAGTCTAGTTTCCAACGCATTAAACCGTTCGTTGATACGATCTCGGAATAGAGAGATATTCGCGTTTTCGCGAGAGTGCGCCAAGCTGCTCTCTATGGGGCCCACAAAGGCGGTTTAAGACATATGGACATATATAAGATACCTCAACCCCGTTTTAAGTCATTATTTTTCAGTATATTCAGACCTTATAACCCTAAAAACAGTCTCTCAAGGTTCTCTCATGATCCAAGACCCAAACAAAGGGCAAACAACACAAATCAAATATCGGGAATCCCGTGGCGCTAGTAAGTTTCTTGTTCTTCTTGTTGTTGCTGATTTTTGTGTTGTTACAGCTCGTGTGGGAGGTTGTTTTAAGTTTTTTATGTCCTGTAAATACACCTTAAAGTTTTTAATATCAACCCTAGGTGATTTCAAGTCTTCTAAAGTAATTCTAGTGCCGAAAAACCCGAATTAATTGCTAGTTTCGCTTCCTTGTTCTTGTGGCAGAATTGAAGGGATATTTCATAGAAAATTAAGGTCAAATTGGAGTTGTTCTTTCTGTTTAAAGGTAAGGAACTTCTTACTCTATATATATTTAAGATTATCCAAGTTGCAGCTAAGTCGTTGAAGCTAGAACTTGTGAAATATATATCGAAAAGCTTGGTAGTAATGTTGTTGGTTGGTGGACTGTTTTGGAGGCTCAATATGATTATTAATGATGTTGTTTGGGCTGTTTGGTGATTGTATTGACTTGTGTGAAGTCATATAAATAGGGGAGGTGCTGTCCGTTTCATCGTAAAATAGGTTGTGGTCGATACATAATAGTTATGACGCTTAAACGATAATGATAGTGTCATTTGTCTTATTGTAGACTAAGGAGTCGTGATATTTGCATAGCTTGAGGTTGGGCAGTATATACAAGGTATGTGAGGCTATCCCCTTCATTATTTTGCACGACTCCGATTGTACATAATGTAATGAACAAGCTCCCAAAGATACTCTACTCTTAGAAGCTAGCAGTACTTACATTGCTGCCCTTCTTATGAAACGATTGATATTGATGTTACTTCTCTTATTCTTATATTATCAATGTTGTTGGTAGTTCCTGATTCTTATAAGATTCTTGATGAAGAGTTAATCCTAATAACATGTACGAAGGATACCGACCTTACGTCACTCCGAAAGGTTCAAAATGTGATTCCAATGAGTCCAGCATGCATCATATATATGTATCTATTTTACTCTACCGAGCCGCGCTATAGTTGGCCGGGTACGGCACCTATTGTGCAACCACTGATCAGTTGGGTTTTACCGAGCTCCACGTGGCCGGGTACGATTCTACCGAGCCCTATGATGGCCGGGTACGTTTTACCGAGCCTATTATGGCCGGGTACGATATGATGATGGTGATTCCCACAAAGGCGTATGTTTTAAAAGTTTATGTATATATATGTATGTATCATGTATTTCATGTCAGTAGCCCTCAGAGGTACCCAGATGTCACAGGTTGTATATTCTCTATCCCTGTTTACATTACTGTTCTTACTTATGCTTTCTTGCCTCACATACTCAGTACATTATTCGTACTGACGTCCTTTTTATTTGTGGACGCTGCATGTCATGCTGCAGGTCCTGATAGACAGGTAGACGTAGCTCCCCCACCACAGTAGGCTGTCCAGTTCAGCGGTTATTGGCGAGATCCCTTCTCCGGACTTGCCGTGGTCTTGGTATGCATTTTTGTTATAGACCTTATGGGTATGTCGGGGCCCTGTTCCGGCAATGTTATAGCACTTATGTTCTTTTAGAGGCTCATAGACAGGTGTCGACTTATGTATGGTTTAGAATGCCTTTTCAGCTGATTTTTGTTGTATAGTCTTTCATGGCATCACGATAGCTCGTACCTTATATATAGTTTCTTGACAGTCTTGTCGTCCCATGTTACGTATGTTCATGACATTATCTTTCATTGTTGGATGTTCATGATCCATGTCTACTATTTATATTGATCTTGTCGACCCTTAAAGATAATAAGGAAGGTTAGATAAAATGTACGTTGGTGCTCGGCAAGTATGGTCCGGGTGCTAGTCATGACCCTCCAGTTGGGTCGTGACAGCTCCGGCAATGAGATGACCCCGCGAATTCTAGGAAGCGCACTAGCCTTAATGTGTACAATCTAAGATCAAAAGGAAAGATGTCAGCTACAGAAAACCCGACGGAACATGATCTGGTCATAGTCGACAATCCAAGGTGATCAAGGGAGAAGGGCGATACCAGGAATAATGAACTCGTGGCCAGGATGGCCCAAGAAATGGCGTGCCTAAGAGAGGAAGTACAACATATCAACCACCTCATTTTCCTTCTTTGGATTAGAATCCGCTAGAAGATCCATAAGAAGAAGAGGAGATGGGATATGACTCCGGGGATGATTATTAGAGTTGGTTGATTTCCCCTTCTTTCCCGCTTTGTACCCTTATTCCCCTTATATTAGTCCAAATTATCAAATAAAACAAACTTGCTTCGGATCTAAATGTGTCAAGTCTAAATGTTTATCAAATATCTACTATTTAGGCCTACCTCCGGCAATGAGATGACCCCGCGAATTCTAGGAAGCGCACTAGCATTAATGCGTACAATCTAAGATCTAAGATCAAAAGGAAAGAAGTAAGCTACAGAAAACCTGACGGAACATGCTCTGGTCATAGCCGACAACCCTGGGTGATCAAGGGAGAAGGGCGATACCAGGAATAATGAACACGTGGCCAGTATGGCCCAAGATATGGCGTGCCTAAGAGAGGAAGTACAACATATCAACCACCTCATTTTCCTTCTTTGTATTAGAATCCGCTAGAAGATCCATAGGAAGAAGAGGAGATGGGAAACGACTGCGGGGATGGTTATTAGAGTTGGTTGATTTCCCCTTCTTTCCTGCTTTGTACCCTTATTCCCCTTATATTAGTCTAAATTATCAAATAAAACAAACTTGCTTCGGATCTAAATGTGTCAAGTCTTAATATTTGTCAAATATCTACTATTTAGGCCTACCTCCAGCAATGAGATGTCCCCGCGAATTCTAGGAAGCGCACTAGCCTTAATGCATACAATCTAAGATCTAAGATCAAAAGGTATGATGTCAGCTACAGAAAACCCGACGGAACATGCTTTGGTCATAGCCGACAACCCTGGGTGATCAAGGGAGAAGGGCGATACTAGGAATAATGAATACGTGGCCAGGATGGCCCAAGAAATGGCGTGCCTAAGAGAGGAAGTACAACATATCAACCACCTCATTTTCCTTCTTTGTATTAGAATCCGCTAGAAGATCCATAAGAAGAAGAGGAGATGGGAAACGACTACGGGGATGGTTATTAGAGTTGGTTCATTTCCCCTTCTTTCCTGCGTTGTACCCTTATTCCCCTTATATTAGTCTAAATTATGAAATAAAACAAACTTGCTTCGGATCTAAATGTGTCAAGTCTTAATATTTGTCAAATATCTAATATTTAGGCCTACCTCCAGCAATGAGATGTCCCCGCGAATTCTAGGAAGCGCACTAGCCTTAATGCGTACAATCTAAGATCTAAGATCAAAAGGAATGATGTCAGCTACAGAAAACCCGACGGAACATGCTTTGGTCATAGCCGACAACCCTGGGTGATCAAGGGAGAAGGGCGATACTAGGAATAACGAACTCGTGGCCAGGATGGCCCAAGAAATGGCATCCCTAAGAGAGGAAGTACAACATATCAACCACCTCATTTTCCTTCTTTGTATTAGAATCCGCTAGAAGATCCATAAGAAGAAGAGGAGATGGGAAACGACTCCGGGGATGGTTATTAGAGTTGGTTGGTTTCCCCTTCTTACCCGCTTTGTACCCTTCTTCCCCTTATATTAGTCAAAATTATCAAATAAAACAAACTTGCTTCGGATCTAAATATGTCAAGTCTTAATATTTGTCAAATATCTACTATTTAGGCCTACCTCCAGCAATGAGATGTCCCCGCGAATTCTAGGAAGCGCACTAGCCTTAATGCGTACAATCTAAGATCTAAGATCAAAAGGAAAGATGTCAGCTACAGAAAACCCGACAAAACATGCCCTGGTCATAGTCGACGATCCTAGGTGATCAAGGGAGAAGGGCGATACCAGGAATAATGAACTCGTGGCCAGGATGGCCCAAGAAATGGCATCCCTAAGAGAGGAAGTACATCATATCAACCACCTCATTTTCCTTCTTTGGATTAGAATCCAGAAGAAGATCCATAAGAAGAAGAGGAGATGGGATATGACTCCGGGGGTGATTATTAGAGTTGGTTGATTTTCCCTTCTTTCCCGCTTTGTACCCTTATTTCCCATATATCAGTCCAAATTATCAATGAAAATAAACTTGCTTCGAATCTAAATATGTCAAGTCTAAATGTTTATGAAATATCTACTATTTAGGCCTACCTCCGGCAATGAGATGACCCCACGAATTCTAGGAAGTGCACTAGCCTTAATGCGTACAATCTAAGATCTAAGATCAAAATGAAAGGTGTCAGCTACAGAAAACCCGACGAAACATGCTCTGGTCATAGACGACAACCATGGGTGATCAAGGGAGAAGGGTGATACCAGGAATAATGAACACGTGGCCAGGATGGCCCAAGAAATGGCGTTCCTAAGAGAAGAAGTACAACATATCAACCACCTCATTTTCCTTCTTTGGATTACAATCCGGAAGAAGATCCAGAAGAAGAAGAGGAGATGGGAAACGACACCGGGGATGGTTATTAGAGTTGGTTGATTTCCCCTTCTTTCCCGCTTTGTACCCTTATTCCCCTTATATCGGTCCAAATTATCAATTAAAACAAACTTGCTTTGGATCTAAATGTGTCAAGTCTAAATTTTTGTCAAATATCTACTATTTAGGCCTACCTCTGGCAATGATATGACCCCGCAAAATTTAGGAAGCGCACTAGCCTTAATGCGTACAATCTAAGATCTAAGATTAAAAGAAAAGATGTCAGCTACAGAAAACCCGACGGAACATGCTCTGGTCATAGCCGACAACCCTAGGTGATCAAGGGAGAAGGGCGATACTAGGAATAATGAACACGTGGCCAGGATGGCCCAAGAAATGGCGTCTCTAAGGGAGGAAGTACAACATATCAACCACCACATTTTCCTTCTTTGGATTAGAATCCGGAAGAAGATCCATAAGAAGAAGAGGAGATGGGAAATGACTCCGGGGATGATTATTAGAGTTGGTTAATTTCCCCTTCTTTCCTACTTTGTACCCTTATTCCCCTTATATCAGTCCAAATTATCAATGAAAATAAACTTGCTTCAAATCTAAATTTGCCGAGTCTAAATGTTTGTCAAATATCTACTATTTAGGCCTACCTCCGGCAATGAGATGACCCCACGAATTCTAGGAAGCGCACTAGCATTAATGCATACAATCTAAGATCTAAGATCATAAGGAAAGATGTCAGCTACAGAAAACCCGGCGGAACATTCTCTGGTCATAGACGATAACCCTAGGTGATCAAGGGAGAAGGGCGATACCAGGAATAATGAACACGTGGCCAGGATAGCCCATGAAATGGCATCCCTAAGAGAAGAAGTACAACATATCAACCACCTCATTTTCCTTCTTTGGATTACAATCCGGAAGAAGATCCAGAAGAAGAAGAGGAGATGGGAAACGACTCTGGGGATGGTTATTAGAGTTGGTTGATTTTCCCTTCTTTCCCGCTTTGTACCCTTATTCCCCTTATATCGGTCCAAATTATCAATTAAAACAAACTTGCTTCAGATATAAATGTGTCAAGTCTAAATTTTTTTCAAATATCTACTATTTAGGCCTACCTCTGGCAATGATATGACCCCGCAAAATTAAGGAAGCGCACTAGCCTTAATGCGTACAATCTAAGATATAAGATCAAAAGGAAAGATGTCAGCTACAGAAAACCCGACGGAACATGCTCTGGTCATAGCCGACAACCCTGGGTGATCAAGGGAGAAGGGCGATACTAGGAATAATGAACACGTGGCCAGGATGGCCCAAGAAATGGCGTCTCTAAGTGAGGAAGTACAACATATCAACCACCACATTTTCCTTCTTTGGATTAGAATCTGGAAGAAGATCCATAAGAAGAAGAGGAGATGGGAAATGACTCCGGGGATGATTATTAGAGTTGGTTAATTTCCCCTTCTTTCCTACTTTGTACGTTTATTCCCCTTATATCAGTCCAAATTATCAATGAAAATAAACTTGCTTCAAATCTAAATTTGCCGAGTCTAAATGTTTGTCAAATATCTACTATTTAGGCCTACCTCCGGCAATGAGATGACCCCACGAATTCTAGGAAGCGCACTAGCATTAATGCGTACAATCTAAGATCTTAGATCAAAAGGAAAGATGTCAGCTACAGAAAACCCGACGGAACATTCTCTGGTCATAGCCGACAACCCTGGGTGATCAAGGGAGAAGGGCGATACCAGGAATAATGAACACGTGGCCAGGATAGCCCATGAAATGGCGTCCCTAAGAGAAGAAGTACAACATATCAACCACCTCATTTTCCTTCTTTGGATTACAATCCGGAAGAAGATCCAAAAGAAGAAGAGGAGATGGGAAACGACTCTGGGGATGGTTATTAGAGTTGGTTGATTTTCCCTTCTTTCCCGCTTTGTACCCTTATTCCCCTTATATCGGTCCAAATTATCAATTTAAACAAACTTGCTTCGTATCTAAATGTGTCAAGTCTACATTTTTGTCAAATATCTACTATTTAGGCCTACCTCTGGCAATGATATGACCCAGCAAAATTTAGGAAGCGCACTAGCCTTAATGCATACAATCTAAGATATAAGATCAAAAGGAAAGATGTCAGCTACAGAAAACCCGACGGAACATGCTCTGGGCATAGCCGACAACCCTGGGTGATCAAGGGAGAAGGGCGATACTAGGAATAATGAACACGTGGCCAGGATGGCCCAAGAAATGGCATCCCTAAGGGAGAAAGTACAACATATCAACCACCACATTTTCCTTCTTTGGATTAGAATCCGGAAGAAGATCCATAAGAAGAAGAGGACATGGGAAATGACTCCGGGGATGATTATTAGAGTTGGTTAATTTCCCCTTCTTTCCTACTTTGTACCCGTATTCCCCTTATATCAGTCCAAATTATCAATGAAAATAAACTTTCTTCAAATCTAAATGTGCCGAGTCTAAATGTTTGTAAAATATCTACACTATTTAGGCCTACCTCCGGCAATGAGATGACCCCACGAATTCTTGGAAGCGCACTAGCATTAATGCGTACAATCTAAGATCTAAGATCAAAAGGAAAGATGTCTGCTACAAAAAACCCGACGGAACATTCTCTGGTCATAGCCGACAACCCTGGGTAATCAAGGGAGAAGGGCTATACCAGGAATAATGAACACGTGGCCAGGATAGCCCATGAAATGGCGTCCCTAAGAGAGGAAGTACAACATATCAACCACCTCATTTTCCTACTTTGGCTTAGAATCCGGAAGATGATCCATAAGAAGAATAGGAGATGGGAAATGACTCCGGGGATGATAAATAGGGTTGGTGGATTTTCTCTTTTTTCCCGCTTTGTACCCTTATTCCCCTTATATCAGTCTAAATTATCAATGAAAATAAACTTGCTTCGAATCAAAATGTGTCAAGTCTAAATGTTTGTCAAATATCTACTATTTAGGCCTACCTCCAGCAATGAAAGGACTCCACGAATTATAGGAAATACGCTAGCCTTAATGCGTACAAATCTAAGATCTAAGATCAAAAGGAAAAATTTCAACTACAGAAAACCCGACGGAACATGCTCTGGTCATAGCCGACAACCCTGGGTGATCAAGGGAGAAGGGCAATACCAAGAATAATGAACACGTGGCCAGGATGGCCCAAGAAATGGCGTCCCCAAGAGAGGATGAACAACATATCAACCACCTCATTTTCCTTCTTTGGATTCGAATCCGGAAGAAGATCCATAAGAAGAAGAAGAGATGGGAAACGACACCGGGGATGGTTATTAGAGTTGGTTGATTTCCCTTTCTTTCCCGCTTTGTACCCTTATTCCCTTTATATTAGTCCAAATTATCAATTAAAACAAACTTGCTTCGGATATAAATGTGTCAAGTCTAAATGTTTGTCAAAAATTTACTATTTAGGCCTACCTCCGGGAATGAGAAGACCCCGTGAATTCTAGGTAATGCACTAGCCTTAATGCGCACAATCTAAGATCTAAGATCAAAAGGAAAGATGTTAGCTACAGAAAACCCGACAGAACATGCTCTGGTCAAAGCCGACAACCCTGGGTTATCAAGGGAGAAGGGCGATACCAGGAAAAATGAACACTTGGCCAGGATGGCCCAAGATATGGCGTCCCTAAGAGAGGAAGTACAACATATCAACCACCTAATTTTCCTTCTTTGGATTATAATCCGGAAGAAGATCAATAAGAAGAAAAAAAGATCCATAAGAAGAAGAGGAGATGGGAAACGACTCCGGGGATGGTTATTAGAGTTGGTTGATTTCCCCTTCTTTCCCGCTTTGTACCCTTATTCCCCTAATATCAGTCCAAATTATCAATGAAAACAAACTTGCTACGGATCTAAATGTGTCAAGTCTAAATGTTTGTGAAATATCTACTATTTAGGCCTACCTCCGGCAATGAGATGACCCCACGACTTCTAGGAAGCGTACTAGCCTTAATGCGTACAATCTAAGATCTAAGATCAAATGGAAAGATGTCAGCTATAGAAAACCCGACGAAACATGCTCTGGTCATAGCCGACAACCCTGGGTAATCAAGGCAGAAGGGCGATACCAGGAATAATGAACACGTGGCCAGGATGGCCCAAGAAATGGCGTCCCTAAGAGAGAAAGTACAACATATTAACCACCACATTTTCCTTCTTTGGATTAGAATCCGGAAGCAAATTCATAAGAAGAAGAGGAGATGGGAAACGACTCCGGGGATGGTTATTAGAGTTGGTTGATTTCCCTTTCTTTCCCGCTTTGTACCCTTATTCCCCTTATATCAGTCCAACTTATCAATGAAAACAAACTTGCTGCGGATCTAAATATGTCAAGTCTAAATATTTGTGAAATATCTACTATTTCCTACCTCCGGCAATGAGATGACCCCGCGACTTCTAGGAAGCGCACTAGCCTTAATGCGTACAATCTAAGATCTAAGATCAAAAGGAAAGATGTCAGCTACAGAAAACCCGATGGAACATTCTCTGGTCATAGCCGACAACCCTGGGTGATCAAGGCAGAAGGGCGGTTCCAAGAATAATGAACACGTGGCCAGGATGGCCCAAGAAATGGCGTCCTGAAGAGAGGAAGTACAACATATCAACCACCACATTTTCCTTCTTTGGATTAGAATCCGGAAGCAAATCCATAAGAAGAAGAGGAGATGGGAATTGACTCTGGGGATGATTATTAGAGTTGGTTGATTTCCCCTTCTTTCCCGCTTTGTACCCTTATTCCCCTTATATCAGTCCAAATTATCAATTAAAAAAAACTTGCTTCGGATCTAAATGTTTCAAGTCTAAATGTTTGTCAAATATCTACTATTTAGGCCTACCTCCGACAATGAGATGACCTCGCGAATTCTAGGAAGCGCACTAGCCTAAATGCGTACAATCTAAGATCTAAGATCAAAAGGAAAGATGTCTGCTACAGAAAACCCGACGGAACCTGCTCTGGTCATAGCCGACAACCCTGGGTGATCAAGGGAGAAGGACAATATCAGGAATAATTTATACGTGGCCAGGATGGCCCAAGAAATGGCGTCCCTAAGAGAGGAAGTACAACATATCAACCACCACATTTTCTTTCTTTTGATTAGAATCCGGAAAAAGATCCATAAGAAGAAGAAGAGATGGGAAATGACTCCGGAGATGATTATTAGAGTTGGTTGATTTCCCCTTCTTTCCCGCTTTGTACCCTTATTCCCCTTATATCGGTCCAAATTATCAATTAAAACAAACTTGCTTCGAATCTAAATCTGTCAAGTCTAAATGTTTGTGAAATATCTACTATTTAGGCCTACCTCCGGCAATGAGATGACCTCGCGAATTCTAGGAAGCGCACTAGCCTAAATGCGTACAGTCTAAGATCTAAGATCAAGAGGAAAGATTTCTGCTACAGAAAACTCGACGGAACCTGCTCTGGTCATAGCCGACAACCCTGGGTGATCAAGGGAGAAGGACAATACCAGGAATAATGAATACGTGGCCAGGATGGCCCAAGAAATGGCGTCCCTAAGAGAGGAAGTACAACATATCAACCACCACATTTTCTTTCTTTTGATTAGAATCCGGAAAAAGATCCATAAGAAGAAGAAGAGAAGGGAAATGACTCCGGGGATGATTATTAGAGTTGGTTGATTTCCCCTTCTTTCCCGCTTTGTACCCTTATTCCCCTTATATCAGTCCAAATTATCAATGCAAACAAACTTGCTTCGAATCTAAATGGATCAAGTCTAAATATTTGTGAAATATCTACTATTTAGGCCTACCTCCGGCAATGAGATGACCCCGCGACTTTTGGGAAGCACACTAGCCTTAATGCGTACCATCTAAGATCTAAGATCAAAAGGAAAGATGTCAGCTACAGAAAACCCGACGGAACATACTCTGGTCATAGCCGACAACCCTAGGTGATCAAGGCAAAAGGGCGGTACCAGGAATAATGAACACGTGGCCAGGATGGCCCAAGAAATGGCGTCCCTAAGAGAGGAAGTACAACATATCAACCACCACATTTTCCTTCTTTGGATTAGAATCCGGAAGCAAAATCCATAAGAAGAAGAGGAGATGGGAAATGACTCTGGGGATGATTATTAGAGTTGGTTGATTTCCCCTTCTTTCCCGCTTTGTACCCTTATTCCCATTATATCAGTCCAAATTATCAATTAAAACAAACTTGCTTCGGATCTAAATGTGTCAAGTCTAAATGTTTGTCAAATATCTACTATTTAGGCCTACCTCTGGCAATGAGATGACCCCGCGAATTCTAAGAATGCACTAGCCTCAATGCGTATAATCTATGATCTAAGATCAAAAGGAAAGATGTCTGCTACAGAAAACCCGACGGAACCTGCACTGGTCATAGCCGACAACCCTGGGTGATCAAGGGAGAAGGGCGATACCAGGATTAATGAATACGTGGCCAGGATGGCCCAAGAAATGGCGTCCCTATGAAAGGAAGTACAACATATCAACCACCACATTTTCGTTCTTTGGATTAGAATCCGAAAGAAGATCCATAAGAAGAAGAGGAGATGGGAAATGACTCCGGGAATGATTATTAGAGTTGGTTGATTTCCCCTTCTTTCCCGCTTTGTACCTTTATTCCCCTTATATCAGTCCAAATTATCAATGAAAACAAAATTGCTTCGAATCTAAATGTGTCAAGTCTAAATGTTTGTGAAATATCTACTATTTAGGCCTACCTCCGGCAATGAGATGACCCCGCGACTTATGGGAAGCACACTAGCCTTAATGCGTACAATCTAAGATCTAAGATTAAAAGGAAAGATGTCAGCTACAGAAAACCCGACGGAACATGCTCTAGTCATAGCCGACAACCCTGGGTGATCAAGGCAGAAGGGCGATACCAGGAATAATAAACACGTGGCCAGGATGGCCCAAGAAATGGCATCCCTAAGATAGGAAGCACAACATATCAACCCCCACATTTTCCTTCTTTGGATTAGAATCCGGAAGAAGATCCATAAGAAGAAGAGGAGATGGTTAATGACTCCAGGGATGATTATTAGCGTTGGTTGATTTCCCCTTCTTTCATGCTTTTTACCATTATTCCCCTTATATTAGTCCAAATTATTAATTAAAACAAACTTGCTTCGGATCTAAATGTGTCAAGTCTAAATGTTTGTCAACTATCTACTATTTAGGCCTACCTCTGGCAATGAGATGACCCCGCGACTTCTAGGAAGTGCACTAGCCTTAATGCGTACAATCTAAGATCTAAGACTAAAAGGAAAGATGTTAGCTACAGAAAACCCGATGGAACGTGCTCTGGTCATAGCCGACAACCCTGGGTGATCAAGGGAGAATGGTGATACCAGGAATAATGAACACGTGGCCAGGATGGCCCAAGAAATGGCATCCCTAAGAGAGGAAGTACAACATATCAACCACCACATTTTCCTTCTTTGGATTAGAATCCGGAAGCAAAATCTATAAGAAGAAGAGGAGATGGGAAATGACTCTCGGGATGATTATTAGAGTTGGTTGATTTCCCCTTCTTTCCCGCTTTGTACCCTTATTCCCATTATATCAGTCCAAATTATCAATTAAAACAAACTTGCTTCGGATCTAAATGTGTCAAGTCTAAATGTTTGTCAAATATCTACAATTTAGGCCTACCTCCGGCAATGAGATGACCCCGCAAATTCTAAGAATGCACTAGCCTCAATGCATACAATCTAAGATCTAAGATCAAAAGGAAAGATGTCTGCTACAGAAAACCCGACGGAACCTGCTCTGGTCATAGCCGACAACCCTGGGTGATCAAGGGAGAAGGGCGATACCAGGAATAATGAATACGTGGCCAGGATGGCCCAAGAAATGGCGTCCCTAAGAAAGGAAGTACAACATATCAACCACCACATTTTCGTTCTTTGGATTAGAATCCGGAAAAAGATCCATAAGAAGAAGAGGAGATGGGAAATGACTCCGGGAATGATTATTAGAGTTGGTTGATTTCCCCTTCTTTCCAGCTTTGTACCCTTATTCCCCTTATATCAGTCCAAATTATCAATGAAAACAAAATTGCTTCGAATCTAAATGTGTCAAGTCTAAATGTTTGTGAAATATCTACTATTTAGGCCTACCTCCGGCAATGAGATGACCCCGCGACTTATGGGAAGCACACTAGCCTTAATGCGTACAATCTAAGATCTAAGATTAAAAGGAAAGATGTCAGCTACAGAAAACCCGACGGAACATGCTCTGGTCATAGCCGACAACCCTGGGTGATCAATGCAGAAGGGCGATACCAGGAATAATGAACACGTGGCCTGGATGGCCCAAGAAATGGCATCCCTAAGATAGGAAGTACAACATATCAACCACCACATTTTCCTTCTTTGGATTAGAATCCGGAAGAAGATCCATGAGAAGAAGAGGAGATGGGAAATGACTCCGGGGATGATTATTAGCGTTGGTTGATTTCCCCTTCTTTTACGCTTTGTACCATTATTCCCCTTATATTAGTCCAAATTATCAATTAAAACAAACTTGCTTCGGATCTAAATGTGTCAAGTCTAAATGTTTGTCAACTATCTACTATTTAGGCCTACCTCTGGCAATGAGATGACCCTGCGACTTCTTGGAAGTGCACTAGCCTTAATGCGTACAATCTAAGATCTAAGATTAAAAGGAAAGATGCTAGCTACAGAAAACCTGATGGAACATGCTCTGTTCATAGCCGACAACCCTGGGTGATCAAGGGAGAATGGCGATACCAGGAATAATGAACACGTGGCCAGGATGGCCCAAGAAATGGCGTCCCTAAGAGAGGAAGTACAACATATCAACTACCTCATATTCCTTCTTTGGATTAGAATCCGAAAGAAGATCCATAAGAAGAAGAGGAGATGGGAAAAGACTCCGGGGATGATTATTAGAGTTTGTTGATTTTCCCTTCTTTCCCGCTTTGTACCCTTATTCCCCTTATATCAGTCCAAATTATCAATGAAAATAAACTTGCTTCGAATCTAAATGTATCAAGTCTAAATGTTTGTCAAATATCTACTATTTAGGCCTACCTCCGGCAATGAGAGGACTCCTGGAATTATAGGAAATATGATAGCCTTAATGCGTACAATCTAAGATGTAAGATCAAAAAGAAAAGATGTCAACTACAGAAAACCCGACGGAACATGCTCTGGTCATAGCCGATAACCCTGGGTGATTAAGGGAGAAGGGCGATGCCACAAAAAATGAACATGTGGCCAGGATGGCCCAATAAATGGCGTCCCTAAGAGAGGAATTACAACATCTCAACCGCCTCATTTTCCTTATTTGGATTAGAATTCGGAAGAAGATCCATAAGAAGAAGAGGAGATGGGAAACGACTCCGGGGATGGTTATTAGAGTTGGTTGATTTCCCCTTCTTTCCCGCTTTTTACGCTTATTCCCCTTATATTTGTCCAAATTATCAATGAAAACAATCTTGTTGCGGATCTAAATGTGTCAAGTCTAAATGTTTGTGAAATATCTACTATTTAGGCCTACCTCCGGCAATGAGATGACCCCGCGACTTATGGGAAGCACACTAGCCTTAATGCGTACAATCTAAGATCTAAGATTAAAAGGAAAGATGTCAGCTACAGAAAACCCGACGGAACATGCTCTGGTCATAGCCGACAACCCTGGGTGATCAAGGCAGAAGGGCGATACCAGGAATAATGAACACGTGGCCAGGATGGCCCAAGAAATGGCATCCCTAAGATAGGAAGTACAACATATCAACCCCCACATTTTCCTTCTTTGGATTAGAATCCGGAAGAAGATCCATAAGAAAAAGAGGAGATGGGAAATGACTCCGGTGATGATTATTAGCGTTGGTTGATTTCCCCTTCTTTCACGCTTTGTACCTTTATTCCCCTTATATTAGTCCAAATTATCAATTAAAACAAACTTGCTTCAGATCTAAATGTGTCAAGTCTAAATGTTTGTCAACTATCTACAATTTAGGCCTACCTCCGGCAATGAGATGACCCCGCGAATTCTAGGAAGCGCACTAGCCTTAATGCGTACAATCTAAGATCTAAGATCAAAAAGAAAGATATCAGCTATAGAAAATCTGACGGAACATGCTCTCGTCATAGCCGACAACCCTGGGTGATCAAGGCAGAAGGGCGGTGCCAGGAATAATGAACGCGTGACCAGGATGGCCCAAGAAATGGCGTCCCTAAGAGAGGAAGTACAACATATAAACCACCCCATTTTCCTTCTTTGGATTAGAATCCGGAAGCAAAATCCATAAGAAGAAGAGGAGATGGGAAATGACTCTAGGGATGATTATTAGAGTTGGTTGATTTCCCCTTCTTTCCCGCTTTGTACCCTTATTCCCCTTATATCAGTCCAAATTATCAATTAAAACAAACTTGCTTCGGATCTAAATGTGTCAAGTCTAAATGTTTGTCAAATATCTACTATTTAGGCCTACCTCCGGCAATGAGATGACCCCGCGAATTCTAGGAAGCGCACTAGCCTTAATGCGTACAATCTAAGATCTAAGATCAAAAGGAATGATGTCAGCTACAGAAAACCCGACGGAACATGCTCTGGTCATAGCCGACACTCTGGGTGATCAAGGGAGAAGGGCGATACTAGGAATAATGAACACGTGGCCAGGATGGCCCAAGAAATGGCTTCCGTAAGAAAGGAAGTACAACATATCAACCAACTCATTTTCCTTCTTTGGATTAGAATCCGGAAGAAGATCCATAAGAAGAAGAGGAGATGGGAAATGACTCCGGGGATGATTATTAGAGTTGCATATTTCCCCTTCTTTCCCGCTTTGTACCATTATTCCCCTTATATCAGTCCAAATTATCAATGAAAATAAACTTGCTTCGAATCTAAATGTGTCAAGTCTAGATGTTTGTCAAATATCTACTATTTAGGCCAACCTCCGGCAATGAGAGGACTCCACGAATTATAAGAAATACGCTAGCCTTAATGCGTACAATCTAAGATCTAAGATCAAAAAGAAAAGATGTCAAACTACAAAAAACCCGGCGGAACATGCTCTGGTCATAGCCGACAACCCTGGGTGATCAAGGGAGAAGGGCGATACCAGGAAAAATGAACATGTGGCTAGGATGGCCCAATAAATGGCGTCCCTAAGAGAGGAATTACAACCTATCAACCACCTCATTTTCATTCTTTGGATTAGAATCCGGAAGAAGATCCATAAGAAGAAGAGGAGATGGGAAACGAATCTGAGGATGGTTATTAGAGTTGGTTGATTTTCCCTTCTTTCCCGCTTTGTACCCTTATTCCCCTTATATTAGTCAAAATTATCAATGAAAACAAACTAGATTCGGATCTAAATGTGTCAAGTCTAAATATTTGTAAAATATCTACTATTTAGGCCTACCTCCGGCAATGAGAAGACCCCGCGAATTCTAGGAAACGCACAAGCCTTAATGCGTACAATCTATGATCTAAGATCCAAAGGAAAGATGTCAGCTACAGAAAACCCGACGGAACATGCTTTGGTAATAGCTGACAATTCTGGGTGATCAAGGGAGAAGTGCGATACCACCAATAATGAATGCATGGCCAGGATGGCCCAAGAAATGGCTTCCCTGAGAGAGGAAGTACAACATATCAACCACCTCGTTTTCCTTCTTTGGATTACAATCCGGAAGATGATCAATAAGAAGAAGAGGAGATGAGAAACGACACCGGGGATGGTTATTAGAGTTGGTTGATTTCCCCTTCTTTCCCGCTTTGTACCCTTATTCCCCATATATCAGTCCAAATTATCAATTAAAACAATCTAGCTTCGGATCTAAATGTGTCAAGTCTAAATATTTGTCAAATATCTACTATTTAGGCCTACCTCCGGCAATGACAAGACCCCACGAATTCTAGGAAACACACTAGCCTTAATGCGTGAATTAAATGCTCTATGTGATTTCCTGCTTGTACAAATGAAGAAACAGACATTCGTTTCTTTTTCTTTTTCTTTCTTCTTACTTTTTCTTTTGCTTCATTATTACCAACAAAAGAAAAAAAAAGTTGGTTTGTGTCGACCAAATCTGCAGAACCACCGTACAATCTAAGATCAAAAGGAAAGATGTCAGCTACAGAAAACCCGACTAAACATGCTCTGGTCAAAACCGACAACCATAGGTGATCAACGGAGAAGGACGATACCAGGGATAATGAACACGTGGCCAGGATGGCCCAAGAAATGGCGTCCCTAATAGAGGAAGTACAACATATCAACCACCTCATTTTCCTTCTTTGGATTAGAATACGGAAGAAGATCCATAAGAAGAAGAGGAGATGGGAAACGACTTCGGGGATGGTTATTAGAGTTGGTTGATTTCCCCTTCTTTCAGGCTTTGTACCCTTATTCCCCTTATATCAGTCCAAATTATCAATGAAAACAAACTAGCTTCGGATCTAAATGTTTCAATTCTAAATATTTGTAAAATATCTACTTTGTAGGCCTACCTCAGGCAATGAGAAGACCCCGCGAATTCTAGGAAACGCACTAGCCTAAATGCATGAATTAAATGCTCTATGTGATTTCCTGCTTGTACAAATGAAGAAATAGTCATTCGTTTCTTTTTCTTTTTCTTTCTTCTTATTTTTTCTTTTGCTTCATTACTACCAACAAAAGAAAAAAAAAGTTGGTTTGTGTCGACTGAAACTGGCAGAACCACCGTACAATCTAAGATGAAAAGGAAAGATGTCATCTACAGAAAACCCGACTGAACATGCTATGGTCATAACTCACAACCATAGATGATCAAGGGAGAAGGACGATACCAGGAATAATGAACACGTGGCCAGGACGGCCCATGAAATGGCGTCCCTAAGAGAGGAAGTACAACATATCAACCACCTCATTTTCCTTCTTTGGATTAGAATCCAGAAGAAGAGGAGATGGGAAACGACTCCGGGGATGGTTATTTGAGTTGGTTGATTTCCCCTTCTTTCCCGTTTTGTACCCTTATTCCCCTTATATTAGTCCAAATTATCAATTAAAACAAACTTGCTTCGGATCTAAATGTGTCAAGTCTAAATGTTTGTCAAATATCTACTATTTAGGCCTACCTCCGGGAATGAGAAGACCTCGCGAATTCTAGGAAACGCACTAGCCTTAATGCGTACAATCTAAAATCTAAGCTGACAACACTAGGTGATCAAGGGAGAAGGGCGATACCAGGAATAATGAACACGTGGCCAGGATGGCCCAATAAATGGCGTCCCTAAGAGAGGAAGTACAACATATCAACTACCACGTTTTCCTTCTTTGTATTAGAATCCGGAAGAAGAGGAGATGGGAAACGACACCGAAGATGGTTATTAGAGTTGGTTGATTTTCACTTCTTTCCCGCTTTGTACCCTTATTCCCCTTATATCAGTCCAAATTATCAATAAAAACTAACTAGCTTCGGATCTAAATGTGTCAAGTCTAAATGTTTGTCAAATATCTACTATTTAGGCCTACCTCTGGGAATAAGAAGACCCCGCGAAATCTAGGAAACGCACAAGCCTTACTGCGTACAATCTAAGATCTAAGATAAAAAAGAAAGATGTCAGCTACGGAAAATTCGACGGAACATGCTCTGGTCATAGCCGACAACCCTGTGTGATCAAGGGAGAAGGGCGATACCAGGGATAATGAACACGTGGCCAGGATGGCCCGAGAAATGGCGTCCCTAAGAGAGGAAGTACAACATATCACCAACCTCATTTTCCTTCTTTGGATTAGAATCCGTAAGAAGATCCATAAGAAGAAGGGGGGATGGGAAACGACTTTGGGGATGGTTATTAGAGTTGGTTGATTTCCCCTTCTTTCCCGCTTTGTAACCATATTCCCCTTATATGAGTCCAAATTATCAATAAAAACAAACTAGCTTCGGATCTAAATGTGTCAAGTCTAAATATTTGTAAAATATCTACTATTTAGGCCTAGCTCCGGCAATGAGAAGACCCCGCAAATTCTAGGAAACGCACTAGCCTAAATGCATGAATTAAATGCTCTATGTGATTTCCTGCTTGTACAAATGAAGAAATAGACATTCGTTTCTTTTTCTTTCTATTTCTTCTTATTTTTTCTTTTGCTTCATTACTACCAACAAAAGAAAAAAAAAGTTGGTTTGTGTCGACTGAAACTGGCAGAACCACCGTACAATCTAATATGAAAAGGAAATATGTCATCTACAGAAAACTCGACTGAACGTGCTCTGGTCATAACTCACAACCATAGACGATCAAGGGAGAAGGACCATACCAGGAATAATGAACACGTGGCCAGGATGGCCCATGAAATGGCGTCCCTTAGAGAGGAAGTACAACATATCAACCACCCAATTTTCCTTCTTTGGAATAGAATCCGGAAGAAGAGGAGATGGGAAATGACTCCGGGGATGGTTATTTGAGTTGCTTGATTTCCCCTTCTTTCCCGTTTTGTACCCTTATTCCCCTTATATTAGTCCAAATTATCAATTAAAAAAACTTGCTTTGAATCTAAATGTGTCAAGTCTAAATGTTTGTCAAATATCTACTATTTAGGCCTACCTCCAGGAATGAGAAGACGTCGCGAATTCTAGGAAACACACTAGCCTTAATGTGTGAATTAAATGCTCTATGTAATTTCCTGCTTGTATAAATGAAGAAAAAGTCTCCCATTTCTTCTACTTTTTCTTTCTTCTTATTTTTTCTTTTGCTTCATTATTACCCCCCCACCCAAAAAAAAGAGAAAGTTGGTTTGTGTCGACCGAAACTTCCAGAACCACCGTACAACCCAAGATCAAAGGGAAAGATGTCAGCTTCGGAAAACCCGACTAATAATGCTCTGGACATAACTGACAACCCTAGGCGATCAAGGGAGAAGGACGATACCAGGAATAATGAACACGTGGCCAGGATGGCCTAAGAAATGGAGTCTCTAAGGGAGGAAGTACAACATATAAACCACAACGTTTTCCTTTTTGGGATTTGAATCCGGAAGAAGATCCATAAGAAAAAGAGGAGATGGGAGACGACACCGGAGATGGTTATTAGAGTTGGTTGATTTCCCCATCTTTCCCGCTTGGTACCCTTATTCCCCTTATATAAGTCCAAATTATTAATGAAAACAAACTTGCTTCGGTTCTAAATGTGTCAAGTCTAAATGTTTGTCAAATATCTACTATTTAGGCCTACCTCCGGCAATGAGAAGACCCCCACGATATCTAGGAAATGTGCTAGCCATAATGCGTGAATTAAATGCTCTTTGTGATTTCCTGCTCATACAAATGAAGAAACAGACTCCCGTTTATTTTTCTTTTTCTTTCTTCTTATTTTTTCTTTTGCTTCATTATTACCCCCAAAAGAAAAACAAAGATGGTTTATGTCGACCGAAACTGCCAGAACCACCGTACAACCTAAGATCAAAGGAAATGATGTCAGTTTCAGAAAACCTGACTGATAATGCTTTGGACATAACCGACAACCCTAGGCAATCAAGGGAGAAGGACGATACTAGGAATAATGAACACGTGGCCAGGATGGCCCAAGAAATGGAGTCTCTAAGGGAGGAAGTACGACATATCAAGCACCTCCTTTTCCTTCTTTGGATTTGAATCCGTAAGAAGATCCATAAGAAGAAGAGGAGATGGGAAACGACTTCAGAGATGGTTATTAGAGTTGGTTGATTTCCCCTATTTTCCCGCTTTGTACCCTAATTCCCCTTATATAATTCCAAATTATCAATGTAAACAAACTTGCTTCGGATCTAAATGTGTCAAGTCTAAATATTTGTCAAATATCTACTATTTAGGCCTACCTCCGGCAATGAGTAGACCCCCGCAAATTCTAGGAAACGCACTAGCCTTAATGCATACAATCTAAGATCTAAGAACAAAAGGAAAGATGTCTGCTACAGAAAACCCGACGGAACATGCTCTGGTCATAGCCGACAACCCTGGGTGATCAAGGGAGAAGGGTGATACTAGGAATAATGAATGCGTGGTCAGGATGGCCCAAGAAATAGAGTCTCTAAGGGAAGAAGTACAATATATCAAGCACCTCGTTTTCCTTCTTTGGATTTGAATCCGGATGTAGATCCATAAGAAGAAGAGGAGGTTGAAAACAACATCGGAGATGGTTATTAGAGTTGGTTAATTTCCCCCTTTTTCCCACTTTGTACCCTTATTCCCCTTATATAAGTCCAAATTATCAATGAAAACAAACTTGCTTCGGATCTAAATGTGTCAAGTCTAAATGTTTGTCAAATATCTACTATTTAGGCCTACCTCCGGCAATGAGAAGACCCTGCAAATTCTAGGAAACACACTAGCCTTAATGCGTACAATCTAAGATCTAAGATCAAAAGGAAAGACGCCTGCTACAGAAAACCCGACGGAACATGCTCTGGTCATAACCGACAACCCTGGGTGATCATGGGAGAAGGGCGATACAAGGAATAATGAACGCGTGGCCAGGATGGCCCAATAAATGGCGTCCCTAAGAGAGGAAGTACAACATATGAACCACCTCGTTTTCGTTCTTTGGATTAGAATCTGGAAGAAGATCAATAAGAAGAAAAGGAGATGGGAAACGACACCGGGGATGGTTATTAGAGTTGGTTGATTTCCCCTTCTTTCCCGCTTTGTACCCTTATTTCCCTTATATCAGTCCAAATTATCAATGAAAACAAACTTGCTTTGGATATAAATGTGTCAAGTCTAAATGTTTGTCAAATATATACTATTTAGGCCTACCTCCGGCAATGAGAAGACCCCAAAAATTCTAGGAAATGCACTAGCCTTAATGTATGAATTAAGTGCTCTATGTGATTTCCTACTTGTATAAATGAAGAAAAAGACTCCCATTTCTTTTTCTTTTTCTTTCTTCTTATTTTTTCTTTTGCTTTATTAATACACTAAAAAAAAGAGAAAGTTGTGTTGTGTCGACCGAAACTGCCAGAACCACCGTACAACCCAAGATCAAAGGAAAGATGTCAGTTTCAGAAAACCCGACTGATAATGCTCTGGACATAACCGGCAACCCTAGGCGATCAAAGGAGAAGGACGATACCAGGAATAATGAACAAGTGGCCAGGATGGCCCAAGAAATGGAGTCTCTAAGGGAGGAAGTACAACATATAAACCACATCGTTTTCCTTCTTTGGATTTGAATCCGGAAGAAGATCTATAAGAAGAAGAGGAGATGGGAAACGACACCGGAGATGGTTATTAGAGTTAGTTGGTTTCCCCTTCTTTCCCGCTTTGTACCCTTATTCCCCTTATATCAGTCCAAATTATCTATGAAAACAAACTTGCTTCGGATCTAAATGTGTCAAGTATAAATGTTTGTCAAATATTTACTATTTAGGCCTACCTCCAGCAATTAGAGGACCCCCACGATATCTAGGAAATGCGCTATCCTTAATGCGTGAATTAAATGCTCTTTGTGATTTCCTGCTCATACAAATAAAGAAACAGACTCCCGTTTATTTTTCTTTTTCTTTCTTCTTATTTTTTCTTTTGCTTCACTATTACCCCCAAAAGAAAAACAAAGATGGTTTGTGTCGACCGAAACTGCCAGAACCACCGTACAACCTAAGATCAAAGGAAATGATGTCAGCTTCAGATAACTCGACTGATAATGCTTTGGACATAACCGACAACCCTAGGCGATCAAGGGAGAAGGACGATACCAGGAATAATGAACACGTGGCCAGGATGGCCCAAGAAATGGAGTCTCTAAGGGAGGAAGTACAACATATCAAGCACCTCCTTTTCCTTCTTTGGATTTGAATACGGAAGAAGATCCATAAGAAGAAGAGGAGATGGGAAACGACATCAGAGATGGTTATTAGAGTTGGTTGATTTCCACTTTTTTCCTGCTTTGTACCCTTATTCCCCTTATATAAGTCCAAATTATCTATGAAAACAAACTTGCTTCGGATCTAAATGTGTCAAGTCTAAATGTTTGTCAAATATCTACTATTTAGGCCTACCTCCGGCAATGAGTAGACCCCGCAAATTCTAGGAAACGCACTAGCCTTAATGCGTACAATCTAAGATCTAAGATCAAAAGGAAAGATGTCTGCTACAGAAAACCCGACGGAACATGCTCTGGTCATAGCCGACAACCCTGGGTGATCAACGGAGAAGGGCGATACTAAGAATAATGAATGTGTGGTCAGGATGGCCCAAGAAATGGAGTCTCTAAGGGAGGAAGTACAACATATCAAGCACCTCGTTTTCCTTCATTGGATTTAAATCCAGAAGTAGATCCATAAGAAGAAGAGGAGGTTGGAAACAACATCGGAGATGGTTATTAGAGTTGGTTAATTTCCCCTTTTTTTTCCACTTTGTACCTTTATTCCTCTTATATAAGTCCAAATTATCAATGAAAACAAACTTGCTTCGGATCTAAATGTGTCAAGTATAAATGTTTGTCAAATATCTACTATTTAGGCCTACCTCGGGCAATGAGAGGACCCCCACGATATCTAGGAAATGCGCTAGCCTTAATGCGTGAATTAAATGCCCTTTGTGATTTCCTGCTCATACAAATGAAGAAACAGACTCCCGTTTATTTTTCTTTTTCTTTCTTCTTATTTTTTCTTTTGCTTCACTATTACCCCCAAAAGAAAAACAAAGATGGTTTGTGTCGACCGAAACTGCCAGAACCACCGTACAACCTAAGATCAAAGGAAATGATGTCAGCTTCAGATATGTTACACCCTATATTTTCGTACGTAAAAATGCGTCGTAAGCAAACTAATGTAGGACCAAAAATGAGATAATATTTAAAAGTATATAAAGTAAGTTAATCATGTTACCTCTGAGGTTACAAATATTGAAGATCATGAACAACAAGTACAAAGAGGGTTGGACAGTTCAGAAGCTAAAGCAATTAAATAAAACAATGTTTCGTCGAAAGTCGACAAGTTGGGAATGTTATAACATGTACCTTTAGGGTGAGACTAGGGTGATTAACATGATAAGGAGATTATGTTATGATTTATATTAGTCGTAGACATCCGTGTGTTATGTTTTAATGTCAAGCGAGTTGTGGAACAAAAGTCGATGAAAGTCATCACAAGTTACACTCATAAGTTTTACTGAAATTTTGGGTCAAATGTAACTGCGATTTTCTCCTAATATACTTAGAGTTATGGGGTGTTCCACCCATCAAATTAAATATCTATGAGTCTATTTTCCAACGCATTAAACCGTTTGTCAATACGACATTGGAGTAGAACGATATGGGCATTTGTGCGATACTGCACAAGCTGCTAGGTGACAAGTAGGTGTGTCACCTACTTGCTTAAATGAAAGCCCAAAAATGGGCCATTTCGGGTCATCCAAAGAGGCCTTTTAAGGGCCTATTTTCTTCATATATTAGACTTAAAATAGAGCATAATAACCAGACATAAGCTCTGCAAAGAATCCTCCCAAAAATTTCCCACAAACCCTAATTGATTTTCTCTCCCTTTCAAGTTCCAATTGGAGGTAAAACCTAGAGTTTGAAGAACCAAGATAAGAGCTGGGTTATCCAACAAATAAGGTGCGTTTACTGCTCTCTTTCATCCAATTTTTCTTCTGTAAATTCATGGTAAGTCGTTCTATACTTGTAAGAACTCACGGGACGGTGATCGGAAGCCGTGAGTTCGAGTTATTCACTTGTAGCGGACTGTTTTGTGGACTGTTTTGTGTTGCTGTTGGGCTGCGTGTTTTATTACTATTTTGTGGAGTTTTGGAGGAGGAAGGGGGTTTATAAACACCATATAAATGTAGGGTGGTTGGCTGGTCGTTCGTCATAACATTTTCGGGTCGTTTGACACTACTACGGTGGTCATTTTGTGTACGAAGAGATTGGGGTGTGTTGGGCTGTTTTGTAGTATTTGATGGTGTATATAGGGCTGGAAAATGATGTATATATGTTGTTATTGTTCTGTTCTTGTATTGTTGGTGTTATCTTGAATTTGGAGGAAGTAAGGATTATAGGGGAGATGCTGCCCGTTTTAATACAAAATAGGTTTGTCGTTCGTTGTGCGATAGTTGTACCTTTCGTAACTTAATGATAGTATTATTATCATTCTTGTAGATTAAGGTGCAAAGAGGTGAGTTCAACTTGGTGATTGGAAAGATTGTGATAAGGTATGTTAAGGCTAAGCCCTTCCTTCATTTTGGCATGATCTCGTAGCTACATGTGTTAGTAATGAGACAAAAGAGAAGTTCATATTCATGAATTTATTCACACTATTCTAGTCTCATAAGTTACAATATTATTCCTTATCGAGACTCTATATTCAATTTTAGTATTGTCTTCTTCCAGTCAAGAGAGCAGCAAGCCTATATATACAGTATTACAATATTTTCATTACCATCGAGCTATAATCGATGGGCAGGCCCCTATTGGGCAACCTCTGATCAGATGGAAAGTTATATACCGAGCCTACTGTGGCCGAGCGCCTATGAGCGAGCCCAGCATGGTCGAGATACATAGCCTAGTATGGCCGAGCGCCTATGAGCGAGCCTACTATGGCAGAGCAGTTATATATACCGAGCCTTATAAGGCCGTACAATTATTTTACTTACTATATTGAAGGAGTTGAGTCAGTATCAGCAGGTAAGTATATCTCCAGATCATCTTTGACTCCCAGTTACTTCCAGTTATTTTATTATCAGTTCAGTTTCGATTTTCAGTTAAGTTATTGTCTTACATACTCGGTACATTATTTCGTACTGACGTCCCTTTTCCGGGGACGCTGCATTTCATGCATGCAGGTTCAGATAGACAGACGAGTAGATCTCCTCAGTAGGTGTTTCCCGAGTTCAGCGTGATCGGTAAGCTCCACGCCTTTCGGAGTTGCCAGGTCTAGAGTGTTGTGTACATCTTATGTATATCTGTATATATGTTATGGGTAGGTCGGGGCCCTGTTCCGATCATAGTACAGATATCAGTAGAGGCTTGTAGACATATCCTGTTGGTTAGTGCATTATGTTGGGTTTGTAGGCCTGGTATGTATAATTTGGTGGTTTGTCAGCTGTAGTAGCTATGACGGCCTTTTCAGCCTAGCTTTATATTGATGTTTAGTTAGCGCTAGTTTCCATTCAGTTTTATATTTTGCTTCGCAAATTGTCTTGCAAGGTGGCCCCATGGCCAAAGTATGACATTATGTGTTCAGAGTCCCTTAGTCGCAATTTGGTACGCCAGGTTAGGTGAGGCACCGGGTGCTTGTCTCGCTCCTAGGTTCAGGGCGTGACAAACTTGGTATCATAGCAGTTCTGTCCTAGGAAGTCTACAAGCCGTGTCTAGCAGGGTCTTGTTTATAGATGTGTTGTGCACCACATTATATAAGCAGGGAACTACAGGGCATTTAGGAGTTGGTTACCCTTCTTTGAAATCTAAATCGTGCTATAGAACTGAGTTATAGGAAATTTGAATTAAACTTATGTGTTAGTGTTTGCATGCACAGATGACGGTGACTAGGAAGACTACGGCTAGCTAGAGGAGAGATACAGCAGTAGGTGAGGGGACCAGCAGGGTACCCCCAGTAGATGGGGCCCAGTCTGAGGCTCAAGGCGAGACCCCTACTCAGCCATTACCGGCTCCTCCACCAACTACGGAGATTCCTAGGGAAACCGCACATCCAGTTCCCCCTCCACTTCTATCAGATCAGGACTTGAGGAGTGCGGTGCATTTGTTGACACAGTTGGTAGCTACCCAGCAACAGGCTAGGGCATCAGCTAGTGCAGGAACTTCTGAGGGGTCTGGGAGTTCAAGGGTCCGAGAGTTTATTGCTTTGAGTCCCCTAGAGTTCACGGGGACAGATCAGAGGGAGGACCCACAGGATTTCATAGATCAGCTTCACAGGATCTTTCGTGTTATGCATGCCACGGAGAAAGAGGCAGTTGAGCTAGCAGCTTTTCGACTCCGAGATATAGCCATCCTTTGGTACGAGGGATGGGAGAGGTCCAGGGGACGTGATGCACATCCAGCTATTTGGGAGAATTTTTCAGATGCCTTCCTTGACCAGTACTTACCACGAGAGATCCGACAGGCTCGAGTCGATTAGTTTCTAGCCCTCAAGCAGGGTAATATGAGTGTTCGAGAGTATAGTCTCCGTTTTGACTCATTGGCCAGATATGCACCATCCATAGTTGCTACTATGCGGGACAGGATTCACAGGTTTATAGCAGGGTTAGCCCCAGAGTTAACCGAGGCATGTGCCACCGCTGCATTGCAGGATAGTATGGATATCTCCCGGATTCAGGCATTCGCCCAGAATATAGAAAGGGGTAGGCATCGGCAGCAGGGTACAGAAAGGGCTGAGCAAGGGCAACGTAAGAGGATGAGATTTCCCAGGTCTCAGGAGCAATATCAGGGTAGTTATAGGACCCAGTACTTCGGACGGCCACCTAGGCCTCCGCCACCTCAGTTACAGGGTTACAGGTATGATCGCTATAATAAGTCAGGACCAGGTGAGAGCTCACGGGCGTCGGGTTTGCAGCGACAGTGAGGATCTGCGCAGACATGGTCATTTCCTCCACGATGTGACATCTGTGGTAGAGGACACTTGGGCCAATGCCGAGCAGGTTCTGATGCTTGTTATACATGTGGGCGTCCAGGGCATATGATGCGAGATTGCCCAAATAGAGATTCGGGGGGAATGGCACAACCAGCGAGTTCAGCAACAGGATCTATGTCCGTGCATCCTTGAGGGCGCGAGTCTCAGTCTTTGGCTGGTAGAGGTCGGGGCAGAGGTAGAGGTTCCAGTTCAAGTGGTAATCAGAACCGTATCTATGCTTTAGCGGGTCGACAGGACCAGGAGTCTTCACCAGACGTTGTGACAGGTATATTAACCATTTGCTCTCACGATGCTTATGCTTTGATAGACCCAGGATCTACTTTATCGTATATTACCCCATTTGTCGCGAGGAAGTTTGGTATAGTGCCTGAAATACTAAGTGATCCTTTTGCGGTATCTACACCGATCGGAGAATCGATTATTGCTAGACGGGTTTACCGAGGTTGTACGGTGACAATTTGTAGTCGTCAGACCTCAGCTGACCTAGTTGAGCTAGAGATGATGGATTTTGATGCTATCATGGGCATGGACTGGTTGGCAGCTTGCTATGCCACAGTTGATTGCCGAGCAAAGGCAGCCAGATTTCATTTTTCGGGTGAGCCAGTCCTTGAATGGGTAGGTAATACACCAACACCCAGAGGTAGGTTTATTTCCTATCTGAAGGCGAGGAAAATGATCGCAAAAGGGTGCATTTATCATATTGTGCGAGTTAGAGATGCAGATGCTGAGATACCTACACTTCAGTCTATTCTCGTAGTCAAAGAGTATGCAGATGTGTTTCCAGATGAGCTTCCAGGTATTCCTCCAGAGCGAGAGATTGATTTTAGCATCGATTTGCTTCCAGGAACTCAACCAATATCCGTCCCTCCGTATAGAATGGCATCTGGCGAATTGAAAGGGTTGAAGGAGCAGTTAAAAGATTTGTTGCAGAAAGGTTACATCAGGCCCAGTACCTCACCTTGGGGTGCACCAGTACTATTTGTGCGGAAGAAAGACGGCTCGCTGAGGATGTGTATCGATTATAGGCAGCTGAACAAGGTAACTATTAAGAATAAGTATCCACTTCCAAGGATCGATGACTTTTTTGATCAGTTGCAGGGGGCTAGATGCTTTTCAAAGATAGATTTGAGGTCGGGATACCACCAGGTCAGAGTTCGAGAAAAAGATATTCCGAAGACAGCCTTCAGGACCCGATATGGCCACTTCGAATTCCTTGTCATGTCCTTCGGGTTGACTAATGCACCCGCTGTATTTATGGACTTGATGAATAGCCTATTCCGGCCATTTTTAGATCTGTTCGTGATAGTATTTATTGATGATATTCTGGTTTATTCCCGTTCAGAGGATGAGCATGCGGACCACCTGTGAGCGGTACTCCAAACCCTCTGTGATCGTAAGTTGTATGCTAAGTTTTCTAAATGTGAGTTCTGGTTGAAGTCTGTAGCATTCTTGGGGCATATTGTATCAGATGAAGGGATAAAGGTGGACACTCAGAAGATTGAGGCCGTGAAATATTGGCCTAGACCTACCACTCCGACAGAGGTTCGTAGCTTTCTAGGCTTAGCAGGATACTATCGGAGGTTCGTAGAGGGTTTTTCTTCCCTTTCGGCACCATTGACGAAGTTGACATAGAAAGAAACTAAGTTTCAATGGACAGAGGCTTGCGAGCGGAGTTTCCAAGAGCTTAAGAACAGGTTGACCTCAGCTTCAGTTCTAACACTTCCAGAGGGTCTAGAGGGTTATGCCGTGTATTGTGATGCATCAGGTGTCGGGTTAGGATGTGTCCTAATGCAACATGGGAAGGTAATTGCGTATGCTTCAAGGCAGTTGAGGAAGCACGAGAGGAATTATCCGACCCACGACCTCGAGTTAGCTGCGGTTGTCCATGCACTTAAGATATGGCGGCATTATTTATATGGTGTTCATGTTGATGTATTTACTGATCATAAAAGCCTACAATATATCTTCAAGCAGAAAGAGTTGAATTTGCGACAGAGGCGATGGCTTGAGTTATTGAAAGATTACGATGTTAACATTCTCTACCATCCAGGGAAAGCTAATATTGTAGCAGATGCATTAAGTCGCCGATCTATGGGTAGCTTAGCACATGTAGATCCCGAGAAAAGACAATTAGCTAGAGAGATTCATCAATTGTCTTCGTTGGGGGTTCGGTTAGTAGATTCTGAGGATGGTGGAGTTGTACTCCAAAACACTACAAAATCATCCCTCATAGCGGAAGTCAAGGAAAGGCAGTACGAGGACCCAGAGTTGGTCGAGCTGAGAGAGCGAGTTCCGCAGCAGAAGAAACCACTGTTAGAGCTAAAGGGAGATGGGGTTCTCAGATATAGGGGTCGTTTGTGTGTTCCAGATGTAGCAGGGCTACGAGACAGGATTATGTCAGAGGCACATTATTCATGGTATTCCATCCATCCTGGGTCGATGAAGATGTATCATGACATTAAGGATGTGTACTGGTGGAATGATATGAAGAAGAACATTGCTGAGTTTGTCACCCAATGTACTAGTTGCCAGCAAGTGAAGATAGAGCACCAGAAGCCTGGAGGGCTAATGCAGACTATAGAGATCCCGACATGGAAATAAGAGGCGATAAACATGGACTTTATCACGGGTTTACCTCATTCTAATCGTAAGTTCGATTCCATATGGGTGATAGTCGATAGGCTCACGAAATCAGCTCACTTCCTACCGGTCAGATCTACATATACAGCAGAAGATTATGCAAAGTTATATATTAAGGAGATAGTGCAGCTACACGGAGTACCAGTTTCTATTATATCTGACCGTGGGGCTCAGTTTACAGCACATTTTTGGAGGTCATTTCAGAGAGGTCTAGGGACTCAGGTGAATCTCAGCACAGCTTTTCATCCACAGACTGATGGACAAGCCGAGCGCACAATTCAGACGCTCGAGGATATGTTACGAGTATGTGTATTGGATTTTAAAAGAAGTTGGGATGAACATCTACCTCTCGTCGAGTTTGCATATAATAACAGTTACCACTCCAGTATTCAGATGGCTCCGTACGAGGCTTTGTATGGGCGTAAGTGCAGATCTCCTATAGGGTGGTTTGATGTTGGGGAATCTGGGTTATATGGGCCAGACCTGGTTCAACAGGCCATAGAGAAAGTAAAGCTTATCCGGGAGCGACTGTTGACAGCTCAGAGTCGACGTGCGGTGACGAGACTTAGAGTTCAGGATTAATGACTGGGTATTCTTAAAGGTATCACCTATGAAGGGCGTGATGAGGTTTGGCAAGAAAGGCAAGCTTAGCCCACGGTATATTGGGCCTTATAGGATCATTCGGAGAGTGGGCCAAGTAGCTTATGAGTTAGAGTTGCCCTCAGAATTGGAGTCTGTCCATCCGGTTTTTCACGTATCTATGCTACGGAAGTGCATTGGCGATCCTACCCGAGTGGTGCCCACGGATGATGTACAGATTACAGAGGACTTGTCATACGAGGAAATTCCAGTTGCCATCCTAGACCGACAAATCCGCAATCTACGAAATAAGGAGGTAGCTTCCGTAAAGGTTTTATGGAGGAGCAAGAATGTAGAAGAGATGACGTGGGAATCAGAGGAAGAAATGAAGTCTAAATACCCCCACCTATTTCAAACTGAAGATATGGTTCGAGATGGGACGCTACAACATAGCTCTATGTAGGCTAGCAGGTCATCAGGTAAGCTTTTATTTTTCACTTTCAATATTTATGATTTACGGTCGGTGAGGCAAATTGCTGCTATTTATAAAGATTGGCCATATGTGGCATGCATAGTATGTTTTTGGCTACGTGCAGGTTGGTTTTAACCTAGTGTACGAAGGATACTTTGGCAAAATTTTCCAAAGTCTCTAAGAGTAAACATTCGAGGACGAATGTTCCCAAGGGGGAGTGATGTTACACCCTATATTTTCGTACGTAAAAATACGTCGTAAGCAAACTAATGTAGGACCAAAAATGAGATAATATTTAAAAGTATATAAAGTAAGTTAATCATGTTACCTCTGAGGTTACAAATATTGAAGATCATGAACAACAAGTACAAAGAGGGTTGGACAGTTCAGAAGCTAAAGCAATTAAATAAAACAATGTTTCGTCGAAAGTCGACAAGTTGGGAATGTTATAACATGTACCTTTGGGGTGAGACTAGGGTGATTAACATGATAAGGAGATTATGTTATGATTTATATTAGTCGTAGACATCCGTGTGTTATGTTTTAATGTCAAGCGAGTTGTGGAACAAAAGTCGATGAAAGTCATCACAAGTTACACTCATAAGTTTTACTGAAATTTTGGGTCAAATGTAACTGCGATTTTCTCCCAATATACTTAGAGTTATGGGGTGTTCCACCCATCAAATTAAAGATCTATGAGTCTATTTTCCAACGCATTAAACCGTTTGGAGTAGAAAGATATGGGCATTTGTGCGATACTGCGCAAGCTGCTAGGTGACAAGTAGGTGTGTCACCTACTTGCTTAAATGAAAGCCCAAAAATGGGCCATTTCGGGTCGTCCAAAGAGGCCTTTTAAGGGCCTATTTTCTTCATATATTAGACTTAAAATAGAGCATAATAATCAAACATAAGCTCTGCAAAGAATCCTCCCAAAAATTTCCCACAAACCCTAATTGATTTTCTCTCCCTTTCAAGTTCCAATTGGAGGTAAAACCTAGAGTTTGAAGAACCAAGATAAGAGCTGAGTTATCCAACAAATAAGGTGAGTTTACTGCTCTCTTTCATCCAATTTTTCTTCTGTAAATTCATGGTAAGTCGTTCTATACTTGTAAGAACTCACGGGACGGTGATCGGAAGCCGTGAGTTCGAGTTATTCACTCGTAGCGGACTGTTTTGTGTTGCTGTTGGGCTGCGTGTTTTACTACTATTTTGTGGAGTTTTGGAGGAGGAAGGGGGTTTATAAACACCATATAAATGTAGGGTGGTTGGCTGGTCGTTCGTCATAACATTTTCGGGTCGTTTGACACTACTACGGTGGTCGTTTTGTGTACGAAGAGATTGGGGTGTGTTGGGCTATTTTGTAGTATTTGATGGTGTATATAGGGCTGGAAAATGATGTATATATGTTGTTATTGTTCTGTTCTTGTATTGTTGGTGTTATCTTGAATTTGGAGGAAGTAAGGATTATAGGGGAGATGCTGCCCGTTTTAATACAAAATAGGTTTGTTGTTCGTTGTGCGATAGTTGTACCTTTCGTAACTTAACGATAGTATTATTATCATTCTTGTAGATTAAGGTGCAAAGAGGTGAGTTCAACTTGGTGATTGAAAAGATTGTGATAAGGTATGTTAAGGCTAAGCCTTCCTTCATTTTGGCATGATCTCGTAGCTACATGTGTTAGTAATGAGACAAAAGAGAAGTTCATATTCATGAATTTATTCACACTATTCTAGTCTCATAAGTTACAATATTATTCCTTATCGAGACTCTATATTCAATTTTAGTATTGTCTTCTTCCAGTCAAGAGAGCAGCAAGCCTATATATACAGTATTACAGTATTTTCATTACCATCGAGCTATAATCGATGGGCAGGCCCCTATTGGGCAACCTCTGATCAGATGGAAAGTTATATACCGAGCCTACTGTGGCCGAGCGCCTATGAGCGAGCCCAGCATGGTCGAGATACATAGCCTAGTATGGCCGAGCGCCTATGAGCGAGCCTACTATGGCAGAGCAGTTATATATACCGAGCCTTATAAGGCCGTACAATTATTTTACTTACTATATTGAAGGAGTTGAGTCAGTATCAGCAGGTAAGTATATCTCCAGATCATCTTTGACTCCCAGTTACTTCCAGTTATTTTATTATCAGTTCAGTTTCGATTTTTAGTTATGTTATTGCCTTACATACTCGGTACATTATTTCGTACTGACGTCCCTTTTCCGGGGACGCTGCATTTCATGCATGCAGTTTCAGATAGACAGACGAGTAGATCTCCTCAGTAGGTGTTTCCCGAGTTCAGCCTGATCGGTAAGCTCCACGCCTTTCGGAGTTGCCAGGTCTAGAGTGTTGTGTACATCTTATGTATATCTGTATATATGTTATGGATAGGTCGGGGCCCTGTTCCGATCATAGTACAGATATCAGTAGAGGCTTGTAGACATATCCTGTTGGTTAGTGCAGTATGTTGGGTTTGTAGGCGTGGTATGTATAATTTGGTAGTTTGTCAGCTGTAGTAGCTATGACGGCCTTTTCAGCCTAGCTTTATATTGATGTTTAGTTAGCGCTAGTTTCCATTCAGTTTTATATTTTGCTTCGCAAATTGTCTTGCAAGGTGGCCCCATGGCCAAAGTATGACATTATGTGTTCAGAGTCCCTTAGTCGCAATTTGGTACGCCAGATTAGGTGAGGCACCGGGTACTTGTCTCGTTCCTAGGTTCGGGGCGTGACAAGATAACCCGACTGATAATGCTTTGGACATAACCGACAACCCTAGGCGATCAAGGGAGAAGGACGATACCAGGAATAATGAACACGTGGCCAGGATGGCCCAAGAAATGGAGTCTCTAAGGGAGGAAGTACAACATATCAAGCACCTCCTTTTCCTTCTTTGGATTTGAATACGGAAGAAGATCCATAAGAAGAAGAGGAGATGGGAAACGACATCAGAGATGGTTATTAGAGTTGGTTGATTTCCACTTTTTTCCTGCTTTGTACCCTTATTCCCCTTATATAAGTCCAAATTATCTATGAAAACAAACTTGCTTCGGATCTAAATGTGTCAAGTCTAAATGTTTGTCAAATATCTACTATTTAGACCTACCTCCGGCAATGAGTAGACCCCGCAAATTCTAGGAAATGCACTAGCCTTAATGCGTACAATCTAAGATCTAAGATCAAAAGGAAAGATGTCTGCTACAGAAAACCCGACGGAACATGCTCTGGTCATAGACGACAACCCTGGGTGATCAAGGGAGAAGGGCGATACTAAGAATAATGAATGTGTGGTTAGGATGGCCCAAGAAATGGAGTCTCTAAGGGAGGAAGTACAACATATCAAGCACCTCGTTTTCCTTCATTGGATTTGAATCCAGAAGTAGATCCATAAGAAGAAGAGGAGGTTGGAAACAACATCGGAGATGGTTATTAGAGTTGGTTAATTTCCCCTTTTTCCCACTTTGTACCTTTATTCCCCTTATATAAGTCCAAATTATCAATGAAAACAAACTTGCTTCGAATCTAAATATGTCAAGTCTAAATGTTTGTCAAATATCTACTATTTAGGCCTACCTCCGGCAATGAGAAGACCCTGCAAATTCTAAGAAATGCACTAGCCTTAATGCGTATTATCTAAGATATAAGATCAAAAGGAAAGACGCCTGCTACAGAAAACCCGACGGAACATGCTCTGGTCATAGCCGACAACCCTGGGTGATCAAAGGAGAAGGGCGATACCAGGAATAATGAACGCGTGGCCAGGATGGCCCAAGAAATGGAGTCTCTAAGGGAGGAAGTATAACATATAAACCACATCGTTTTCCTTCTTTTGATTTGAATCCGGAAGAAGATCCATAGGAAGAAGGATAGATGGGAAACGACACCGGGGATGGTTATTAGAGTTGGTTGATTTTCCCTTCTTTCCCGCTTTGTACCCTTATTCCCCTTATATCAGTCCAAATTATCAATGAAAACAAACTTGCTTCGGATATAAATGTGTCAAGTCTAAATGTTTGTCAAACATATACTATTTAGGCCTACCTCCGGCGATGAGAAGACCCCGCAAATTCTAGGAAATGCACTAGCCTTAATGTGTGAATTAAATACTCTATGTGATTTCCTACTTGTATAAATGAAGAATAAGACTCCCATTTCTTTTTCTTTTTCTTTCTTCTTATTTTTTCTTTTGCTTCATTATTACCCCCCAATAAAAAGAGAAAGCTGGGTAGTGTCGATTGAAACTGCCAGAACCACCGTACAACCCAAGATCAAAGGAAAGATGACAGCTTCAGAAAACCCGACTGATAATGCTCTGGACATAACCGACAACCCTAGGCGATCAAGGGAGAAGGACGATACCAGGAATAATGAACACGTGGCCAGGATGGCCCAATAAATGGAGTCTCTAAGGGAGGAAGTACAACATATAAATCACATCGTTTTCCTTCTTTGGATTTGAATCCGGAAGAAGATCCATAAGCAGAAGAGGAGATGGGAAACGACACCGGAGATGGTTATTAGAGTTGGTTGATTTCCCCTTCTTTCCCGCTTTGTACCCTTATTCCCCTTATATCAGTCCAAATTATCTATGAAAACAAACTTGCTTCGGATCTAAATGTGTCAAGTCTAAATGTTTGTCAAATATGTACTATTTAGGCCTACCTCCGGCAATGAGAGGACCCCCACGATATCTAGAAAATGCGCTAGCCTTAATGCGTGAATTAAATGCTCTTTGTGATTTCCTGCTCATACAAATGAAGAAACAAACTTCCGTTTATTTTTCTTTTTCTTTCTTCTTATTTTTTCTTTTGCTTCATTATTACCCCCCCCCCCCCCCCCAAAAAAAAAGAAAGTTGGTTTGTGTCGACCGAAACTTCCAGAACCACCGTACAACCCAAGATCAAAGGGAAAGATGTCAGCTTCGGAAAACCCGACTGATAATGCTCTGGACATAACTGACAACCTTAGGCGAGCAAGGGAGAAGGACGATACCAGAAATAATGAACACGTGGCCAGGATGGCCCAAGAAATGGAGTCTCTAAGGGAGGAAGTACAACATATAAACCACATCGTTTTCCTTCTTGGGATTTGAATCTGGAAGAAGATCCATAAGAAGAAGAAGAGATGGGAAATGACACCGGAGATGGTTATTAGAGTTGGATGATTTCCCCATCTTTCCCGATTTGTACCCTTATTCCCCTTATATCAGTCAAAATTATCAATGAAAACAAACTAGCTTCGGATCTAAATGTGTCAAGTCTAAATGTTTGTCAAATATCTACTATTTAGGCCTACCTCCGGCAATGAGAAGACCCCGGAAATTCTAGGAAATGCACTAGCCTTAATGCGTACAATCTTAGATCTAATATCGAAAGAAAAGATGTCTGCTATAGAAAACCCGACGGAACATGCTCTGGTCATAGCCGACAATCTTGGGTGATCAAGGGATAAGGGCGTTACCAAGAATAATTAACACGTGGCCAGGATGGCCCAATAAATGGCGTCTCTAAGAGAGGAAGTACAACATATCAACCACCTCTTTTTCCTTCTTTGGATTAGAATCCGGAAGAAGATCAATAAGAAGAAAAGGAGATGGGAAACGACACCGGAGATGGTTATTAGAGTTGGTTGATTTCCCCTTCTTTCCCGCTTTGTACCCTTATTCCCCTTATATCAGTCAAAATTATCAATGAAAACAAACTAGCTTCGGATCTAAATGTGTCAAGTTTAAATGTTTGTCAAATATATACTATTTAGTTCTACCTCCGGCAATGAGAAGACCCCGCAAATTCAAGGAAACGCACTAGCCTTAATATGTGAATTAAATGCTCTATGTGATTTCCTGCTTGTATAAATGAAGAAAAAGTCTCCCATTTCTTCTACTTTTTCTTTCTTCTTATTTTTTCTTTTGCTTCATTATTACCCCCCCAAAAAAAGAGAAAGTTGGTTTGTGTCGACCGAAACTGCCAGAACCACCGTACAACCCAAGATCAAAGGGAAAGATGTCAGCTTCAGAAAACCCAACTGATAATGCTCTGGACATAACCGACAACCCTAGGCGATCAAGGGAGAAGGACGATACCTGGAATAATGAACACGTGGCAAGGATGGCCTAAGAAATGAAGTCTCTAAGGGAGGAAGTACAACATATAAACCACATCGTTTTCCTTCTTTGGATTTGAATCCGGAAGAAGATCCATAAGAAAAAGAGGAGATGGGAAACGACACCGGGGATGGTTATTAGAGTTGGTTGATTTCCCCTTCTTTCCTGCTTTTTACCCTTATTCCCCTTATATCAGTCCAAATTATTAATGAAAACAAACTTGCTTCGGATGTAAATGTGTCAAGTCTAAATGTTTGTCAAATATCTACTATTTAGGCCTACCTCCGGCAATTAGAGGACCCCACGATATCTAGGAAATGCGCTAGACTTAATGCGTGAATTAAATACTCTAGGTGATTTCCTGCTCATACAAATGAAGAAACAGAATTCCGTTTATTTTTCTTTTTCTTTCTTCTTATTTTTAATTTTACTTCATTATTACCAACAAAAGAAAAACAAAGATGGTTTGTGTCGACCGAAACTGCCAGAACCACCGTACAACCTATGATCAAAGGGAAAGATGTCAGCTTTAAAAAACCCGACTAATAATGCTCTGGACATAACCGACAACCCTAGGAGATCAAGGGAGAAGGACGATAACAGGAATAATGAACACTTGGCCAGGATGGCCCAAGAAATGGAGTCTCTAAGGGAGGAAGTACAACATATAAACCACATCGTTTTCCTTCTTTTGATTTGAATCCAGAAGAAGATCCATAAGAAGAAGAAGAGGAGATGGGAAACGACACCGGAGATGGTTATTAGAGTTGGTTGATTTCCCCTTCTTTCCCGCTTTGTACCCTTATTCCCCTTATATCAGTCCAAATTATCAATGAAAACAAACTTGCTTCGGATCTAAATGTGTCAAGTCTAAATGTCTGTCAAATATCTACTATTTAGGCCTACCTCCGGCAATGAGAGGACCCCCACAATATCTAGGAAATGCGCTAGCCTTAATGCGTGAATTAAATGCTCTTTGTGATTTCCTGCTCATACAAATGAAGAAACAGACTTCCGTTTATTTTTCTTTTTCTTTCTTCTTATTTTTTCTTTTGCTTCATTATTACCCCCAAAAGAAAAACAAAGGTGGTTTGTGTCGACCGAAACTGCCAGAACCACCGTACAACCTAAGATCAAAGAAAATAATGTCAGCTTCAGAAAACCCGACTGATAATGCTTTGGACATAACCGACAACCCTAGGCGAACAAGGGAGAAGGACGATACCCGGAATAATGAACACGTGGCCAGGATGGCCCAAGAAATGGATTCTCTAAGGGAGGAAGTACAACATATCAAGCACCTCATTTTCCTTCTTTGGATTTGAATCCGAAAGAAAATCCATAAGAAGAAGAGGAGATGGGAAACGACATCAGAGATGGTTATTAGAGTTGGTTGATTTCCCTTTTTTCCCGCTTTGTACCCTTATTCCCCTTATATAAGTCCAAATTATCAATGAAAACAAACTTGCTTCGGATCTAAATGTGTCAAGTCTAAATGTTTGTCAAATATCTACTATTTAGGCCTACCTCCGGCAATGAGAAGACCCTGCAAATTCTAGGAAATGCACTAGCCTTAATGCGTACATTCTAAGATCTAAGATCAAAAGGAAAGACGCCTGCTACAGAAAACCCGACGGAACATGCTCTGGTCATAGCCGACAACCCAGGGTGATCAAGGGAGAAGGGCGATACTAGGAATAATGAACGCGCGGCTAGGATGGCCCAATAAATGGCGTCCCTAAGAGAGGAAGTACAACATATCAACCACCTCGTTTTCCTTCTTTGGATTACAATCTGGAAGAAGCTCAATAAGAAGAAAAGGAGATGGGAAACAACATCGGAGATGGTTCTTAGAGTTGGTTGATTTCCCATTCTTTCCCGCTTTGTACCCTTATTCCCCTTATATCAGTCCAAATTATCAATGAAAACAAACTAGCTTCGGATCTAAATGTGTCAAGTCTATATGTTTGTCAAATATATACTATTTAGGCCTACCTCTCGCAATGAGAAAACCCCGCAAATTCTAGGAAACGCACTAGCCTTAATGCGTGAATTAAATGCTCTATGTGATTTCCTGCTTGTATAAATGAAGAAAAAGACTCCCATTTCTTTTTCTTTTTCTTTCTTCTTAATTTTTCTTTTGCTTCATTATTCCCCCCCCCCCCAAAAAAAAAAAGAGAAAGTTGGGTTGTGTCGACCGAAACTGCCAGAACCACCGTACAACCCAAGATCAAAGGGAAAGATGTCAGCTTCAGAAAACCCGACTCATAAAGCTCTTGACATAACCGACAACCCTAGGCGATCAAGGGAGAAGGACGATACCAGGAATAATGAACACGTGGCCAGGATGGCCCAAGTAATGGAGTCTCTAAGGGAGGAAGTACAACATATAAACCAAATCATTTTCCTTCTTTGGATTTGAATCCAGAAGAAGATCCATAAGAAGAAGAGGAGATGGGAAATGACACCGGGGATGGTTATTAGAGTTGGTTGATTTCCCCTTCTTTCCCGCTTTGTACCCTTACTCCCCATATATCAGTCCAAATTATCAATGAAAACAAACTTGCTATTTAGGCCTACCTCTGGTAATGAGAGGACCCCGCAAATTCTAGGAAACGCACTAGCCTTAATGCGTGAATTAAATGCTCTACGTGATTTCCTGCTTGTATAAATGAAGAAAAAGACTCACATTTCTTTTTCTTTTTATTTCTTCTTATTTTTTCTTTTGCTTCATTATTACCCCCAAAAGAAAAACAAAGATGGTTTGTGTCGACCGAAACTGCCAGAACCACCGTACAACCTAAGATCAAAGGGAAAGATGTCAGCTCCAGAAAACCCGACTGATAATGATCTGGACATAACCGACAACCCTAGGCGATCAAGGGAGAAGGACGATACCAGGAATAATGGACATGTGGCCAAGATGGCCCAAGAAATGGTGTCTCTAAGGAAGGAAGTACAATATATCAAGCACCTCGTTTTCCTTTTTTGGATTTGAATCCGGAAGTAGATCAATAAGAAGAAGAGGAGGTTGGAAACGACATCGAAGATGGTTATTAGCGTTTGTTGATTTCCCCCTTTTTCCCACTTTGTACACTTATTCCCCTTATATAAGTCCAAATTATCAATGAAAATAAACTTGCTCCGGATCTAAATGTGTCAAGTCTAAATGTTTGTCAAATATCTACTATTTAGGCCTACCTCCGGCAATGAGTAGACCCCGCAAATTCTAGGAAACGCACTAGCCTTAATGCGTACAATCTAAGATCTAAGATCAAAAGGAAAGATGTCTGCTACAGAAAACCCGACGGAACATGCTATGGTCATAACCGATAACCCTGGGTGATCATGGGAGAAGGGCGATACCAGGAATAATGAACACGTGGCAAGGATGGCCCAATAAATGGCGTCCCTAAGAGAGGAAGTACAATATATCAACCAACTCATTTTCCTTCTTTGGATTAGAATCTGGAAGAAAATCAATAAGAAGAAGAGGAGATGAGAAACGATACCAGGGATGGTTGTTAGAGTTGGTTGATTTCCCCTTTTTTCCAGCTTTGTACCCTTATTCCCCTTATATCAATCCAAATTATCAATGAAAATAAACTAGCTTCGGATCTAAATGTGTCAAGTCTAAATGTTTGTCAAAAATATACTATTTAGGCCTACCTCCGGCAATGAAAAGATCCCTCGAATTCTAGGAAACGCACTAGCCTTAATGAGTGAATTAAATGCTCTATGTGATTTCCCGCTTGTATAAATGAAGAAACTGACTTCCTTTTCTTTTTCTTTTTGTTTCTTCTTATTTTTTCTTTAGCTTCATTATTACCAACAAAAGAAAAAGAAAGTTTGTTTGTGTCGATCGAAACTTGCAGATCCACCATATAATCTAAGATCAAAAGGAAAGATGTCAGCTACAGAAAACCCGACTGAACATGCTCTTTTCATAACCGACAACGCTAGGCGATAAAGGGAGAAGGACGATACCAGGAATAATGAACACGTGACCAGAGCGGCCCAAGAAATGGTGTCCCTAAGAGAGGAAGTACAACATATCAACCACCTAGTTTTCCTTCTTTGTTAGAATCCGGAAGAAGATCCATAAAAAGAAGTAGGAGATGAGAAACGACTCCGGTGATGGTTATTAGAGTTGGTTTATTTCCCCTTCTTTCTCGCTTTGTACCCTTATTCCCCTTATATCAGTCCAAATTATCAATGAACACAAACTTGCTTCTGATCGAAATGTGTCAAGTCTAAATATTTGTCAAATATCTACTATTTAGGCCTACCTCCGGCAATGAGAGGACCCCACGATATCTAAGAAATGCGCTAGCCTTAATGCGTGAATTAAATGCTCTGTGTGATTTTCTGCTTATATAAATGAAGAAATAGACTCCCATTTCTTTTTCTTTTTCTTTCTTCTTATTTTTTCTGTTGTTTCATTATTACCCCCAAAATAAAAAGAAAGTTGGTTTGTGTCGACCGAAACTGGCAGAACTACCGTACAATCTAAGATAAAAAGGAAACATATCAGCTACAGAAAATCCAACTGAACATGCTCTGGTCATAGTCGACAACCCTAGGCGATCAAGGGAGAAGGACAATACCAGGAATAATGAACACGTGGCCAGAATGGCCCAATAAATGGCGTCCCCAAGAGAGGAAGTACAACATATCAACCACCTCATTTTTCTTCTTTGGATTAGAATCCGAAAGAAAATCCATAAGAAGAAGAGGATATGGGAAACGACACCGGGGATGGTCATTAGAGTTGGTTGATTTCCCCTTCTTTCCCTCTTTGTACCCTTATTCCCCTTATACTAGTCCAAATTATCAATGAAAACAAACTTGCTTCGGATCTAAATGTGTCAAGTCTAAATGTTTGTCAAATATCTACTATTTAGGCCTACCTCCAGCAATGAGAGGACCCCACGATATCTAATAAATGTGCTAGACTTAATGCGTGAATTAAATACTCTGTTTGATTTCCTGCTTGTTTAAATGAAGAAACAGACTTTTGTTTCTTTTTCTTTTTCTTTCATCTTATTTTTTCTTTTGCTTCATTATTACCAACAAAAGAAAAAGAAAGTTGGTTTGTGTCGACCGAAATTGGCAGTACCACCGTACAATCTAATATCAAAAGGAAAGATGTCAGCTATAGAAAACCGGACTGAACATACTCTAGTCATAACCGACAACCCTGGGTGATCAAGGGAGAAGGACGATATCAGGAATAATGAACATGTGGCCAGGAAGGCCCAAGAAATGGCATCCCTAAGAGAGGAAGTACAACATATCAACCACCTCATTTTTCTTCTTTGGATTAGAATCCGGAAGAAGATCTATAAGAAGAAGAGGAGATGGGAAACGACTCCGGGGATAGTTTTTCGAGTTGGTTGATTTTTCCTTCTTTCCCGCTTTGTACCTTTATTCCCCATATATTAGTCAAAATTAACCAAAAAAACAAACTTGCTTCTTATCGAAATGTGTCAAGTCTAAAAATTTGTCAAATATCTACTATTTAGGCCTACCTCCGGCAATGAGAAGACCCCACGATATCTAAGAAATGCGCTAGCCTTAATGCGTGAATTAAATGCCCTGTGTGATTTCCTCCTTATATAAATGAAGAAACAGACTCCCATTTCTTTTTCTTTATCTTTCTTCTTATTTATTCTTTTGCTTCATTATTACCCCCAAAAGAAAAAGAAAGTTGTTTTGTGTCAACCGAAACTGGTAGAACCACCGTACAATCTAAGACCAAAGGGAAAGATGTCAGCTATAGAAAACCCGACTGAACATGCTCTGGTCATAACCGACAACCCTAGGCGATCAAGGGAGAAGGACGATACCTGGAATAATGAACACGTGGCCAGGATAGCCCAAGAAAAGGAGTCTCTAAGGGAGGAAGCAGAACATATCAACCACCTCATTTTACTTCTTTGGATTTGAATCCGGAAGAGTATCCATAAGAAGAAGAGGAGATGGGAAACGACACCTCGGATGGTCATTAGAGTTGGTTGATTTCCCCTTCTTTCCCTCTTTGTACCCTTATTCCCCTTTTATCATTCCAAATTATCAATGAAAACAAACTTGCTTTGGATCTAAATGTTTCAAGTCTAAATGTTTGTCAAATATCTACTATTTAGGCCTACCTCCGGCAATGAGAAGACCCCACAAATTCTAGGAAACGCACTAGCCTTAATGTGTGAATTAAATACTCTGTGTGATTTCCTGCTTGTATCAATGAAGAAACAGACTCCCGTTTCTTTTTCTTTCTTCTTATTTTTTCTTTTGCTTCATTATTAGCCCCAAAATAAAAAGAAAGTTGGTTTGTGTTGACCGAAACTAGCAGAACCACCGTATAATCTAAGATAAAAAGGAAACATATCAGCTACAGAAAATCCAACTGAATATGCTTTGGTCATAGCCGACAACCCTGGGTTATCAAGGGAGAAAGACGATTCCAGAAATAATGAACATGTGGCCAGGATGGCCCAAGAAATGGAGTCTCTAAGGGAGGAAGTACAACATATCAGCCACCTCGTTTTCCTTCTTTGGATTTGAATCCGGAAGATGATCATTAGAGTTGGTTGATTTTCCCTTCTTTCCCTCTTTGTACCCTTATTCCCCTTTTATCATTCCAAATTATCAATGAAAACAAACTTGCTTTGGATCTAAATGTTTCAAGTCTAAATATTTGTCAAATATCTACTATCTAGGCCTACCTCCGGCAATGAGAAGACCCCATAAATTCTAGGAAACGCACTAGCCTTAATGTGTGAATTAAATGCTCTGTGTGATTTCCTGCTTGTATCAATGAAGAAACAGACTCCCGTTTCTTTTTCTTTCTTCTTATTTTTTCTTTTGCTTCATTATTAGCCCCAAAATAAAAAGAAAGTTGGTTTGTGTTGACCGAAACTAGCAGAACCACCGTATAATCTAAGATAAAAAGGAAACATATCAGCTACAGAAAACCCAACTGAATATGCTTTGGTCATAGCCGACAACCCTGGGTTATCAAGGGAGAAAGACGATTCCAGGAATAATGAACATGTGGCCAGGATGGCCCAAGAAATGGAGTCTCTAAGGGAGGAAGTACAACATATCAGCCATCTCGTTTTCCTTCTTTGGATTTGAATCCGGAAGATGATCCATAAGAAGAAGAGGAGATGGGAAACGACACTGGGGATGATCATTATAGTTGGTTGATTTCCCCTTCTTTCCCTCTTTGTACCTTTATTCCCCTTATATCATTCAAAATTATCAATGAAAACAAACTTGCTTCGGATCTAAATGTTTCAAGTCTAAATATTTGTCAAATATCTACTATCTAGGCCTACCTCCGGCAATGAGAAGACCCCATAAATTCTAGGAAACGCACTAGCCTTAATGTGTGAATTAAATGCTCTGTGTGATTTCCTGCTTGTATAAATAAAGAAACAGACTCCCGTTTCTTTTTCTTTCTACTTAAAGAAGAGGAGATGGGAAACGACACCTCGGATGGTCATTAGAGTTGGTTGATTTCCCCTTCTTTCCCTCTTTGTACCCTTATTCCCCTTTTATCATTCCAAATTATCAATGAAAACAAACTTGCTTTGGATCTAAATGTTTCAAGTCTAAATGTTTGTCAAATATCTACTATTTAGGCCTACCTCCGGCAATGAGAAGACCCCACAAATTCTAGGAAACGCACTAGCCTTAATGTGTGAATTAAATACTCTGTGTGATTTCCTGCTTGTATCAATGAAGAAACAGACTCCCGTTTCTTTTTCTTTCTTCTTATTTTTTCTTTTGCTTCATTATTAGCCCCAAAATAAAAAGAAAGTTGGTTTGTGTTGACCGAAACTAGCAGAACCACCGTATAATCTAAGATAAAAAGGAAACATATCAGCTACAGAAAACCCAACTGAATATGCTTTGGTCATAGCCGACAACCCTGGGTTATCAAGGGAGAAAGACGATTCCAGAAATAATGAACATGTGGCCAGGATGGCCCAAGAAATGGAGTCTCTAAGGGAGGAAGTACAACATATCAGCCACCTCGTTTTCCTTCTTTGGATTTGAATCCGGAAGATGATCATTAGAGTTGGTTGATTTTCCCTTCTTTCCCTCTTTGTACCCTTATTCCCCTTTTATCATTCCAAATTATCAATGAAAACAAACTTGCTTTGGATCTAAATGTTTCAAGTCTAAATATTTGTCAAATATCTACTATCTAGGCCTACCTCCGGCAATGAGAAGACCCCATAAATTCTAGGAAACGCACTAGCCTTAATGTGTGAATTAAATGCTCTGTGTGATTTCCTGCTTGTATCAATGAAGAAACAGACTCCCGTTTCTTTTTCTTTCTTCTTATTTTTTCTTTTGCTTCATTATTAGCCCCAAAATAAAAAGAAAGTTGGTTTGTGTTGACCGAAACTAGCAGAACCACCGTATAATCTAAGATAAAAAGGAAACATATCAGCTACAGAAAACCCAACTGAATATGCTTTGGTCATAGCCGACAACCCTGGGTTATCAAGGGAGAAAGACGATTCCAGGAATAATGAACATGTGGCCAGGATGGCCCAAGAAATGGAGTCTCTAAGGGAGGAAGTACAACATATCAGCCATCTCGTTTTCCTTCTTTGGATTTGAATCCGGAAGATGATCCATAAGAAGAAGAGGAGATGGGAAACGACACTGGGGATGATCATTATAGTTGGTGATTTTCCCTTCTTTCCCTCTTTGTACCTTTATTCCCCTTATATCATTCAAAATTATCAATGAAAACAAACTTGCTTCGGATCTAAATGTTTCAAGTCTAAATATTTGTCAAATATCTACTATCTAGGCCTACCTCCGGCAATGAGAAGACCCCATAAATTCTAGGAAACGCACAAGCCTTAATGTGTGAATTAAATGCTCTGTGTGATTTCCGGCTTGTATAAATAAAGAAACAGACTCCCGTTTCTTTTTCTTTCTACTTAAAGAAGAGGAGATGGGAAACGACACCTCGGATGGTCATTAGAGTTGGTTGATTTCCCCTTCTTTCCCTCTTTGTACCCTTATTCCCCTTTTATCATTCCAAATTATCAATGAAAACAAACTTGCTTTGGATCTAAATGTTTCAAGTCTAAATGTTTGTCAAATATCTACTATTTAGGCCTACCTCCGGCAATGAGAAGACCCCACAAATTCTAGGAAACGCACTAGCCTTAATGTGTGAATTAAATACTCTGTGTGATTTCCTGCTTGTATCAATGAAGAAACAGACTCCCGTTTCTTTTTCTTTCTTCTTATTTTTTCTTTTGCTTCATTATTAGCCCCAAAATAAAAAGAAAGTTGGTTTGTGTTGACCGAAACTAGCAGAACCACCGTATAATCTAAGATAAAAAGGAAACATATCAGCTACAGAAAACCCAACTGAATATGCTTTGGTCATAGCCGACAACCCTGGGTTATCAAGGGAGAAAGACGATTCCAGGAATAATGAACATGTGGCCAGGATGGCCCAAGAAATGGAGTCTCTAAGGGAGGAAGTACAACATATCAGCCACCTCGTTTTCCTTCTTTGGATTTGAATCCGGAAGATGATCCATAAGAAGAAGAGGAGATGGGAAACGACACTGGGGATGATCATTATAGTTGATTGATTTCCCCTTCTTTCCCTCTTTGTACCTTTATTCCCCTTATATCATTCAAAATTATCAATGAAAACAAACTTGCTTCGGATCTAAATGTTTCAAGTCTAAATATTTGTCAAATATCTACTATCTAGGCCTACCTCCGGCAATGAGAAGACCCCATAAATTCTAGGAAACGCACTAGCCTTAATGTGTGAATTAAATGCTCTGTGTGATTTCCTGCTTGTATAAATAAAGAAACAGACTCCCGTTTCTTTTTCTTTCTACTTATTTTTCCTTTTGCTTCATTTTTACACCCAAAATAAAAAGAAAGTTGGTTTGTGTCGACCGAAACTAGCAGAACCACCGTACAATCTAAGATAAAAAGGAAACATATCAGCTACAGAAAACCCAACTGAACATGCTCTGGTCATAGCCGACAACCCTGGGTGATCAAGGGAGAAAGATGATTCCAGGAATAATGAACATGTGGCCAGGATGGCCCAAGAAATGGAGTCTCTAAGGGAGGAAGTTCAACATATCAGCCACCTCGTTTTCCTTCTTTGGATTTGAATCCAGAAGAAGATCCATAAGAAGAAGAGGAGATGGGAAACGATACCGGGGATGGTCATTAGAGTTGGTTGATTTCCCCTTCTTTCCCTCTTTGTACCTTTATTCCCCTTATACCAGTCCAAATTATCAATGAATACAAACTTGCTTCGGATCGAAATGTGTCAAGTCTAAATGTTTGTCAAATATCTACTATTTAGGCCTACCTCCAGCAATGAGAGGACCCCACGATATCTAATAAATGTGCTAGCCTTAATGCGTGAATTAAATGCTCTGTTTGATTTCCTGCTTGTATAAATGAAGAAACAGACTTTCATTTCTTTTTCTTTCATCTTATTTTTTCTTTTGCTTCATTATTACCAACAAAAGAAAAAGAAAGTTGGTTTGTGTCGACCGAAATTGGCAGAACCACCGTACAATCTAATATCAAAAGGAAAGATGTCAGCTACAGAAAACCCGACTGAACATGCTCTGGTCATAGCCGACAACCCTGGGTGATCAAGGGAGAAGGACGATACCAGGAATAATGAATATGTGGCCAGGATGGCCCAAGAAATGGCGTCCCTAAGAGAGGAAGTACAACATATCAACCACCTTGTTTTCCTTCTTTGGATTAGAATACGGAAGAAGATCCATAAGAAGAAGTAGGAGATGGGAAACGACTCTAGGGATGGTTAATAGAGTTGATTTATTTCCCCTTCTTTCCCGCTTTGTACCCTTATTCCCCTTATATCAGTCCAAATTATCAATGAAAACAAATTTGCTTCAGATCGAAATGTGTCAAGTCTAAATGTTTGTCAAATATCTACTATTTAGGCCTACCTCCGGCAATGAGAGGACCCCACGATATTTAAGATTTGTGCTAGCCTTAATGCGTGAATTAAATGCTCTGTGTGATTTTCTGCTTTTATAAATGAAGAAACACACTCCCATTTCTTTTTCTTTTTCTTTCTTCTTATTTTTTCTGTTGCTTCATTATCACCTCCAAAATAAAAAGAAAGTTAGTTTGTGTCGACCGAAACTGGCAGAACCACCGTACAATCTAAGATCAAAAGGAAACATGTCAGCTTCAGAAAACCCGACTAAACATGCTCTGGTCATAGCCGACAACCCTGGGTGATCAAGGGAGAAGGATGATACCAGGAATAATGAACACGTGGCCAGGATGACCCAAGAAATGGCGTCCCTAAGAGATAAAGTACAACATATCAACCACCTTGTTTTCCTTCTTTGGATTAGAATCCGGAAGAAGATCCATAAGAAGAAGTAGGAGATGGGAAACGACTCCGGGGATGGTTATTAGAGTTGGTTTATTTCCCCTTCTTTCCCGCTTTGTACCATTATTCCCATTATATCAGTCCAAATTATCAATGAAAACAAACTTGCTTCGGATCGAAATGTGTCAAGTCTAAATGTTTGTCAAATATCTACTATTTAGGCCTATCTCTTGCAGTGAGAGGACCCCACGATATCTAAGAAATGCGCTAGCCTTAATGTGTGAATTAAAAGCTCTGTTTGATTTCTTGCTTGTATAAATGAAGAAACAGACTCCCTTTTCTTTTTCTTTTTCTTTTTCTTTTTCTTTTTCTTTCTTCTTATTTTTTCTTTTACTTCATTATTACCAAGAAAAGAAAAAGAAAGTTGGTTTGTGTCGACCGAAACTGGCAGAACCACCGTACAATCTAAGATAAAAAGGAAACATATCAACTACAGAAAACCCAACTGAATATGCTCTGGTCATAGCCGACAACCCTGGGTGATCAAGGGAGAAAGACGATTCCAGGAATAATGAACATGTGGCCAGGATGGCCCAAGAAATGGAGTCTCTAAGGGAGGAAGTACAACATATCAGCCACCTCGTTTTCCTTCTTTGGATTTAAATCCAGAAGAAGATCCATAAGAAGAAGAGGAGATGGGAAACGACACCGGGGATGGTCATTAGAGTTGGTTGATTTCCCCTTCTTTCCCTCTTTGTACCTTTATTCCCCTTATACCAGTCCAAATTATCAATGAAAACAAACTTGCTTCGGATCGAAATGTGTCAAGTCTAAATGTTTATCAAATATTTACTATTTAGGCCTACCTCCGGTAATGAGAGTACCCCACGATATCTAAGAAATGCGCTAGCCTTAATGCGTGAATTAAATACTCTGTGTGATTTCCTGCTTATATAAATGAAGAAACAGAGTCCCATTTCTTTTTCTTTTTCTTTCTTCTTATTTTTTCTGTTGCTTCATTATTACCCCCAAAATAAAAAGAAAGTTGGTTTGTGTCGATTGAAATTGGCAGAACCACCGTACAATCTATGATCAAAAGGAAACATGTCAGCTACAGAAAACTCGACTGAACATGCTCTGGTCATAGCCGACAACCCTGGGTGATCAAGGGAGAAGGACGATACCAGGAATAATGAATAAGTGGCCAGGATGGCCCAAGAAATGGCGTCCCTAAGAGTGGAAGTACAACATATCAACCACCTTGTTTTCCTTCTTTGGATTAAAATCCGGAAGAAGATCCATAAGAAGAAGTAGGAGATGGGAAACGACTCCAGGGATGGTTAATAAAGTTGGTTTATTTCCCCTTCTTTCCCACTTTGTACCCTTATTCCCCTTATATCAGTCCAAATTATCAATGAAAACAAACTTGCTTCGGATCGAAATGTGTCAAGTCTAAATGTTTGTCAAATATCTACTATTTAGGCCTACCTCCAGCAATGAGAGGACCCCACGATATCAAATAAATATGCTAGCCTTAATGCGTGAATTAAATTCTCTGTGTGATTTCCTGCTTATATAAATGAAGAAACAGACTCCCATTTCTTTTTCTTTTTCTTTCTTCTTATTTTTTCTGTTGCTTCATTATTACCCCCAAAATAAAAAGAAAGTTGGTTTGTGTCGACCGAAACTGGCAGAACCATCGTACAATCTATGATCAAAAGAAAACATATCAGCTACAGAAAACCCGACTGAATATGCTCTGGTCATAGCCGACAACCGTGGGTGATCAAGGGAGAAGGACGATACCAGGAATAATGAACACGTGGCCAGGATGGCCTAAGAAATGGCGTCCCTAAGAGAGGAAGTACAACATATCAACCACCTTGTTTTCCTTCTTTGGATTGGAATCCGGAAGAAGATCCATAAGAAGAAGTAGGAGATGGGAAACGACTCCGGGGATGGTTAATAGAGTTGGTTTATTTCCCCTTCTTTCCCGTTTTGTACCCTTATTCCCCTTATATCAGTCCAAATTATCAATGAAAACAAACTTGCTTCTGATCGAAATGTGTCAAGTATAAATGTTTGTCAAATATCTACTATTTAGGCCTACCTCCGGCAATGAGAGGACCCCACGATATCTAAGAAATGCGCTAGCCTTAATGCGTGAATTAAATGCTCTGTGTGATTTCCTGCTTATATAAATGAAGAAACAGACTCCCATTTCTTTTTCTTTTTCTTTCTTCTTATTTTTTTTGTTGCTTCATTATTACCCCCAAAATAAAAAGAAAGTTGGTTTATGTCGACCGAAACTGGCAGAACCACCGTACAATCTAAGATCAAAAGGAAACATATCAGCTAGAGAAAACCCGACTAAACATGCTCTGGTCATAGCCGACAATCCTGGGTTATCAAGGGAGGAGGATGATACCAGGAATAATGAACACGTGGCCAGGATGGCCCATGAAATGGCCGGATACACATATACATGGAATGGTAAAGTTATATACATACCAAAAGTGAAAAATAACGAAAATGAAAATAACGATAAGTAAAAATAAAGAAAAATAGTATCATAATTATTACATGCCAGTCATCAAAGTCATCAAATCAAAATAAGACCACCCCCCCAAATAGAAGTTAGCATTGTCCTCAATGCTAAAAGTAAAAATAAGATCAGGGGAGGGATAGAGAGTAAAGAAAACTCCCTATGTGGTCTATGTCTGCATGGAATCAGGCTTACTAATGGGGACCTCGTACTGCATAGGATCATCAACTCCCTCTGGGTCCTCCAACGGTATCTCCAGGTCCTCTGACTGGGGCACCACAAATCCTCTCACCGGCTCTGTGTCAGCCTCCTGCTCTGATGCCTGTGTTATCTGTGCTGCAGGGGCAGTCTCCTCTATAAGCAGGTCCAGTGGAATATCTCCGGTAGAAGTGAACTTCTCTACCTCCTTCTTCAGCAGCTCTACTGACTCTTTTGAAGCTTGAGTCTTCTTCATCTTTTTAACGTGCTTTCCCAGCTCTATGATCATCTTCCCATGAGTATCTAATGTCTCCAGGATTTTCTTTTGGTTGTCCAGGAGCTTATTCTGGTTTTCCAGAAGCTCCTTCAATGAATCCTCCACTGATGGAGGTACCTGAAGCTGTGCTGGGGCTGCCTGTGCTGCGACTGCTTTGGATAAGACAGACAGCTTTAATGTAGCTGCCTGCAACTAGTTGTTGACACTAGATAGCGTCTGAGAGACCCGCAGTGAAGTTTGAGGATATGCAGAAGATGAGGGAACAGATAATGGGGCTGTGACAGATGGCCCGGATGAGGGAGGTGGCATAGCAGCCGAAGAACCCTCCGCTGTGGAAGGCTCGGAACCAGTGGCCACTACCCTTGGCTCTTCAGACTGGCCAGTGGAGGTAGTGGCTTTGCCTTTGGACTTTGGGTTGTCTTCTCCCTGAAGGATGTACCAAGAGAAGGGCCTTTTCGGCTTCACCTTTGTGTCAAAGTGTCTCCCCTCAACCCCATGGTCCTTTAGGTACATAGTGATAAAATTGGGGTAAGGGTAGGAACTTTCCTCCTTCCCGGTTGCCTTAGATATGTTCTGGGCCATGAGGTTCACCACTTTTATTGGGTACCCCGCCATGATGGACGCTATGAGGATCGCCCGGGAGAGTGGAATGTCACTGTCATGCTGGCACGGATCAAGGCGGCTACAGATGATGGTGCACCACCCTTTGGCTTTAAAGCTAAGGGTGTTTCTGGCAATTGAGACTCCCGGTGTAAGCCAAGCCAGTGTTGTCCCAGGGATGGCTATCACCTCTGCAATCCATAGACGGGCTACCTCATTTAATGCCACCTTCTCCAAGTATAGGGATTCGTCCACAAATTTGCTTCTGGGAACTTGCTAGTGAAGCATTTCCACCCCACTCTTTCATCAAATTGTCTCTTCACGTTCGGGTTGTGAGGGAGAAGGTCTCTTTCTATGAAATGTCGCTCAAGGGTGAGCGGCCTTTGTTGCCACCATTCCCAAAATTTGTGGTAGGCCTTCTCACTCACGAACCTATCTTGCCACACTGCTGGCTTACTTGATCTAATCAAACCTCCAACCCGGGTATCACCACCTCTCCCATCATCCGGGACATCCTCTTTATCATCAATATTAATTGGAGCCGCTGTTGAGGCCGGAGTTGCAGCAGGTAGGGCAGGTGGTGTGAAAGTCTCACTATCTCCTCCTGAGCCATCAGACGACCAAGACTAGGAGGTAGATTCATTAACGAGGCGGTAGGGCTGTGATTGAGCCACTTGTTGGGGTTGTGTAGCTTCCCCTTCAGAAATCTCCCGGGAGAGGACATATTCACTAGTCTCAGAAGAGTCGGGAGTGGGTCTTCGGAGGGTTTGCTTCTTGCCAATGACCCTTTTAGGTGCTAAGGGTGCAGACTGTTTCCCTCTGCCCTGACCTCGAGAGGATTCTCCCCTCCCATGTGATTTCTCAGGACCTCTACGAGATCGCACCATTATCTGCATACACAATCAGTGAAAGCTCATTAGTATTGTGGTTCAATAAATCAGCAAAGAAAAGCCGATGAAATGATCACATTGTTTCTCAAAGCAGGGGTCCGCTTACAGCATAAAAAAGAGCGCAGCCGCAGAAGGGTCAATGCGGTCCGCGTAAAAAGGAGTGCGGCCGCGAAAGAGTTGATACCAGACTACCAACTCTCTGAACATTGGTTTTCGCTGACAGCAAAATAATGGGCGCGGCCGCGAAATAACAGACGTGGACCGCGTAAGAATGAATGCGGCCGCAGAATCAATTTGTTAATTCTCTGAAGCTCATGAACGCAGTCCGCAAAATTATGGACGCAACCGCGTAAAGTCAATCGTTGACCACCGAAAAATCACCGCGTCCGCGAACATATAAGCCTACCCAGTTCGCACAAAAGCATGAACGCGGACCGCGTAATTTTGAACCACCACTACAAGAAAATAGGTCTTTAGCAAGGGAATTATGGTCGTTAAAAGTACTGATCCGGTCTCTATTAACCAATAACGTCCGTAAAACATTTGGTCGCACCGGTCGTTGATGCCCCCGACATTAAAAGTTTACGATCGAATTTCGATCTGGACGTTGAAGAGTCTTTAGCGACGATATAAAATCCGGTCATTATGCCTCATTTTAACGACCAAATTTTCCTTCGTTAATTGTTAATCTGGTATATAAAACCCTTTTATTACTACAACAAATCCCTACGTTAAAAGTGATGTTAGCAATGAAGTTTTTCATGGACTAATTGTCACAATCTTGCATGAACAGCCGAAATTACAACCAATTCATTGAATTTTAAATACATCCAAAATATATAAAACAATTAATAATCATAAAATTTTATGGTCAATTACAAATATAGAAGCATAACAATCTTCCAATAAATGCCTAATAAAGAGATAGAATTGTGGCATGTACAAATGGGAACATTTCTAAACAAATACTAATACAACAGTAGCTTTCTCTAATTCTTCAACTTGTTCTTTTAACATTTCAATTGCTTATACTTGCTCAGCACTTACTCCCAAGACGAGTTCTTCAGACATAATTCATGATCTGTAAAAAGAACAATATAAAAAAAATTAATAAAAGGACTTCAAATTCTTGAAAAGCATATAGACACCCACATGTATCCATATTAGGAACAAAGGTACAATAAGCCTATTGTATAGCATCAACTTGGCGAGATAATAAAGTGAAAAAGCTACACCATGAATAAGTTTGTTTGTACCTTTAGATCTTAGACAAGACATATGTAATTTAGCTCAACTTCTATGAAAGTAACTATAGATTGGATGTAATGGAAAGTAGCCAAATAATCCACACTTGCAAATAACCTTCTTTATAGAGAAAGCCAAAACCAAAGTACTTTACAATTCCAGTTTCACCAGTCACAAAGATAAAAGACACCGGATGTGAACATAAGAAAAACTACCATTTTTATCACTTATCTAAGGATATACTAGTTCCAGAGTAACAAACATTAAAAACAAATTAGTAATTGGCAGAAACACTACGGAGTTACATGTGATGTTAGTTCGGTTTAGGAGGAAACCAGGAAGATGCAGAAGCCTCTTAAGATTTGAGGGCAAACAATGGGGAGAAATGAAAAAGATAATATCTCAAGGTTTGATGTCAGTTTCATAATAAGCAGCAGTTGGTATATTTCCTAGTGCAGCTTCCTTGTAGGCTGAAAAAGGATTCAAATAGGTTGTAAATCATTGGCAACTAAAAAGGGAGACAGTTATAAATACCTTGGAAATAACTAAATAAGCATCAACTTGGTGATCAGTACTATGAGGAGAATGAGGAGACGTGGCTTAAGTGCACCACAATTTCCATACATCTTCACAAGTTCTTAAGAAACAAAATGTGCATATGATATATCTTTCTTCAGAATCTGACCATGTATTTCTTTACCAAGTTTCACCTAGATTCCTCTTACACCCATCAATCTGCAGTAAATTAATTTTAGAAAGATATTTACCGGTGTTGGGCAAAATAGGAAAATCAATGATGCTATAACAAGCTTTCTCTACGAGCCTGTGTGAAAGGTCAATCTGTCTTTGCCGATAAGAAATCATTGATCGGAATATTCAGTAAAGGTAGTTGAGAATTTCCTAGCCAAAATGCTTCAGTAAATTGGGGGCGGAGGGGCACAAATCACAGCAACATCAGCAGGTTTCACAATGAAAGAACCTCAAGATTAAGTAACAATTTGAAAAGGGGATGAAGGAAAATAGAGATCTTGTTCAACTTAAAGGGTTCAATATTCTGATCATTACAACTTCAATATAGATTATAAATATGCATTCGATTTACCACATTATTTAACTCCGAGAAAATTGAAATTTCACCTTTATGACAAGCTTATCAAGCGTGTTATTCAAATTAAGTGGGTATGTACTGGATAAGAATTCCTCTTCACTTAAAATGGAAAGAATCCGCAATGCAAGCTATGTAGTTATGAGCTCCCTCCCGTGCTGCCCAAAACTCTGGAATACAAGCAATTTAACAGTCAAAAATACCAGCAATGACCAATCTGAATTTTCTAGCTCTAAAGACTAAACCAAAGTCTTTTGTAGAAAATACACTAGAAAGTAGAAACCATCTATTTCCCCTCTCTTCTTTTTCCTCACAAGGATACCATCTTTACAAGGAAATTGTCTTAAGCAGTGTCCAGGAGAGATATTATACCATATATTTTCATTTTACTAAACATGACGAAGTAAATAATGGATCAGAGAAAGTAAACTTACAATAAGGATTCTGAGCTTTGACTTGTCAACGTAGTCTTTACTATTCTGGCAATAAGTAACTACAGTCGTCTATGCACGATACCCTCTGTTTTGACTAGTAAATGTCTCGATCTGCATAAACAAGAATGAAGATGTGATGTTTAGAGGTGATGCATTTTAGTTTTCCAAGAAAAAAGTTAGAAAATATAGTGGATAGGGGAGAATCTACAGAGAGCTTGCTTGGGTGTCTATGGACCAATGTCTCAATCTCTTCCAACAAAGCTCCCCTAGAGATATCATTAGCCGATGTCAAAAACCCAATGTATATTAGTACAAATTAGAAACAGAGCAGTGCAAAAGAGTGAATCACCAATCACCTCACTTCCCACCCCCCAGAAAAAATTTAAACTAAAACTAGAGTAGCAAAAATGTAGAGGAAGAGGGGGCAACCCCGGCATAATTGGTAGTGCAACTGGCATGTTAACTGAAAGGTCACAACTTCGATTCCCCTCGTTGGAACTACCTTTGCCTTCTAGGTCTGAGCTTGTCAACTTGAGCTACAACCTCCTACACTACCTTCCTGTCGAGTAAAATAAAATATCAAGCAAAACAAAAAGACGGAGAAATGCGAACCCTCAATCTCAAGTAAGTTAGAATCGGTTGTATGAGTCCTCTATATCCATTAACACTTCTATTCAGGTCCATTTTATTCAAGCTACTGATGATTAATGGCCGGTAATGCTTGCAATTATCAAATGATTTAGCGGCAATACCGTTATGGCCACTATATAATTGCCGGTAAAAGTGTTTTTTGTAGTAACAATAAACAAGGGATATCACTTTGGAATTTGGATCAATGTTTGTTCACATTTTTTCAAGTTCCGGCAATTCTTTATTTCAGAAGTAATTTGCAGGTGTTACTCAGACAAGTGTTCCTTGTCTATCACAAAACTTACAAATCTTCAAAACACTACAACTATGAATAAACAGTTTCTCTTTGCAAGCTAAAAAATATTTTTTTCTAAAACTTTCCCCCAAAGTTGCTCAAACAGTTCCCAAAGATCAAATTTAAACAAAATTTAGAACACCAAAACTTTCAATTTGGGTCACAGCTTCATTATTAATATACATAACCAATCTAATCGAAAATACTTTTTTTCACTCTTCTCCTCTTCGACGTATTAACTGAATTTAAGAGAAACCAAAAGATTCAAGCTTTCACGATCCCTAATCATCATAGAATTAATAAGTTCAAAATTTAAAAATAATTGAAGCAATAAAGACCAATCCCTAACATGTCAAACCCAATCCTAAAAAAAGGGCAAAATCAACTCAGAAAAACGAAAATTTCAGAGGAAAAAAAAAAGAAATATAAAACTATTGAAGAATTACTTGTAACGATCAAGTTCAAGGGAATATTGATGGCTTGAAAGGGATATCGAGGGGGTTCTTCTCATCCCCAGAAAAAGGGAGATCGAGGGGGGTAAGTTTTCTCTTTTTTTAATTCTTCTCCTGGGTTGGGCAGGTGGAGGAATAAAGTGCGAAAATGCACGAGTCTTTTTTTCTTTTCCTTTTTTGTTTTAATGTGTTTAGCTTTTAGCGGCCGAATTCTATGCTTTTAAATACCAAAATATACCCCTTCGTTACTATTGCGCTAAAAAGTGGAATTAACAACCGAAAAAAATTCTGTTTGTTGCAACTATAATTATAACGTCTGGATTCATTTGCCTTCGTTAAGAAGTGGTCGTTAAAAGCCATATTTCTTGTAGTGCGCGGTCCGCAAAATTCAAATCATACTGGCACTGATGAATTATTTAAGACTTAGGGTTTTACTTAGTGCAAACTTGTAGGCAATTAACAGTCATAGTGAACAACCATATCCCCCATTAGACATTAAACATTATCCACATGCAATTTTAGCATCAATCAAGCATCATTTTGAAATCATGACATGTGTTAAACCCTAAAAGAGAAAAAGTAAAACTAGAAGAAAAGAAAATCAAAAGATGAAATTAATATAAAGATTTGAGCATACCAAATGTGGATTTGTAGTAGGAAATTGCTTCTTGATTAATGAGATATGAAATTGAAAGTGTAAGAAGGGGAATATGAACAGTGGTCTATTTTGGTGAGAGTGTGAGGTTCAAAAAGTGTATAAGTCCTAAGGATTTCCTATTTATACCAACCCCAGAGGTCCCACCGACTTACCTGAGCGCGGTCCGCGGAATTCCACCGCGGTCCACGCTTTTTACCTTTCGAAGAGCCTTTTCAAAAACAGGTCCGTTGAGAGCGGATTAACGGGCGCGGTCGCGTAAGATCAATGCGGACCGCAAAATTACGCACGCAGATGCGAATACAAATTTAGAGAGTTGATATTCTGAACTTTTCAAGTCCGCGTCCGCTGACAATTTGCGCCCCCGCAAAAAGCCCTCGCTGACCGCGAAATTTTGAGCGCGGTCCGCGTAATTCCCCACACTTAGGGAAATTTTTCCAGCAACAGTCCTGTACTGCATAAACAATTCCTACACAAAGCTCACAACCAGTTAGTTCAAAATAAAGCATGATCTATGAAGAAAATCAAAAAAGAAAGAAAAACACATGGGTTGCCTCCCAAGAAGCGGCTGATTTAATGTCGCGGCATGACGCATGTTACAAACATCATTGGAAATAGATCAAGGCAACCACATGGCTGTCATCAAACATGCCGAGGTAATGCTTCACTCGGTGCCCATTAACTCTGAAGATTTCACCATTTTATTTTTAAAGTCAAGAGCACCAAACGGAGTCACGTGCACCACCTCAAAAGGGCCACTCCATTTTGACTTGAGCTTTCCCGGAAACAGTCGTAACCGAGAGTTGAATAGAAGAACCAAGTCACCCTCTTTGAATTCTTTATTTCGGACATATTTGTCATGTAAGTACTTCATCTTGTCCTTATACAAGGACGAGCTGGAATAGGCATGAAACCGGAATTCATCAAGTTCATTGAGTTGCTCTACCCGGAGATTGGCTGCTACATCCCATTCAAGGTTTAACTTCTTGAGCTCCCACATGGCCTTGTGCTCTAACTCAACCGGAAGATGGCATACTTTCCCAAATACCAATCGGTATGGAGACATACCAATTAGAGTCTTATATGCGGTTCTATAAGCCCACAAAGCATCGTCAAGTTTCCTTGACCAATCCGTCTGGATTGCATTGACAGTTTTTGATAATATGCTCTTTATCTCCCTGTTGGAGACCTCAACTTGTCTACTAGCCTGGGGATGATAAGGGGTTGACACCTTATGATTGACACCATACTTGGAAAATAAAGTGTCGAAGGCCTTGTTGCAGAAATGAGAACCCCCATCACTAATGATCGCCCTAGGAGTGCCAAACCTTATGAAAATATTTTTCTTTAAGAACGCCACCACACTCCGTGCCTCATTGTTGGGCAAAGCTACAGCTTCATCCCACTTGGAAACATAATCAACAGCAACCAGAATGTAAGTGTTACCGCACGAACTCACAAAAGGCCCCATGAAGTCTATGCCCCACACGTCAAAAATATCGATCTCAAGAATAGTAGTGAGAGGCATTTCATCCTTCTTGGAAATTCCACCAGCTCTTTGGCATTCATCACACCTCTTAACAAGCTCACTTGCATCTTTATACAGGGTAGGCCAATAAAATCCACAGCTACGAACCTTTGAAGCAGTTATCGCCCCACCATGATGACCACCGTAAGGTGAGGAATGGCAAGCATCAAGAATATTCATTTGCTCCTCTTCCGGGACACATCTCCGGATCACACCATCATTGCAAATCTTGAAAAGATAGGGCTCGTCCCAATAATAATCCAAGCTATCCCATTTGAGTTTCTTCCTTTGGTTAGAAGAGAGCTCACTCGGGACAATGCCGGTCACAAAAAAGTTAGCCACATCGGCGAACCAAGGCATACTATTCAAAGACACGGAGAGGAGTTGTTCATCCGGGAATGAATCATTAATTTTGAGGCCATCGTGAGGCCTCCCCTCCTCTTCTAAGCGGGACAAGTGGTCCGCCACTTGATTATCACTTCCTTTTCTGTCAATGATTTCAAGGTCAAACTCTTGAAGTAGAAGAACCCATCTCATCAACCTAGCCTTCGAGTCCTTTTTGGTTATCAAGTAACGGAGTGCCGTGTGATCGGTGTGCACAATCACTTTGGAACCCATGAGATATGGCCTGAACTTTTCCATGGCGAAGACAATGGCTAATAACTCTTTCTCGATCACCGTATAATTGACTTGGGCGTCATTCATCATTTTTCTTGCATAATAGACCGGATGAAATATCTTGTTGACCCTTTGCCCCAAAACCGCTCCTACCGCAATGTCACTAGCATCACACATGAGCTCAAATGGTAAGCTCCAATTGGGTGCGGTAATGATGGGAGTGGTTGTCAATTTATACCTGAGAATCTCAAAAGCTTTCATGCAATCTTCATTGAACACAAACATTGCATCCTTTTCTCGCAGGTTGCACAAGGGGTTCACCACTTTTGAGAAATCCTTGATGAACCTTCAGTAGAACCCTGCGTGCCCAAGAAAGCTCCTAACTCCCTTGACGGAAGTAGGAGGAGGGAGTTTTGAAATAACTTCAATCTTTGCGTTTTCCACTTCAATACCGTTCTTTGAGATCTTATGGCCGAGGACAATGCCCTCCTCGACCATAAAGAGGCATTTTTCCCAATTAAGCACTAGGTTGGTCTCTTCACATCGGGCCAATACTTTGTCAAGATTATCCAAGCATTCTTCAAATGAGTCCCCCACAACACTAAAATCATCCATGAACACTTCGAGGAAGTCCTCCACCATATCTGTAAATATTGCCATCATACACCGCTGAAAGGTAGCCGGTGCATTACACAAACCAAATGGCATCCATGAGAATGCAAATGTTCCATACGGACATGTGAAGGTGGTTTTCTCTCGGTCTTTCGGTGCAATGAGAATCTGGTTGTACCCTGAGTACCCATCCCAATAGAAGGCACGTCCGGCAAGTCTGTCAAATGTTTGATCAAGAAAGGGCAATGGAAAGTGGTCTTTGCAGGTCACTTTGTTCAGCTTTCTGTAGTCCATACATACCCTCCATCTGGTGATAGTACGAGTGGGGATCAATTCATTTTTCTCATTTGTGACCACAGTCATACCCCCTTCTTCGGCACACAGTGTACCGGTGAAGTCCATGAACTATCCGAAATAGGGTACACAACCCCTGCATCAAGCCACTTGATAATTTCCTTCTTGACGACCTCTTGCATAGCCTCGTTCAACGTCCTTTGATGTTCCACGGAGGGTTTGGAATCATCCTCTAGTATAATTTTGTGCATGCAAAAGGCGGGAGCCAAAGTCCATCCAATTGCCTTCTTCCTTCTTTGAAGCACCGCAAGGGTGGAGTCTACCTGCACGTTAGTTAGGCAAGCAGAAAGAATAACAGGTAGTGTGGAAGAAGGGCCTAAGAATTCATACCTGAGGTGTGAAGGCAAAGGCTTCAACTCCAATATTGGTGGCTCCTCGATTGAGGTCTTTGTTGGTGGAGTCTTCCGGTTTTCCAAGTCCAAGGAAAGTTTACGGGGCCCATATGAGTAGGATCCCATTTCTTGCAACGCATTTGCACATTCAACCAAGCCTTCCTTTTCATCATCCTCATGGTTTAACAACACAACTTCCAAAGGGTCTTCCACATTGATCATGGCACTCGTGTCATCAACTCTCACCTCCGTCACAAGATCCACAAAAGAGCAAACTTCATTGCTATTTGGTTTCCTCATTGATTTGCACACGTGGAATACAACTTTTTCATTGCCCACTCGGAAGGTGAGCTCCCCTGCTTCCACATCAACCAATGCCTTCCCTGTTGCTAGGAAAGGTCTCCCCAACATTATAGGCGCCTCATAGTCGACTTTGCAGTCGAGAATCACAAAATCAGCAGGCAAAATAAACTTGTCGACCCAGACTAGAACACCATCAATAATAACAAGCGGCTTTTTCATTGTCCGATCCGCCATTTGTAATCTCATGGAAGTAGCTCTTTGTTGCCCAATACATAGTGTCTTGAACACGGAATATGGCATCAAATTAATACTTGCTCCCAAATCACACAAGGCTTTTGCAAAATCGGCGCTACCAATGGTGCATGGAATTGTAAAGGCACCGGGATCTTCAAGCTTTGGAGCAGTTGAGTGCACAATAGCACTCACTTGATGAGTCATTTTGATGGTCTCAAAATTCATAGATCTCTTCTTAGTTACCAAGTCCTTCGTGAACTTGGCATATCCCGGCATTTGTTCGAGAGCTTCCACCAAGGGCACATTGATTGACAAAATTTTCATCATATCAATAAACTTCTTGAATTGGTTTTCATTATTTTGCTTTGCAAGCCTTTAAGGATATGGTGGAGGAGGCCTTGGCAAAGGGGCCTTGGCTTTAGGCACTACTGTTTCCGGTATGTCTATCACGTGTTCCCTAGACGGGTTCACATCACTTTGAGTCTCCTCCATGTTTTCATCAATATCAATCCTCACTTCATCATTCACATTCTCATCATTGGCTTGAATCTCATCATCTTCTTGCAACACAACATCATCACTCACAATCTTCTTTGGATTAGAGGTACTTGCATCTCCACCTCTACCGCTTCTTGTGGTCACCGCCATAGCTTGGCCTGTATTGTTCCCACCCTTCGGGTTTACTACCGTATCACTTGGTAGTGCCCTCTTAGGGTGAGTATTCAATGCTTGAGAAATTTGACCCATTTGTGCTTCCAAGTTGCGAATAGAGGTAGTATGGGAGGCTATTTGGGAATCGGAGTCAGCATTCCTTTCCATCATTTGTTTGAACATACTCTCTATCCGCTCTATCTCATTGTTTGAAGAACTTTGCCCTTGAGATGAATATGGAGGCGGATTGTTGGGTTGTTGATACATCGGGGGCTTTTGAAAGCCCGACCCCCGGTTGCCTTGATTATTATTATTCCAACCCCCTTGGTTTCCATTGTCGCCCCAATTGTTATTGTTGTTCCCCCAATTCTGATTGTTGTTCCCCCAATTGTTTGAGTTGTTGTTGTTGCCATTGTTCCAATTCCCTTGGCCTTGGTTGCCCCAATTTTGATTGTTCCCTTGCAATCTCCATTGTTGATTTGGAGCATTGCTCCGTTGACCTTGGTAGTTATTGGCATATAACACTTCCTCACTTTGATCATCATAAGAATCGCCTTGATTGTAACTACTACCACTTTGCTCATATTGATCTTGATTGTTTTGCACTTGCTGACCACGCTGTCTCCTCTTGTTGACCATGACATTTACCCCTTCCATGGCATTTACTTGCTTTGTCCCTTGAACTTCCTGAAGCTGGGTCATTGCTAACTGATTCATAGTCGTTGTCAACTCGGCTATGGCTTGTCCGTGATCATGAAGTTCCTTGTAAAGATGGATGACATTAGGATCACCCTGAGGAATATTTTCCCGACTCTGCCAAGCTGAGGATGTGTCAGCCATCTCATCAAGTATGTCACAAGCATCGGCATAAGGCATTTTCATAAAATTTCCCCCTGCTAGCTGATTCACCACACACTGGTTGGTCGTGCTGATGCCCCTATAGAATGTCTGCTGAATCATCGCTTCAGTCATATCATTGTTTGGGCATTCCTTGACCATTGTCCGGTATCGCTCCCAGATTTCATGTAGGGGTTCATTAGTTTCTTGTTTAAAGGCTATGATCTCATCCCTCAATGCTGCCATATGACCCGGTGAGAAATACTTGGCTGTAAACGTTTCTACCAACTTATCCCATGTGTGTATGGAGTGGTTGGGTAGCCTCTCGAGCCAGTCCAAAGCTTTCCCTCTAAGTGAAAATGGGAAAAGTTTCAATCTCAGAGCGTCCTCCGACACGTTCGCCTACTTACTCCCCCAGCATGTGTCTATAAAACCCTTTAGATGCTTGTATGCATTCTGATAAGGAGCTCCAGTGAAGAAGCCCCTTTGCTCCAATAGGATCAGCATGACATTTGTAATTTAAAAATTGCCCACCCGAATCCGGGGTGGGACAATTGCACTTGCGTAACCTTCATTGGGTAGCACCCGCTGTGCTGCCCGTGGAGGAGGTGGGGGAGGGTTTGGAATGTTGTCATTAGCCTGGTGGCCTCTTCTTTGGACTTGAGGTTCTAGATTAACCTCATCCTCACCATTATCATCTACCTCCTCCCCCGGAAGAACATGTCTGAGAGCATCATTATGAGCCATTTGGTACCTAAAGCGATTGATACACAAAAGTTAGAAAAACAGAAGGAAATAAAAACAAGACACACAAATAGTTAGATAGATAGCCAACACCATCTAACTCCCCGGCAACGGTGCCTAAAAGTGATCGAGGCCAAGCCTACACCACTATAGAGTAGCGAGGATGCTCGATGCAGTTTTACCCAATGAGGTCGGGATCGATTTCCACAGGGAGTTCATTTGGTTTTGAGTTGGGTATCTAACTAATCTAGATGTGTGTGTTATTCCGAATTACACTTCCAAACATTGTTGCAATTGATTCTATTCTAATTTTATACTATTGTATGCTGAGTGTAAGCTAAGTACAATATTTTTGGTGAACGTTTTCAAGTGTTAAAAGGCACTAGGGAAGTGACTTCTGCCTAGGTGAGTATCTAATGGGTATCAAGAATATAGGACAATCTTGTTATGATTGGGGTCGTGATATAACCATCACACATAAGTGCTCACTCTATACCTCTCGGTAGTTTGAGTGACTTTGCCCGATTTGGCTTTCTCAAGCCCAAATGGGTGTTCATACAATACAAGTGAAATTGGCTCAAGTCAGGTATTACTATCTCTAGGTTTAACCCTTTAATTGGGGCTATCAATCTCTTGATTTCACCCCAATTCCTTGTTAACCTAATTTTTCTAGACTTAGTCCCTCTTTCTCAAGAAAAGCCTAAGTCATAAAGGCATGAATCAGTGTTTGCAACCACTAATTCTACAATTTTAGCATGAATTAGGCTAAATATCACTAACTCATAAGCAATTAAGCCCTAAAATTTAAGACCCATTAAATACCCATACTAGGGTTGGGTCACAACCCTAGCTATGGGGTCTAGCTACTCATAACAACAGCAGAAATCAAAGATAAAGATGAAATATAAACCATAATATTAAAGTACAAGATGAAAATCTAAAGTTTGAAGGTAAATCTACTCTAAAATTGTCCAAAAAGGGAAAAACTAGCCGTTCACGTGCTCTGCTAAACAAAACTTAACCTAAAATTGATAAAAGGATCTATTTATACTAGGCTGAAATTTTCGGACAAAAATGCCCCTGTGGAGGATTCGCGGACGCGTAATTCTGACCGCGTACGCGCTTGAGCTATTATTACGCGGCTGCATTTCTTCAATACCGGGCTTGGATTGGGCTTAGTTTTGCGGACCGTATAATTTCAACCGCGTCCGCATCTGCGTCCGCGTGTGCTTCCATCACTGCCGCATAATTTGGACGCGGACCGCATTCTTCAGTTAAGCCCGACTTGCAGGTTCTCTGAACCTCAAGATGCGCTCTCAGCGGAATTCCCTTCGCGTCCACGTAAGATCAATTCGCGGCCACGTTATTTGGACGCGGGCCGCGTTCTTCATTTGAGCCCAAACTGTAGAGTCTCTGAACCTCAAACCACGCTCTCAGCGAAAATCCCCTCGTGGCCGCGCCAAAGATTTTGCGGCCGTGCCTTTCCAATGCGGTCAGCGGTGATTTTAGTACTCAAAGCAGCTTCTCTGATTCTACTTTTGTGGACCGTGTAATAGTGGCCGCCTCAGTGGTGGTCCTTACACTGCCGCGCTTTTTTGCCGCTCTCAGCGCTCTAGTCTCAGCCTTGGATTTGTGCAGGTTTGACTCCTTCATGAGTTGATTATGGCTTTTTTGCCTCATTTTGACCAAGACCTGCAAGCAAATACATTAAGTTATATTTCGAGAATACCTTTACGCATTTGTGACCCAAAACCTAAGCAAAAGAGAGCAAATGTTAAAACCCCTAGTTATCATGTATCGATCGTGCTTGATTGCTCTTAGTGGTTTTGAGACCAAAGCCGACTTATTATTTCTCAACATGGTAGATTTTGATGTTATCTTGGGTATGGACTAGTTGTCGCCCCATAATTCTATTCTTGATTGCCACGCTAAGACTGTGACACTGGCTATGCCAGGCTTACCGCGATTAGAGTGGAGAGGTACCTTAGAGTATACTCCCAGCCGAGTTATTTCATTTCATAAAGCTCAACGAATGGTTGAGAAGGGGTGTAACGCGTATCTAGCTTATGTGAGAGATGTCAGTATTGATACCCCTACAGTTGAGTCAGTTCCAGTAGTGAGGGACTATCCAGATGTGTTCCCAGCTGATCTTCTGGGTATGTCGTCCGATATATTTATTGATTTCGGCATTGATTTATTGTCGAACACTCAGCCCATCTCTATTCCTCCATACTGTATGGCTCCTCCTGAGTTGAAGGAGTTGAAGAAGCAATTGTAGGAGTTTCTCGATAAGGGCTTCATTCGGCCCAGTGTGTCACCTTGGGGTGCTCTTGTCTTGTTTGTGAAGAAAATGGATGGTTCTATGAGTATGTGTATTGATTATCGCCAGTTGAACAAAGTCACAGTGAAGAACAGGTATCCTTTACCGCGTATTGATGACCTATTTGATCAGTTATAGGGTGCTAAAGTATTTTCCAAGATTAACTTGCGATCAGGTTATCATCAGTTGAAGATTCGGGAGCCGGATATCCCGAATACTGCTTTCAAGACTAGGTATGGCCATTACGAGTTCCTTGTGATATCGTTTGGGCTGACCAATGCTCCAGCAGCCTTTATGCACTTGATGCATAGTGTGTTCCGACCCTATATTGATTCTTTCATTATAGTATTCATTGATGACATTCTAGTGTATTCCCGGACTTGGGAGGATCATGAGCAGCACCTGAGGACAGTGCTTCAGACTTTGAGAGAAAAGAAGTTGTATGCAAAGTTCTCAAAATGTGAGTTCTAGTTAGATTCGGTGGCATTCTTGGGTCATATTGTGTCGAGTGAGGGGATCAAGGTAGATCCGAAGAAGGTGGAAGCAGTGCAGAGTTGGCCCAGACCATCCTCAGCTACAGAGATCCGGAGCTTCCTTGGTTTGGTGGGGTATTACCGTCGGTTTATTGAGGGATTTTCATCTATTATAGCGCCTATGACCAGGCTGACCCAGAAGGGTGCTCCGTTCAGGTGGACAGAGGAGTGTGAGGAGAGATTTCAGAAGCTCAAGACAGCTTTGACTACAGCCCCAGTATTGGTATTGCCTTCAGGTTCGGGGTCTTATATAGTTTATTGTAATGCGTCGCGAGTTGGCCTCAGCGCGGTGTTGATGCAGGACTGTAGGGTGATTGCCTACGTGTCCATATAGTTGAAGGTGCATGAAAAGTACTATCATGTCCACGACCTTGAGCTAGCAGCTATTGTTCATGCCTTGAAGATTTGGAAGCACTATTTATACGGTGTTCCTTGTGAGATCTACACTGATCACCGGATTTTGCAGCATCTGTTCAAGCAGAAGGATCTTAATTTGTGTCAGAGGAGGTAGTTAGAGCTGCTTAAGGATTATGACATCACCATTTTGTACCACTCGGGGAAGGCCAATGTGGTGGCCGATGCTTTGAGTCGCCGGGCAGAGAGTTTGGATGTTCAGGCCTTAGCCAGCCAGTTTGTGAGATTGGATATTTCTGAGCCGAGTCGAGTATTGGCTTGTGTGGTCTCTCGATCTTCCCTTTATGATCGTATCAGGGAGCGTCGGTATGATGACCCCCATCTGCTTGTCCTTAAGGACACGGTCTAGCACGGTGATGCTAAGGAGGTCACTATTGGGGAGGATGGTGCATTGAGGATGCAGGGAAGGTTATGTGTGCCCAATGTGGAAGGTTTGCATGAGTTGATTCTCCAGGAGGCTCGCAGCTCACGGTACTCCATTTATCCGGGTGCCGCAAAGATGTATCAGGACCTAAGGTAGCATTATTGGTGGAGGAGGATGAAGAAGGACATAGTAGAGTATATGGCAAGATATCTAAATTTCTAGCAGGTGAAGTATGAGCATCAGCGATCGGGTGGGTTGCTTCAGAAGATAGAGATTCCGGAGTGGAAATGGGAGTGGATCACTATGGACTTGATTATTGGACTCCCACGGACTCAGCGGAAGTTTGATGCGGTTTGGGTGATTGTGGACAGGCTGACCAAGTCAGCTCATTTCATTCCTGTGATGACTACCTATTCTTCCGAGCAGCTGGCTCGAGTTTATATCCGAGAGATTGTCAGACATCATGGTGTGCCAGTATCTATCATCTCTGACTGGGGCACGCAGTTTACATCATGGTTCTGGAGAGCCGTACAGCAGGATTTGGGTACTCGAGTGGACTTGAGCACAGCTTTTCACCCTCAGACGGACAGGCAGTCCGAGCACACTATTCGAATTCTTGAGGATATGATTCGTGCGTGTATGATGGAGTTTGGAGGTTCTTGGTATTAGTTCTTACCACTTGCGGAGTTTGCCTATAACAATAGTTATCAGTCCAGCATTCAGATGGCACCGTATGAGGCTCTGTATGGTAGACGGTGTCGGTCCCCAGTGGGTTGGTTCGAGCCGGGCAAGGCCAAATTAGGGTACGGACTTGGTACAGGATGCCTTGGAGAAGGTGAAGGTGATTGAGGATAGACTTCACACAGCCCAGTCCAGACAGAAGATCTATGCAGACCGGAAGGTTTGCGATGTTGCATTCATGGTTGGAGAGCGGGTCCTGCTTCGGTTTTCGCCTATGAAGGGCGTTATGAGGTTCGGAAAGAGGGGCAAGCTGAGCCCAAGGTTTATTGGCCACTTTGAGGTGTTGCAGCGAGTTGGGGAGGTTGCTTATGAGCTTGCCTTACCTCCCAGCCTAGTAGGAGTTCATCCGGTATTTCATGTAACGATGCTCCGGAGGTATCACGGAGATTCGTCTCATATTTTAGATTTCAGCTCAGTCTAGTTGGACAAAGATCTATCCTACGTTGAGGAGCAGTGGTTATTTTGGACAGGCAGGTTCGGAAGCTGAGTTCAAAGAATATTGCATCAGTAAAGGTTCACTGGCGGGGCTAGCTGGTCGAGAAGGAAACTTGGGAGACCGAGCAGGATATGCGCAGCCGCTATCCTCATCTTTTCACAGCTTCAGGTATGTCTCTATACTCGTTCGAGGACGAACGATTGTTTTAAGAGGGGGAGGATGTGACAACCCGGCCGATCGTCTTGAGAGTTATAGCCCCGATCCCCTATTTACCTGCTTCCCTCGTATCTTTTTCTGCTATTGTGACTTGCCGGGAGGTTTCATTTTGGTTTTTGGAAGTGTTTTGGGACACTTAGTCCCTAAACGGAAAGCTTAAGTTTTAGGATTCGGACCATAGTCGGAACTATATGAACACGACTCCGGAATGGAGTTCCGTCGATTCCGTTAGCTATGTTGGGTGATTTTGGGCTTAGGAGCGTGTCTGGGTTGTGTTTTGGAGGTCTGTAGCTCATTTAAGCTTGAAATGGCGAAAGTTGAATTTTTAGAGTTTTGGACTGTTAGTGGAAATTTTGATATCAGGGTCGGAATCCGATTCTGGAAGATGGAGTAAGTCCATAATGTTAAATATGACTTGTGTGCAAAATTTGGGGTCAATCGGACGTGGTTTGGTTGGTTTTTGCGTCGGTTGTTGAATTTTGAAGTTTTAAGTTCTTTAAGTTTGAATTGGAGGGTGATTCTTGATTTTTTCGTTGTTTGATGTGGTTTGAGGGCTCAACTAAGTTCGTATGGTGTTTTAGGATTGGTTAGTATGTTTGGTTGAGGTCCCGGGGGTCTCGGGTGTGTTTCGGACGCCCAACGGATCGATTTTTGGACTTAGGAGGTTGCTAGTTTTCTGGTGTCTGAGTTATGGTTTCCTTATACGCGATCGCGTAAGCTTAGCTGAGCAGCGGATGGAATTGTTCTTAGCGTTCGCGGACATGGGCATGCGAACGCGTAGTGATGTGAGGTGGTGCTTCGCGAACGCAGAGACAAGGTCGCGTTCGCGTAGGGTTAAGTGAACCAAAGCTGGGCCACGCGCGCGATCGCGTGATTATGGGAGCCAGAGCATCGCGTTCGCGTGGTGGTTTACTCGATCGCGTAGAGTTAATTCCTGGGGCAGCAAAGTTGTTCTTCGCAATCGCGAGACTATTTCCGCGATCGTGATTAAGGAATCAGCGGGCGGTATTAAAGTTCAAAAATGAGGGTTTTGAGTTCATATCACAAAATTGAATTAGGACCTCGGTAGAAGACGAAAATTTGAGAGATTTTCAGAGGAAGTCATTGTGTAATGATTCCTAACTCCTTTATGGTTATATCCCACTAATCTATCATTAATTTTATCATTTAATTTCGGATTTGGGGTGAAAATTTGGGAAACATTGAGAAAAGTTCTTAGGCCGAATTTTGGGGTTTTGATCTAGATTTTGGTATCGGATTTGAGTAATTTTGGTACGAGTGAACTCGTGAGTAAATTGGTGATTGTATTTTGTGACTTTTACCCGATTCCGAGACGTGGGCCCGAGGAGTCTTTTTGAGCGATTTTTCAATTTCTTGCGTTAGCTTTGATTTCATTAGCTAGATTAGTTTCTTGTAGTTATATTTATGCTATGTAATTGATTTTGGCTAGATTTGGGCCACTCGGAGCCGGATATTCATAGGAAAGGCATTGTGACTGATTGATTGAGCTTGGTTCGAGGTAAGTGGCTTACCTAACCTTGTGTGGGGGAAACTCCCCTTAAGATTTAGTATTATTTTATATGTGAGCGTCGTGTACGTGAGGTGACGAGTAAACACACGGGCTATTTGTTGTAAAACTCCGTTTTTTCGCTAAGTCATAACTTGTTTTCTCCTTATTTGAAACACACTAGTATATGTAACTATCGTGTTTAGACTAGAATAGCATGCCTACTTGTTTAACTGCCTATTTGAACTCTGTGCAGCATGTTTAGTGAAATTACCTGCTATTCTTGACTTAAACTTAGTCTAAGCTGTAGGATTTCTTGCTGTAACTGTTATTTCGATTAGTTGCGCTGCATATTTACTTTGGGACTACAGAACGGTATTCCGGGAGATCCCCCTGTACTGCATATTTACTTTGGGACTACAGAACGGTATTCCGGGAGATCCCCCTGCTCAGCATATTTATTTTGGGACTACTGAACGGTATTCCGGGAGATCCCCCAGCATATTTATTTTGGGACTACGGAACGGTATTTCGGGAGATCCCCCTGCATATTTACGTTTGGGACTACGAGACGGTATCTCGGGAGATCCCCTGTTGTTATCACTGTATTCTGAGTTGTTGTCTTTCATTGATTCTATTCCTGTTAGATTTCTGTATTTATTTTTACTGCGATTTTTTATTCTGTCTTATTTCATTATATTTATACCAGTAGGGCCCTGACCTGATCTCGTCACTAGTCGCTGAGGTTAGGCTTTGCACTTACTGGGTACCGTTGTGGTGTACTAATGCCCTTTCCTTCACATGTTTTTTGTGTACAGATCCAGGTTCATCTTACCAGCCTCATCACTAGTTGCAGTCGCTGCTGCTTATTAGAGACTTCAAGGTACATCTGCTCACGCCCGCAAATCCTCGAAGTCCCCCTCTATCCCCCTATGTTCATTTTTCCTTCTTTCTGTAGAAATGATGTATAGAACGGTTAAGACTTCTTAGTAGCTTGTGACTTACGGTATTCCGGGTTTTGGAAAATTGTTTTGTACATTTTCAGAGGTGATAATTGTATATGCCAAGTGGCATTCAGTTGCTTATTAGATATTTGTTACTGTTAGTAGTTAATGTTCATGCTTTAGTTTCACTTCCGCAAAAGTGTTAGGCTTACCTAGTCGTAGAGACTAGGTGCCGTCACGACGGTTCACGGAGGGAGAAATTGGGTTGTGACAGTAAACCAACATAATCATACTAACAATATCATAGACAACTTATTTTCCATAATTTCCAGCCATATGAAGTCATATACACAACTCCAAAATAGTCCAATAAGAGAAAACAACTTCTTATACAACTTCAAGTTTTATCTTGTAATTCTTCGTCCAAATAACTTAACCAACACATAGATAAGCTTAATCCCAAACAATAGGGTGTTATACATACCTTAAATAATCAGAACAAACTCAAACCAAAGCTTCCCTTAGCTTACAAGCACCCTTATGGCATCACAACACCGTAGAGACTCTTTTCTTCACTTAGGCTAATATTTGAGGTTAGGTCTAGGCAAAACCACCTTGGATTCGACTTGGAACTATGGAGGACTGTTAGAGAGGTGTTGAGAGAGTTATGGAATTGTCCTTGGTCGAAAATGACCAAAAATGCATCCAAACCCTTTAAAATGTTCAAGGGTCGTCCACCGCCTAAGTGGGTCCCATTGGGAGCTACTTGCGCAGTCTCACAAAAACGCAAATATCTCTCTACTTTGATGTTGTATCGACAAAAGGTTTAATGCATTAGAAACTAGACTCGTAGATCTTCAATTTGATATCTTGTTCATCCTATAGTTCCAAGTATATTAGGAGAAAAGCTCTGCTACATTTGACCTAAGTTTCAGCACATTATGAATGTAACTTGTGATAACCTTCGCCAACTTTTGTTCCATAACTCGCTTGACTACAAAACGTAACACACGACTATCATACAACTAAAATAACTCATAACATAACCTTCTTATCATGTTGAGAACCCTAGTATCACCCCAAAGTACATGTCATAACATTCCCAACTTGTCGACTTTCGACGAAACTTATTTTCTTCGATTCGTTTAGCTTCTAAGCCTTCCAACCCTCTTAGTACTTTTTATCCATGATCTTAAAGATTTGTAACCTCCATGGTAACATGATCAACTTACTTATGTACTTTCAAAAATGATCTCATTTCTGAGCTTACATCAATTGTCTTTCTACGTGCTCTTACGTACAAAAACATGGGGTGTAACAAGAAGGGCCGTCATGAAATAATAAGAATAAAACATAAGGGAATACTCGACTTAGGACAACCCCAAAATGATATACATGGGATACACGGGGATACAAGGACGAACAAAATATCTATACATATAACATCTGTCTACAAGCCATTAAGGAGTACATAAACAACATAAGATTGGGACATAGACCCGCCATACCCATAAACATATATACATAAGTATACTGACTTGAAAGGCACTCCGAGGCAAGTGGAGTGCAACAACACTTCCTATTGAACTGGTAGCCTACTGGGAGGACCGTCAACCTGTCTATCAGGACCTGCAGCATGACATGCAACATCCACAAATAAAAGAGATGTCAGTACAAATAAAGTACTGAGTATGTAAAGCAGGAAAACATAAATAAAAATAGTAATGTAAAGAGAGATAGAGAAGATACAACTTGTAACATCTGAGTACCTCTAAGGGCTACTGATATGAAATGCATGATACATATATATACATAAGATTTTAAAAACATATATATATATCATTTCATTCAAGTGATGACTACTTATTCTTCAAAGTAGTTGGCTCAGATTTTATATTCGCGAGATTGTCAGACTTCATGGCATGCCGGTATCCATCATCTCTGACCGGGCTACGCAGTTTACATCACGGTTCTGGAAAGTCGTACAGCGTGATTTGGGCACATGGCTTGAGTTGAGTACAATATTTCACCCTCAGACGGACAGACAGTTCGAGCGCACTAATCATACTAACAATATCATAGCCAACTTATTTTCCATAATTTCCAGCCATATGAAGTCATATACATAACTCCAAAATTGTCCAATAAGAGAAAACAACTTCTTATACAACTTCAAGTTTGATCTTGTAATTCTTCGTCCACATAACTTAACCAACACATAGATAAGCTTAATCCCAAGCAATAGGGTGTTATACATACCTTAAATAATCAGAACAAACTCGAACCAAAGCTTCCCTTAGCTTACAAGCACCCATAATGGCATCACAATACCATAAAGACTTTTTTCTTCACTTAGGCTAATATTTGAGGTTAGGTCTAGGCAAAACCACCTTGGATTCGACTTGGAACCATGGAGGACTGTTAGAGAGGTGTTGAGAGAGTTTTGGAACTTTCCTTGGTCAAAAATGACCAAAAATGAGCCGTCCAAACCCTTTAAAATGTTCAAGGGTCGTCCACTGCCTAAGTGGGTCCCATTGGGAGCTGCTTGTGCAGTCTTGGAAAAATGCAAATATCTCTCTACTCCGATGTTGTATCGACAAAAGGTTTAATGCGTTAGAAACTAGACTCGTAGATATTCAATTTGATATTTTGTTCATCCTGTAGATCCAAGTATATTAGGAGAAACGCTCTGCTACATTTGACCTAATTTTCAGCACATTATGAATGTAACTTGTGATGACGTTCGCCAACTTTTGTTCCACAACTCGCTTGACTTCAAAACATAATACACGACTATCATACGACTAAAATAACTCATAGCATAATCTCATTATCATGTTAAGAACCCTAGTATCACCCCAAAGTACATGTCATAACATTCCCAACTTGTCACCTTTCGACGAAACTTATTTTCTTCGATTCGTTTAGCTTCTAAGCCTTCCAACCCTCTTGGTACTTGTTATCCATGATCTTAAAGATTTGAAACCTCCATGGTAATATTATTAACTTACTTATGTACTTTGAAAATTGATCTCATTTCTGAGCTTACATCAATTGTCTTACGGCGTGCTCTTACGTACGAAAACATGGGGTGTAACAAGAAGGGTCGTCATGAGATAACAAGAATAAAACATAAGGGAATACTCGACTTAGGACAACCCCAAAATGATATACATGGGATACACGGGGCTACAAGGCCGAACAAAATATCTATACACATAACATCTGTCTATAAGCCATTAAGGAGTACATAAACAACATAAGTTTGGGACATGGGCCCGCCATACGCATAAACATATATACATAAGTATACTAACTTGAAATGCACTCCAAGGCAAGTGGAGTGCAACAACACTTCCTGTTGAACTGGTAGCCTACTGGGAGGACCGTCAACCTGTCTATCAGGACCTGCAGCATGACATGCAACATCCACAAATAAAAGAGATGTCAGTACAAATAACGTACTGAGTATGTAAAGCAGGAAAGCATAAATAAGAACTGCAATACAAAGAGAGATAGAGAAGATACAACTTGTAACATTTGAGTATCTCTAAGGGTACTGACATGAAATGCATGATATATATATATATATATATATGCAGTATGGGTGATTGTGGATAGATTGACCAAGTCAGCTCATTTCATTCCAGTGGTGACTACTTATTCTTCAGAGCAGCTGGCTTAGGTTTATATTCGTGAGATTGTCAGGATTCATGGCATGACGGTATCCATCATCTCTGACCGGGTTACGCAGTTTACATCACGGTTCTAGAAAGTCGTACAGCGTGATTTGGGCACACGGCTTGAGCTGAGTACAACATTTCACCCTCAGACGGACGGACAGTCCGAGCGCACTATTCAGATATTGGAGGATATATATATATATATATATATATATATATATATATATATATATATATATATATATATATATATATATATATATGTGTGTGTGTGTGTGTGTGTGTGTGTGTGTGTGTGTGTGTGTGTGTGTGTGTGTGTGTGTGTGTGTGTGTGTGTGTGTGTGTGTGTGTGTGTTTATCATCATCATATCGTACCCGGTCTCGAAGAGGACTCGGTCGTACCCGGCCTTAATAGGACTTGATAATGTCTCACGTCATATCATAACGTACCCGACCTCGAAGATGACTCGATCGTACCCAGCCACGTGGAGCTCGTTAAAACCCAACTTATCAGTGGTTGCACAATAGGTGTCGTGCTTGGCCGACTATAGCACGGCTCGGTAAAGTAAAATAGGTACATACATATAATACATGTTGGACTCATGGAATAACATTCTAAACCTTTAGAGTGATGTAAGGTCGGTAACCTCCGTATACATTATTAGAGCTAACTCGCCATTATGAATCTTATAAGAATTAGGAATACCAACAATATTTTATAACATAAGAATAAGAGAAGCAACATCAACATCAATCATTCCATAAGAAAGGAAACAATGTAAGTACTACTAGCTTTTAAGAGTGGAGTATCTTTAGAAGCTTGTCCGTTTATGTTACGTACAATTGGAGTCGTGCAAAAGAAAGAAAGGGATAGCCTCACATACCTTGTATATACTTACCAACCTCAAGCTATGCAAATGTCATGGCTCCTTAGTCTACAATAAGAGAATTGATACAATCGTTATCGTTTAAGCGTCGTAACTATTATATATCGGTCACAACCTGTTTTACGACCAAAACGGGCAGCACCTCCCCTATTTATGAATTCCCACAAGTTAAAATAATCACCAAACAACCCAAACAACATCAACAATAATCATATTAAGCCTCTAAAATAGTCTAACAATCAACAACACACCTACATTTTTCGAAACGTTGAACATCACTTATATCACTTCCTTTCAATTCAAACCAACGCCAAAAATGACAAGAAAAATATTAATAACAAGACATCCAAGATACTACATCAAGAACCAGCCAAAACCTAGCTCAAAGACCTTCCAAAATATTCCTCTACGCACAACGCCTCAAACATACTTCTAACTTCAAGTTTAACATGCTTTCCTTCAACATCTAAGATTGCTATGGCCTAAATACAACTCAACCCAAGTATAGGGGTGAAGAACATAACTTATAGCATACAAATCCCCAATTTACAGAGCTTACTTTGTTGCTATGTCTTCCTCAATCAGCCACGAAGAGAGAAAGAGGCAAACTATCGACTAGTTCAGGTTCCTAAGGCTTGAATACACTTGTTTCACAATATCCATCTTTGATTTGGCTTACAAACCCTAAGGATATATTTAGGAGGTCTAGAGAGAGTTTTATGTCTGAGTTGGGTCGAAAATGAGGCTTTGAGACAAAGGCCACAACTTTATATAGCAAGATAATCCTCAACCGACCTTGTGAGTCCCAAAGGGAGTTACTTGTGCAGTTTTACAAAAATGCAAATATCTCTCTACTCCAATATCATCGACGAAGGGTTTAATACATTGGAAACTAGACTCGTAGACATTCAAATTGGTGGGTGGATCACTCCATAACTCCAAGTATATTGGCAGAAAAGCTCACTGACATTAGACTCAAATTTTAGTAAACTTTATGAACGTAACTTGTGACGACTTTCGTCGACTCTGGTTTCACAACTCGTTTGACTTTAAAAATTAACACATGACTATCATATGACTGAAATACCTCATAATATCACCTTCTTATCATGTTAAGCACCCTAGTCTCACCCCAAAAGTACGAGTTATAATATTCCCAACTTGTCGACTTTCGACGAAACTTATTTTCTTCGACCTGCACGATACTTCCCTAAAACTTATTTTAACCCATCATTTTCTTTTTAAAGGTTATTTAACTCTCCGTATCATATTGATTCAGTTAAGATGAATTCTAGCATGAAAGTACAGGGTGTAACATCAACAAAAATACGATCGAATGAATGACTCCACTTTTAGCTCCTTAATTTGGCTTGTAATCTCTTTCTCAGCTTCACACAACTCATGACTATTTTTTTGGGCGTTAGACGCATCAAACTTTGCACTCGATTAAGCCTCAATCATGAATAGCAATGCCAAATTTGTTGATCTCTTGTATTAGTTCAACTCTTTCTTCTATAAAGTGTCTCATCTCATTCGTAATTTTGTTGAGTCGCATATATTTCTCCTTGCTGAGCTTGTTCCATTAGCTAAGTTTGGCTCAAAATCTCCACTTTTTCAAATAATTTCTCTTGATGTAACTTACTCTCTTTAACAAATTCTTCCTCATTGGCCTTCATCATCGTGATTGTTGCACTCATTCTTTTTATAGCCTTTTTTAGTTCATCATGTTGCTCTGCTACTTGCCTCAAAATATCCCTAGTACATGTATCGCGTTCCATATCCTCTACTTTATTGCTCCTATTAAACTTAAAAATATTATTAGAAAGATCATAATAAAGGATTATGAATGGATAAAAAGAATTAAGACAACCACTCCAATGGTCATCTTGACAAATATTCTACTCATAGGATTGAGATTGTGCGCACAACTCGCTCCCAAAAATATTTTGATAATTTTTTCACCAATGGGGACCTTCACAATATGGACAAGGACTATCAAAGTAATAATAAACATCATTTGAACAATTTTTATTCCAAGATGTCATGTTTAAAAAAAGTAGAATAATATTAAAATAAACTAAAATTAAAAATAAAAATTTGACTATATAAAAAGTAAAAGTCTAATCTAGAAAAATAGCTAATCTAAGTCCCCGGCAATGGCGCCAAAAACTTATTACGGCGAAACACACACACATGTATGCACGATCATCAAATAATAAAGTGACTAGAAGTCGGATATCGAACCCACGAGGACTTGTTATCAACTATTAACTAAACTAGACTATCTTAATTATTTAAACAAGAATTAAACCTAGAAGTGCTTAACTCTAAACTAAATAAAATAAAGGAAAACAAATAGTGAACTCTAAACAAAGGAAGAGCAGATTTTTATGCTATCAATGCGATGAAACGATCTAGGGTTATGGGTTATCTAATAATCATATTGTGTTCTTTATCACTTGAATTGACTAATTAATTTATTTGGCTTATTGTTAACTGAGTTAATATTGCTCATAAGAATCTATTGAGTTTTTACTCACCTATTCAAGCTAACCTAACGCCTATATGTCTATAGAATCAACAAGAATGCATTTATAAATCTTGTATAATAACTAAACAAGGCAATTAGCATATGTCTATCCTAGCCGCGAATCTATTCCCTGATGCCCGGGTTCAAAAACTTGCTCTACTTAATCCTATGTGCAATCTGGAATTCCCACTTTCGAGTTCAATTCTAAATTCGTAAATAGTATTCAATTAGTGATCAAGCAATCAAATTAAGTGCAGGATTGAAAAATAAGCCAATACAATAAATCAAAAAACCAAAATCAATATCCAATTAACAAGAATCATGAAAGAACCACAATCCTAGAACGTGAAGTTTAACTCCACCTTGACATAGTAGCCAAACAACAAATCATCAAAAAAAATAAAAAAAAAATACTATGTTTGGCGGAAGAAAGCTGAAATGATGAACTCCGACCTCCACGGCAGCTCGTTGCTCTCCAAAGTTGAATTCCCTCCTTAAAAACGAGTTATAGAACTATTTATATGTGTAAGGTCGAAGTCTCAAAGTCCAATATCAACAAGGAAATTATTTTCTATTGGACAGGAGCAATCTGGCTAGGTATGGTCTGGGGCGAGATAGGGGACCTGGCCAGGCCAGGTTTGGGGCGAGATAGGGGACCTGGCTAGACGAGGTCTGGGGCGGGATAGGGGACCTGGCCTCCTCCGTGCCTTGCGCCGATTCTCCTTTCATACTCTATTCCTGTACTTTCAACATCGTTATATGCAATTTTCATTACTCTTTGCGTTCAATTGGTTCTACATATAAAATCAATTCAATTAAGCTCAAACGCCGTATAATTTATCATTAAAAAACAAAAATATAAGGTAAGTAACATGCTAAAAAAATATATAAGTATAGCCAAACATTAGTCATCGTCTCCAAATTAAAAATTTAAACAGTCAGAGGGCAACAGTTTTACATACTCCTTGTGATGACCCGATAGGTCATTTATAGTTTTACCTTTCATTTATGTGTTCCGAGACCTCGAGTGGCTCCATTTAGCCTTTCTCGATTTACGTGCGCAATCTATGTCTTTTCCGAAAAGGTTTTATGAGAAAAATTGATAAAATGTGAAATCATGCTTTAAAACTCATTTCAGTTGACTACGATCAATGTTTTGTGTAAACGGACCCGGATCAGTATTTTGACGATCCCGGTGCGTCAGTATCGTGATTTGGGACTTAGGCGTATGCCCGGAATCGAATTTGAAAGTCCCTAACTTGATTTAACGTAATTTGTTGAAAACTAGCAATTTAAAGGTTTAAAAAATTCATAAGTTTTACCGTAGGTTGACTTTGTTGCTACTGATGGTAGGCTATAATCTCATATTTTAGCCGCTTATTGCACTCTAATTTACTACACTTTTATTATGTTCGAGCTTTAATCGCTAGTGTTTTATACTTATTATGTATTTTATGCCTTGTAGGAGTGATTCCGAGTGATGTAGATGTTATGAAATTAATTCGAGCTATTGGGAGCTTTGAAGTCAGAGTAAAATCCCAAGGGATTAAGCCAGGATCACATTCAGGGGGTCGAAAACCACATCTAGATATCAAAAAGCGAGGAAAATTTGTACTATGAGAAAACCCCACAGCTGAGGCGTGTGGGGCACCGCACTAGTGAATTTTCCCGATGCCTAACAGATTTAAACTCTCTGAATTTCCCTACTAATGCCCCGCATGGAGCGTCGCCCCATGCGGCGCGCCTGTGCAAATTTTACAGAGTAATTGTCCTATTTCATGTAGGAAAAGGTGATTTTATTTGGGCCCGACCCTACTTGGTATAAATAAATGGAAAAACGTTATTTTCTTGACTTTTGACACATATTCGACCTAAGGAGGCTAAGGAGGAGTGGGAGAAGCAAAAGCACAAGGAGTTCATCATTCAATCCTCACTCAAGACCCGAGTTTGGGTCATTTTATGTTTTCCTTTACTTTAAACATATTTGTGATGAATTGCTCCATGTCTTTCGAGTAGTTCCCTTTAGGGGTTTGATGGATTTGGTGTATTGATATTTGTTTGTGGAATATAACTCTAGTTTTATGTATTGAATCGCTTAGGATGATTTAATTGTTGCATCTATAATCACATGTCTATGTAATCGAGAAAGGCATAACTTGTGATATCTTTGCATTATATTGTTGGTTGAGTTCATTAATTCTTCTTAGTAATCGAAAGAGGCTAGTTGAATTATTGATTAAACCTAGTTAGGAGGATAATCGAGAGAGATTTTCCTAAAGACTAATCCACTACGCATTCTTGCATATCTTCACGTGCTTAAATTGGTTCATCTTGTGAGGTAGAGACTTAATCGAGAGAGGAGTTTCTACTAAACGGTTGAACTAATAATTGAGTGAATTCGAGAGACTCACTTAAACATTAGAAGTGAATTATCTAGAGTTAAATCTCAGACAATTATCTTGCACATATCCTATCAAAACCCTATTTCCTCCCACTGATAACTTCCTTGCTTACTTTGATTGTGATTGTCATTAGTCAATAGCTTTAGATTCTTAGTTAATTTTGGTTATTAATCACATAAAACTCGATTATTGATTCTCTTGGATAGCGATCAAGCTAAAAACTACGAAAATACTGTTTAATTCCAATTCCTGTGGATATGATATTATACTATACTATCTTTGACTAGCGAGCATAATTAAAGTGGTGTTTTGCGTTCGTCAAATTTTGGCGTCGTTGCCAGGGATTGGCAATCAATAGTGTTTGAAATAATTTGTAGTGTTAATTCGGGAATTTTTATTTTTATTTTTGTTTTATTTTTCTCTATTTACTTTTGGTGTTCTTTGATTGTGAGCAAGTTACAGGTTAGATTGGTGCATGACTCGAGCTTCTGCTAAAGAAGTGCTGCCATACGAACCAGAGATAGAAAAATAACTGCGACAGCTGAGGAAGGAAAGAAGTCTCATCGAGACATTAGAAAAGGTTGGGCAATCCTCATCCAAAGATATGGCTGGAATCGGGGATGATAATGTGGATTTGGCTACAAGAGAGGCTGCCTAACAAAGAGAACAATCTGCAAGGGATGCTGATGAAGCAGCTATTAGAGATGCACAACTTATCTATGAAGAAGAGAGGGGTCGTAGAATTGCTCAAAATCAACCTTTGGGTGCCTGGGAGACCACTTGGCGATTATGCTAGACTGGTCTACAATCAAGGTTTATCCAGTGTTAGACCACTTCCAATTGCAGTAAACAATTTCGAGTTAAAGCAAGGGTTGCTTCAAACCCTTCAGAATTGTTGTATCTTCAGAGGGAAGCCAAACGGAGATTGAAACACACATCTAATGGACTTCAAGGAGATTATGAACACCTTTCAATGCAATGGTGTGTCACAAGATGTAGTTTACTTAAGGGCATTCCCCTTTATACTCAAAGATTATGCAAAGCAGTGGCTTCGAAGCTTACCTAATAGATCGATTCGAACATGGGATGAGATGACCAGAAAATTTCTTGATAAATATTTCTTCTCAGCTAAGACGGGCAAGTTTAGAAGATAAATCCATAACTTCTGCCAGAAAGATACTAAGACTGTGTTTGAAGCATGGGAGAGGTTTAAGGAGATTGTTAGAAAGTGTCAACATAGCGGAATTGAACTCTAGATGCAACTCCAGGACTTTTGGGATGGATTAACACCGGCCTCACATAGAACATTGAGCAATGCAGCTGGAGGTCCATTGATGAAGAAGACTCCAGAGAAGATAGTCACAATTCTTGACGAGTTATCTGAAGATGCAAATCAGTAGCCCTCTAAGAGTGCTGAAAGAAGAAGATCAACTGGTGTTCACCAAGTTGATGCTACGACATCTGTGCAGGTACAGCTTGATGCTATGGCCAAGGAGATAAAGAAGTTGACCTTAGCGTCAATACAGAGTGAGCCTCACGCAGCTTGTGATATATGTGGAAGAGGACGCCCTACTCATGAGTGTTAAGCCTCAACTGAGGAAGTAAATGTTGTAGGAAATTATAATGCGATGGGTCATAGGCACCTCAGTTTTTCATTGAGTTCACCTGAAGGTACTGCGAATGCTTGGCAACAAAATAACTCTAGACCGCAAGGACAAGGAGCTCCAGTATACCAATATTAGTAGAGGCAGCAATTTCAGCCTCAACAGCCCATTCAGCCCAGTCTAGAGGATCTAATGAAGGCTTTTATTATCAAGACTGATGAGAGGCTTGAAACTCATAGCGCAGCTATACGGGAACATGGATCAGCTATCAAAGAAATAGGTACTAGTTTTCGAAACTTGGAAAGACAGGTTGGGCAGCTAGCCACTCTTTTATTTGAGAGGATTCCAAGAACTCTCCCCATTGATACTGAGAAAAATCCCAAAGAAACAGTGAATGTTGTGACCTTGAGAAGTGGACAAGTGTTGAAAGATCCCACCCCAAACCAAAACGATGTGATAATTGTAAAAGAAAATGGGGAGCAGTTGAAGAATGATATTGATAAGAAGAAGAAAGGCAAGAAGGGAGCTGACAAAAAGAAGAAGGAGAAAACTTCGAGAAGGGAGGAATCTAATGAGAGCGAGCATATGCTTGATCTACCTTTTCCTCAAAAGCTATATAGAGAAAAGTTGGACAAGCAATTTGAGAGATTTCTAGATATGCTGAAACAGGTTAATGTAAATTTGCCATTCACAGAAGTGCTTTCCCAAATGCCAGCTTATGCTAAATTCTTGAAGGAGATCCTGACAAAGAAGAGGAAGATAGAAGAGACCTCAGTGGTCAAGCTCACAGAGCATTGCAATGCGATATTGCAAAACAAACTCCCACAAAAGTATGGAGATCCAGGGAGTTTTACTATACCTTGCTCTTTAGGCTCTATTAATTTTGATAAATCTTTATGTGATTCTAGTGTCTCAATTAACTTAATGCCTCTATCTATTTACAGAAAACTGGAGAAGGAGATTAGAGAGATAAGGTCAGTGCCAATATCACTGCAGCTGGCGGACCAAACAACTTTAACACCCGAGGGGATAGTGGAAGATGTCTTAGTTCGGGTAGATAAGTTCGTATTTCCTGTAGATTTTATAGTAGTGAATATGGAGGAGAACAAGGAGGTTCCCCTAATCTTAGAAAGACCATTCTTAGCAACGGGTAGAGCAATATTAGATATACACGAGAGAAAACTCATGCTTAGAGTGGGTGAGGAGACTGTAACTTTCGAGATGAATGTAGAAACTAGGGTGAAAAAGGAGAAGCCAGCTGCAAGTGTTGAGTGGAAAGTGAAGGGCTCAAAAGAGAAGGTTGTGGCGAGTGAGAAAGATAAGTGTGGGATGCACCCCAAGAAGGCTGAGAAGAAGTTATCTGCATGGATGTGCGCATTAGTTCGAAGGCGAGGAATGGATCCCGACTTTGACTCAGACCCCGATTAGAGATTCAGAGAAGTTTGTTTTACCTTATGCTTTTTAATTGTGTGTCATGGGGACATGCCACAACTTAAAGTGTAGGGTGGGGGATATGCTGTATATTGTATGTTGTATGTATATGTGTTAGTTTAGTTTTTTTTTTAGTAGTTAGAAATAGAAAAAAACCATAAATATTTGAAAAAATTTCGATTTTTCCCGACGATGGATATCATTCGACAGGTTTCTTGAGGGATTAAAGTCGAAAGAAAAAGACAAAAAAATTTTCTTTTGTTAGGTAGTGTATTAATTCCCCCTTGGTTTTTCTTTGTGCCGCGGTTCTTTTCCAAGGATTTTATTTGAACATGGTGTAGTTAGTTTTTATTTTTTTTAGGAGTAGGAAACCTTGTGCTATGATTTAAATTGAAAACAATATCTTTTAACTTTATTATACCTTGAGAATAGTGAGTTCTTTAGTGTGACGCTTAGACTCAGTTTTTGACTCTTGTATAAGTACCTTAAATTGTATGATCTTAACTTTGCTTAACTGCTTTGACTAGAGTGTCTTGATAGTCCAATATTGAGTGAGTTATGTTCCATGTGTGTGTGAGGTTTTGTGTTATTCAGTACATTGCATTTGATGTCCAGAACTTGCCCCGTGTGTTTGCAAAGTAAAATAGTAGTTTTATTCAGTCTTGGAAGTGATATAGGCATTTCTTTGTTGATTTATAAGCTTTTACCTACCTAATTGTTATGTATCCTAGTTAACCCCTTGAACCTGTAATCATGTTTCTTTGGCAACCACATTACAAGCCTTACCCAATTGTCTGAATTCACCATCTATTTGAACCTTTTACCTCTCATGAGCACTTAAAATTTGTTATGAACTTTGTAAAAGTTGAAGTGTGGGGTGGTTGGTTTGGATTTTAAGTGGAACTAATGAAATAAGGAGAAAGGTGCATTGTATTGAAAAAGTAAGAGCCACTTGAATTGAAACAGAAAAAAAATAATTGTATGATTGTGAAAAATATTCCTTGATAGTGATGAATCTTGATGTTATTGTGCTTAAAGAAGTAGGGAGTTAATGTATATTGATGTGAAGGTGGAGTTATGGTCGAACATAAATGTGGGGTTTTGAATGGTTAATTGTATGTATTAAAAGTGCTTAGGGAGGTGTAGTCACTCTTATTACCAAATGTATCCTACCCATCTTGCAGCCTACATTACAACCAATGAAAGTCCTACTTGATCACTGACTGAATGAGCTTAATTAGTGGAGTAGTACACTACGGGCAAACCTATGGTGCATCTTTTGTGGCATATGAATGTTCTTTCTGAGAGTGAGTGAATTCTTTCTATCTTGAGTTCCTGATTGTTCTTAAATTTCATTATGTGTGGAACTACTCTCTATTGTTATGTGAGGGCACTTGATTCATGAAGGAAAGGTAATGTCGTTGACCTCTGTGTTAGAGTAAGTGAGGGGGTTATAAAAATGCATGGTGCTTGTGAGTCAAATCATGAGGCGAGGATGTTACGTTAGAGTGTTTAATCTATTTTAAATATTCATGGTGTGATGAATTATGAGAGTTGTTTAAAAGGGGCGTGTCTATGTGAAGTGTAGTTTGATTGCTCGAGGACGAGCAATGGTTTAAGAGTGGGGTATTGATGGTAGGCTATAATCTCGTATTTTAGCCGCATATTGCACTCTAATTTACTGCACTTTTATTGTGTTCGAGCTTTAATTGCTAGTGTTTTGTACTTATTGTGTGTTTTCTGCCTTGTAGGAGTGATTCTGAGCTATGTAGATGTATTGAATGAATTCGAGCTATTGGGAGCTTTGAAGTCTGAGTAAAAGCCCAAGGGATTAAGCCGGGATCGCGTTCGGGGGTCGAAAACCACATCTGGATACCAAAAAGTAATGAAATTTCGTACTCTGAGAAACCCCACAGCCGAGGCACGTGGGGGGGCGCATGGGGTGCCGCACTAGTGCATTTTCCTGCTGCCTGACAGATTTCAACTCTCTGGATTTTCCCACTAATGCCCCGCATGGCGCGTCGCCCCATGCGGCGCGCCTGTGCAAATTTTACAGAGTAATTGTCCTATTTCACGTAGGAAAAGGTGATTTCGTTTGGGTCTGACCCTACTTGGTATAAAAACATGGAAAACATTATTTTCTAGCTTTTGACACATATTCGATCTAAGGAGGCTAAGGAGGAGTGGGAGAAGCAAAACACAAGGAGTTCATCATTCAATCCTCACTCAAGATACGAGTTTGGATCGTTTTATGTTTTCCTTTACTTTAAACATATTTGTGATGAATTGCTCCATTCTTTGGAGTAGTTCCCTTTAAGGGTTTGATGGCTTTGGTGTATTGATATTTGTTTTTGAATTATAACTCTAGTTTTATGTATTGAATCGTTTTGGATGATTTAATTGTTGCATCTATAATCACATGTTCATGTAATCGAGAAAGGCATAACTTGTGATATCTTTGCATTATATTGTTGGTTGAGTTCATTAATTCTTTGTAGTAATCAAAAGAGGTTAGTTGAATCATTGATTAAACCTAGTTAGGTAGATAATCGAGAGAGGTTATCCTAAAGACTAATCCACTACGCATTCTTGTATATCTTCACGTGCTTAAATTGGTTCATCTTGTGAGGTAGAGACTTAATCGAGAGAGGAGTTTTTACTAAACGTTTGAACTAATAATTGAGTGAATTAGAGAGACTCACTTAAATATTAGAAGTGAATTATCTAGAGTTAAATTCCAGACAATTATCTTGCACCTATCCTATCAAAACCCTATTTCCTCCCACTGATAACTTCCTTGCTTACTTTAGTTACGATTGTCATTAGTCAATAGCTTTAGATTCTTAGTTTATTTTAGTTATTAATCACATAAACCTCGATTATTGATTCTCTTGGATAGGGATCAAGCTAGAAACTACGAAAATATTATTTAATTCCAATCCCTATGGATACGATATTATACTATACTATCTTTGACTAGCGAACATAATTAAAGTGGTATTTTGTGCTCGTCAGCTACCGGGTTCAGATTTTGATTCCCGAACTTGGTATAGACTCATTTCAGTATTTATGACTCATCTGCAAAATTTGGTGTAAAATGGAGTTGATTTGACATAATTCGAATGTCCGGTTGTAAAATTTCATGTTTTTGAGTTTCTTTTAAAATTTCAATTGTTCTGGTGTCTGATTCGTGATTCTAGGTGTTATTTTGATGTTTTGATCGTGCGAGCAAGTTTGTATGATGTGATTAAACTTGTGTGCATATTTGGTTTGGAGCCCGAGGGGCTCGGATGAGTTTCGGATAGGCTACGAGTGATTTGGGACTTAGTAGAATAGTTGATGCCTTTACTGTTACTGGTACTCTGCTGCAGGTCTCGCATTTGCGAGCCTCGCTTTTGCGAACAAGGCTTTGCATTTGTGAGCATGGGCTGGATTGGGGGAAACTCGCATTTGCGAGGTGAATGTTCGCATTTGCGAACTTGCAACTGCCACTTTTGCGAAGGTAGAGTCGCATTTGTGACTCAGCGTGTTTCTAGGCAATATTTGCATATGCGAAGGGATGGTATTTGTGGGGGTATGGGTTCGCATTTGCGACCAAAATATCGCTTTTGCGATGACTGGCCTTTTAAGAAGGGTTCGCAGTTGCGACCTCTTTCTCGCATTTGCGATATTCGCAATTGCGAACAAGATATCGCAATTGCGACATCCGCAGCTGGGTAAAAGAGGGGGGAAATGGGATTTAGCTCATTTCTCACAAACTCTCAACCCTAAACACCCTAGAGGCGATTTACCAAGAGATTTTCTTCCTAAATTCATTGATAATTGACTTTAATCTATTTCTTTTCAATTACCCATTACGTTTCATAAGATTTCAACATCAAATCTAGGATTTTCATGGTAGAAATTAGGGAATTGGATAGAATTAAAGATTTTTGTAAATTTGGGATTTAGACCTCGAATTGAGGTCGGATTTCGAAACTAATTATATAATCGGATTCGGGGGTGAATGGTAATCGGATTTTGGTCCGAATTTCGGGTTTTGACCAAGCAAGCATGGGGGTTGACTTTTATTGATTTTTTGGAAAAATTATAAAGATCGTAACTTTATGTATTGTAATTGATTTTCCTAGCATATTTTGATGTTATTGAGTCGATTTTGGTTAGATTCGATTGGTTTGGAGGTGGAGTTTAGAGGAAAGGCTCTGATTGAGCTTTGATTTGCTTGCAGAGCGAGGTAAGTGTTGGGTCTAACCTTGATTTGAGAAAATTAGGGGCCCTTGAGCTATGTGCTACGTGAATTACATGTGTAGTGACGTATATGCGAGGTGACGAGTGTATATACGCCGTCAAATTCGTTGTTTTCATGCTTTCCCATATTTCAGTAATTAACTCATTCCATGCCTTAACTATCACATGTCTTAGTTGCTTTCTATGCCTTAACTTGTTGCTTGTCACCTATTACTCTTGTATTGAAATGCTTCTTTCTTCCATGATTCCATGATTAATTGCTACTTGCCTTACTTGTCTTACTTGTACACTTTAATTGTCATATCTTATGCTTATCTTGTTACCTTGTATTAATTGTAGTATTCCTTGAATTGGTATGAGGTTCCTTTATGGCTTTGCTTTCATATTCTTTAATCGTAGAGATTCTTGTGATTTGAGTTGTCGAGTTGATTACAGCTATTGATTTTGCTTATAGATCGGGTTGCATGCCGCAACGGGTAGAATAAAGGAGGATTCATATTGATATGGTGGGATCGGGTTGCACGCCGCAATAGATTTTATATGTAATTTGATATGGTGAAATAAGGGAGGATTGATATTGAGTCTGATTATATGGTGGGATCGAGTTGCGCGCCGCAAAGGATTTTACATGTTATTCTTGATATTGATATGGTAAAATAAGAGAGGATTGTGTTTCTACGGTGTGATCGGGTTGCGCGCCGCAACGGATTGTGTGTTTTGTGTTCATTGTTGTATTGTATTAGCTTTCGGTGCTTTCATACGTAATTCTGAGTACTGGTGTTTCTGGTTTTATCGATTTCGAGGATTGAGTTTATTTTCATAAGTTAACTGCCTTACTTTCTTGTGTTCCTTTCTTGTTATTATTATTATACTACGTACAAGTTATTGTAAGTGACCCGCTTTAGCCTCGTCACTACTTCGTCGAGGTTAGGCTCGGCACTTACAGAGTACATGGGGTCGGTTGTACTCATACTACACTCTGCACTTTTTGTGCAGATTTTGGAGTCGATCCTAGCGGCGGTCAGTAGATTGCTCGGATTGATTGCCTGATGGAGACTTGAGGTACAGCTGCACGGCGTTCGCAGCCCTGAAGTCCCCTTCTACCTTATTCTAGCTGTTTATTTTATTTCAGACAGTTGTACTTTCATTCAGACCATTATATGTATTATTCTAATCGCTCGTGCACTTGTGACACTAGTTCTGGAATTGTATTTAGATATCGCGATTGTATGATTTTCTCACTCTATTTCAGTTTATTTAGTTCTTGATTATTATTTA